>NC_082679.1:49626160-49929190 GCF_025265405.1 Mesoplodon densirostris
CAAAGAGGAAAAAAGAACCCAGAGGAGATAGAAACAGTGAAGAAAGAAGAAAATACAAAAACAAAACTAAAATACACAGAGAGACACGGGAATATGCCACATTTATGAAATAAGAGTAGAGTGCTATTTAAAAAGATTATTCAAGATGAAGAAGGTCCCCCAAATACCCAGGCAAGAAGTGAATATGGCAGAAATTTCATTTAAATAGGGATTAAAAATTTCAAAGAGGAAAACAGTCTCAATCAGCCTCAGCTTTCTCAACAGTTCTGGAAACTAGAAAACAATAAATGTTGAGCAAAAATTATTTCCAATGTAGAACTTAGTAACCAGTCAAATTGTTGCTTAAGCATGAGGGTAGGATTTACCTCCCCTGTCCGTTTTCTCAGAAAGTTATTGAAGGGTGTATTCTACTAATAAAGATGGAATAATCTAAAAAAGAAGACATAAAATCTAGGATATAGATGATTTAACACTAGAAGGAGGCAAACTGAATTTTCAGGATAATGGGGAAGAGACACCTCAGGATGACTGCTGGGCAAAAGGCTTAAAATAGAAACCCAGTCTAGTTTGGAGCAATAAGACATAGGGATCCAGATGTCTCTTAGAAAAAAAAATATATAGGATATATAATTTGATGCATTTAAATGTATTCATAAGAAATTGATAAATGTGGCAGAGAATTTGGGAATAAATCAATGTTAGATAATGTAGAAAACCAAGAAGACAAAAAACAAGGACATTACCAACTCCTGGAAAGACCAAAAGTTGTGCAAGAAAAGAACTATAATCATAATAAACCACAAGGCTTATGTGTTGAAATGTTAATATAATAATAATATAGTTACATTGTAGACAGCAAGTATCATTTTAAGAAAAAATTGTGGTATAACTATATCAAAAGAATGACATGTGTGCACACACATGCACATGCTTAGCATTGTAAGAGATCTGAATCCTCATTTTCCATAGGATGAAATCAACAGATAATAATACTTAAAAAAAAGAAAATCAAGAAACACAAAGAAAAGCAGACTAGTTAGAAACATAGACGCAAATACCAAAAGAAACAACTAAAAGCTGAAAGGGTTTCCTCTGGAGAGCAGGAATCAATATTGGAAAGAAGGTGAAGCAGGGAACTGCTGTTCTTCTTTGGAGGCCTTATAGAACTATTTGGCTTTTTCAAACTATGTACATGTATTATATTGTTAAAAATAAATTTTAAAAATTCTTATTTTGAGAATCTGTTTTTTCTTTTCTTTTTTGGTCATGGTTAAGGAAAAGACTCGTGACTATATGAATTGGTATTGCTCTCTAGGTGCCAGGCACTTGGTTAAGCACTTGACATGCTTTTTCTCATTTAATCCTCTTGTTAATCCTGAGTTGTTTCTTTTATCCCCTTTTACAGATGGGGAATTAAAGTTCAGGGAGTTTAGGTAATTTGCTCAAGTTACATACTTGTCTGTGATTCCAGAGCCCAGGTGCTTGCCTGTCTGCTTTCTTCTACCTGCCATCTCTCTAAGACAGCCAGGCATCTTCTTCCTGTGATTGGCTCCTCTGACCATATTTCAGGTGAGGTTTTATCATGCTAGTCTATCCACCTAGAGTGCACACTTGCCTGCTTTTCCCACCTTCCTCCTTTCCTTGCTTCCTAAACACAGCCTGACTTTGTTGGGTTACTCTTCTTAAGAACAGCGTTGGCCTGGTGGGGATGCTGCCAGCTGAATGGGTGGAGTCCAGGATAAGGTGGAATGTAGTACCTAGGACAGATCTACTTACAGCCTTACAGCTTACTGGCTGCATGACCATGAGCAGATCATCTAACTTTATTTAGTTTCCTCATCTGGAAAATGGGATAATAATAGTAACTACTTTATTGCATTGTTGCAAAGATTAAATGAAGTTAATGCATGTGAAGTCTTTTTATTTGTATTTGTATTATTTTGTAAAGCCTTTTTACATACAGCTGGCACATAGTAAGTGTTAGCTATTGTTATTATTATTCCTTGTAGTAAACACTATTGACTGGTTTACAGTTGACTAACAATTGACAGAAGATTATGGATGTGAGTGAATAACTCATCAGTCTCCTAGACTAAAATATGAAACTGTCCTAGTTGTCATAGGCCACACTCTTCTTTCCCACTGGGTTTCCTCCAGGTTAATAAAACAACAAAGAATTTTGATGGTTGCCCATCTTTTGCCCCATTCTTTCCTTTCCTAAGTGCCAGTCTTACGTTGAGTTATCCAGCAACAGTCTGAGGTGGAGATGTGTGTGCATGGGGGTTTTTAAGAAGTACACTTAGGAACAACACTGCTAATGGTCTTGGGAAGGAAGTGGGATTGGGCAGAGAAAGGAGTTGATGTGGTTGCCTCAGAGGCCGTAGTTGGTCCTACCGGGAGTTCTGAGGCTGGGTCAGCCACTGAGAGTTCTCTCAAATGGGAGGAAGGGGGTTGTATCTTTATACCCCCACATTAACTAGTTGTGGATGTGGGTTGTGTCATGGATGTGGTAGCGCTCTTGAGCTAGGGATGCAGCTGTGAATCACCAGCAGTCAACTCTCCTGGCAGCTGCAGGAGTGGTACCTTAGATGCAGGGAGTTGGGCTACTCATCCTGGCCTCCATTTCACTGTTCCTCTCTTTGGCAACTAGTATTTTCATGCTGCCCCAACACTTAAAGTTGGGAAAGAAGGAAGTCCCATAGATTCATGTAGTTTAAGATTTTACCCACTGTATTTCAGAATAGGTTAGTTTATGCTGTGGCAACAAATTAACTCCCAGTTTACAAGGGCTTAACATGACAAAGGTTTACCCCTAATTTACAGTGCGTATTTAGTGTATTTAACTGAGCTCAGTGGTGGATGGGCGTCTGCTCCACACAGCATTTAAGGGACCCAGGCTTTCAGGTCCACCATCTTGTAGCAGACCACCTGTAACACAGGGCCTCCTTTTTTTGTTGAAAAGGAGGGAACCAGAGAGTCATATGCTAGCTTTTAATGCTTCTACCCCACAGTTATACATGTCATTCCTGCTCAGACACTGATCCCAGACCTAACCACTTGGCCCTATCTAACTGCAAGAGAGCTGGGAAATGTGGAAGGGCCATAGATACTCAGTAAGCAGCTGATGATTCCACTACACTTTACTTAAGGATATTCACGTTCTCAAAGGGGAAGGATGGCAGATGAGTATCTGCCACCAGAAGAAGAAAGATAGATTTGAATGTTTTCCTCTATTGTAGGCTAAATTAGGGTCCTAAAATTGCTGCTCTTGAGTGGGCTTCAGGGAAAAATTGAGCCCCTTAATATTGCATGCAAGATTTTACACGTGTCAGACTTGTTCCTGGGTTAGGAAGTCCATAACTTTTAGCAGATTCTCAAAGGTGTCTGTGACCCCAAACAAATGGTATCAGCACTTGGGTTCATCCACCCAACAAAATAGAGGATCAGGCTTTGCCTCTCCATGAGTCTTGAGATTCAGATTTATCATCTGGAGGTAGGAGTAGCATGTGTGGTGCCTTTCCACTGAATCAGCTGCCGGCTGAGAACCTGAAGCATGATTCCTGACCAAAGGGAGTCTTTCAGTCTGACCAGGATCCTGCACTGGCCAATGAGGGCCCTGCCTGGGCTCCAGTCTGAGCTTTTCCCAATTTCATGGGCAGGTTTTTTTTTTTTTTATTAAATAGAGAATCCAGTTAGAGATGGTTCCTCTTAGCCCTAAGTGTCTATGACTCTGGTTATAATCTATACCCAAAGTCAGCAAACTTTTTCTGTAAAGGGCCAAATAGTAAACATGTTCAACGCTGTGGGCCCAACGATCTCATAACTACTCAACTCTGCCGTTGTAGTGTGAGACAACCACAGACAATATGTAGATGATGGGTGTGGCTGTGTTTGAATAGAACTTTATTTACAAAAGGAGCAGCAGCCCAGGGTTTGCCAAACCCTGATCTATGTTAGTGGCTCGTAAAGAGTGATCACAAGCCACCAGCAGCAACATTACCCGGGAACTTGTTAAAAATGCAAAATTGGGGCACCACCCCAGACCTGCTCAATCAGAATCTTTGGGGATGCAGCCCTCAGAAGACCTACCGGGAAAATTCTGACAAATAATAAAGTTTGGGAAACACGTCTCTCTCTAAAAAAAAAAGCTTAATGATTCCAGGATTATTCAGATATGGTGATCTCTTGCTCAGGTAATGAGGCAGGAAATGTTAAATAGAATAACTAGCTTAAACACCCCTGACTCCTCCAAAGCCCCCAAATTATATTAATTTCCTCATCTTCACAAGAAAATTATCCCTTTCTGTTTTGTTCATCATAATCACTGCTAAGGCTTTTAATATGGAAGAAGTGAAAGCTGTTGCTTTTATACACACGTCTTCTTTATTATTGTTACTGCATAACTGATATTACTTTTCATGTGTACCCAGGGACTTCCTTGTAAATAGCAAATAGGTGTCTAAAAAAGCAGCCTTTGAATAGTAATGGCACTTAACAGTTATGTTACACTTTCATGGAGGCTGTCTGTACCTATATCCACTTTAAAAAACATGAAGTTATCCACAAGTGAAAGAAATTACAGGGAAAGATGAGTCAACATTAGAATTCAACTGGAATAAACCTTGTTGGATCATAGGAGTTCATGGTGGCTAAAACCACCCCAGTCTTGACTTGGAGGTCTAAATTAGATGGAGGGAAGAAAATCTTAGGAAGTCTTGGGACAATAGTTTAATCAGAGGTGATCTTTGTTGCTAACCAATAGGAGTGTAGCTCCAATTCTGCTTTCCCTGAATTGTGCTCTGTGCCTTAGGTTTTCATTTGTGGAATTCTTTGATTTAAGGTCCTCATAGACTAGGGTCTTGTCTACCATTGTAGGACCTAAACGTTTCACCCTGCGCATGGCAGATATGACACAGTAAATGTGAGAATGAATGAATGAACATTGTGCAGGATTTTAGCTCCCAGTAAAGGCAACCTCATTCTTGGGGTTTTCCTCTCGATCACGTCCCAGAATGAAGCACCACCCCCTCTGCCTTACCCTGCACCCCCCCCTCCTCCTTCATTATTGTTGTTGTCTTTTCAGGTGAATTGTCCACATCACTAAAAAATTTAACTTCTGGACAGTCATTATAATCAGATTGTGTGTCATTCCAATACTGCACTCACTGATCGTACTCTGGTGGTCTTTGGACATGTGAATTTGAGCACAGTCAATAAAGAGAAAAGTGAGGCCCAGAATTCCCAAGACATACTTTTACAAATGTTGGGAAATTCAGGAATGCTACAGCCATATGCCAGTTTTTGTCTTCAAAATATCAGATGTAGATTACTGCCTTCCAGTCTGTGTAGCCATCTCCTGGGGATTTTAGCTGGACCCTCACCCTGGGGCAGGGCCCAGGACACTTGGGGCTTATCCCAGAGCAGAAGAGTCCCACGATGTCAGAGAAAACACTTAGTTCTAGCTTATCTCCCCAGAGCTTCCTGGTAGCTTTGTTTATTTTCCACTCACCTGTGAATTTTCCATTTAGAAACCTTATGATTAATATTCCACAGAAGAAGAATAATCCCTCCTTTCAGAGGTTTCTTTACCATCTATGTTGCATTTTAAGTATGAGATGTCCTCCTTTCTTTAATCAAGATTCTCTACCTTATTCAAGGTCTAGAGAATCTCCTTCCAGTGGACTCCTTACTATGAAGTGATCTTGACTTTCTTTACCTGAGCTCAGGTACAAATTGTTGGTCATCATTTTTGTATTGACATGGTTTCATTGTGTTTGTTTGAACTGTTGATTAACTCCTGCATTGCCATTTTATCATTTTATTTTGATTAATTAGACTAGACTGTAAGCTCTTGGAAGGCAAGAACAAGGTGTTTTAGGTCTTTTAAATCCTTTAATGTTTTAGTATGGTGCAAAGCCACACACATGGGAAATGATTATAGCTCTGAGTAGATGATAAGTGAATACATCATCAGTGGCTGTTCTCAGATATTAAGATTCTCCTTGTCTGATTTTTAAAAATAGTTAAAAGTGAGCTTAAAACAAAAGAATGTACATTGCTGCTACCCTTTAGGGGATTATTGTGAATTTTAAACCTGCTTTTGAAGAATACTTTATATTTTGCAAAGTATTTTCAACATTCATTTAACACAACAGCTCTTGTAGACATGGGAAGGTAATAGAGAAACTGAAGCCAGAGTGATTATCTTGCCTGTCACATGGTGATTGAATGAATAAAGGGCAAATGGATAAATGGTGGGCAAATATAATCAGAATTGGAACTATTTTCATTTTGAGTTGAAGGCTAATGCTTTTTTCTTTTTTTTTTTTTTTGTACACTCCCTTCAACAGTAAGGGTAGTGGTTAGTGCAGGGTCTCTGAGAGTTTTGTTGTTGGAGTGTTTAGTGCACCTATTTCTCTTCTCCAGCATGGGTAACTTCCAGCATCTGCTCTATTTCCTGGGAGTGAGCTTCTGAAGTCAGCTTTGCATTCAGCGTCGGCTTTGCTGTTTTGCGTTATTTCATCTTTCTCAGTCCCTTCCAGGATGCTTTGGGGTCCCTTCAGCTAAAGAAAAAAAATCCCACATCTGCCACTTGCAGTGGTGGGAAACTTGAGGCAGTAACCTCTCTGAGCCTCAGTTTCCTTATCTGCAAAATAGAGATGAAACGGAATCCAGCCATACAGATATGAGAATTAGATGAGGTAATGTTACATGCTCAGCACTGTACTCAGTTACAGTAAGCATGCTCAGTACAGAGTAAGCAGTCACCAAATATTCACCATCGTTGTTGTTGGTAGAATTGGAGAGATGCACTGAGAAAAAAGGATTTGGGGACAATGTCATCAACGGAGTAGAAATTAATGAATATTTCCTTATTTATGTTAAATTAAATTTAACTCAGCTTTCCAAAGGAGGCTAGTTGATCCAGGGAGTGGTTAGGAATAGGGGTCCTTGCCATGCACATAGAGAAAGGAAAAGTGAGACGGGGCTCCAGCAATTAAGCCCGATATGTTATATGGGATGTGTGTCTTCTTATGAAGCCTGGCAATGCTAGGTTGCGAAACAGGGGAATGCAGGACCTCCTTTACATTCATGGGAGAAGGTGAAGAGTAATCCTACCTCCGGATGCTGTCCTTCCTTCCAGGAGTAGGGAACTGGCCCAATTCAGTTTGCACAATGTGCAGGGATGTAAATCCGATAATGTCATGCCTTAAAAAAATAAAGCAAGCCGTGCTGATTGCTTATACGGACAGCTGGCACACCTTAAGAAGTGGGAATGGTTCAGGCGGGAATGTAATAAGGCCCAGGAAAGTGGCAGCATGAAAGGGATGACCTTTATTTGCAATCATGGCTGAGATTTACAGTTTATTACTGATAGCTTTTATAAAGAGCCATTCAGTTCAGAGGTGAGAGGTTTGTCATCTGGAAATGCAATTAACTTTACCTTATCCCAATCCCCCTGGTCTTAGTGTGAGAGCAGCACTCCAGCACTTCAGCAATATCATGATTTCCCCCCTAATTTCATTTCTGTCTATTGCATCCCGAGGTCCTTGACATTAACGTGGTTGCATATTTTTTACTATTATTATTTTTTATTATTGCTACTCCCTGTCATTGGTAGCCAGAAGGCACTTGTGTGTATGAAGGCACTTGTGTATTTTTTTTTAGATTTAAATTGTTTGATGTCTGAATGAGGAAACCTCAAAGCATAAAGCCTTTTTAAACCACAGCAGTTAGAGTAGCACACAGAACTGAGATGTGCTGTCTTAGGTGCCTGAAATTAATTACAGCAATAGAGAGGGTGTAGTAAGGTGGAGATGCTGTTTTACATAAAGATGGGACCCTGAGAGTTTAAGCCCTTGCAGTTCCGTACACTTCAGTGGCACACACCGTGCCTGGAAAGACGCTTGCTCCCCCATGCCTCCTCAGACACACAAGTGTACAGAGGAAGCACAACATGATTGGAAACATGAAAAAATGAAAGCGATTTTGGCACCCCTGCTGTGTGTGTATGAGAAGTCCCAAAAGGTCTATTTTTGTTTCACAGGTTCAGTTTTATGACCCTCTCTTGTCTGTTAAGTCAGGTCTGCAGGAATTTAAGAGCCAGACACAAAAGCAAGAATTTAGTACTTTTTGCCAGTTGGTTTAGGCTATTTGAAATATAGCCTAGTATATTTTCCACACTAGGCTGCTGCCAGATAGAACAGAGGAGGAAAGTGGTTCCAAGAGCCTGCATCCTCAGATTTTTCTACCACTGAAGAATTGAGGGAGAGGAGAGGGATTCTGCTGGGGGCCCCATCACTTAATGCCACGTTGTCTGAGGCTCTGGCAACTCCCCCTGCCTCCAGATAGCCCTTCCACCTGCCTTATAAAACCCCAGACGAAGGGACCTTTTACAAATTCCTAAGGCTCTATCTGAAAGCTGTTTCCTCTGGGGTAAGGTAGAGCAGAATAATTACTACCCCTGCGTTTTTCATCCCGATTTTATTGTGGCTATTATTTTCATCAGTGTTAGAGGTTAATATCCCTATTTTTCCCCTCCACTGCCTAAATATAACTGGGGCTTAGCACACAGCCAAACCAGGTAGTGAAGGAAATAGCATTGCCTCCAAAAGAGGTTCAGATTAGTACGTCCGAAATGAGGGTTTGGGGCCCTAGGGTAAGAATTACCCTGCTGCAGCTGATAGCAGATAGATTTAAACCCATAATATTTCTTTTCTCAGCTGAGAGAGGTCGGGTTAAAAGATTCAGAAGGTGAATAGAGCATGAAACGATGCACTTATGTAACTATATTGGTGCTACAATAGAATGGCATCACTAAGAATAAAAGCATCCAAGAGCCATTTTTTAACAGGAAGAAGGAAAAGCAGACACCTCAGTTGAGCATCCTTAAAGAATTCTTTGTAAGCAAAGCGGGGTTGAAGATGCTTAGCTTAAGGGACGGTGCTAAACTTGAGAAGGATATATTCAACTGCCCTTTCCCATAGAAGTGTCTTTAAAATTAACTTTTGGAAATCTTGTGTTTTAAATCTTGTTTGTCCTCAGGCTGTGTCTATACTCAAAGGATAGAAGTGAGGAAGGGGGCAAGCATGGAGCAGGGGCCCATTTAGAAGGCTATTGGAGAGTTCCAGTTGAGATGCTATCTGGTCGTAGACCAGGGTACCAGCAGTGGAGATGGGGAGAAGTGCATGGCTATGAGATAAATTTTGGGGGCAGATCCTACAAGACATACTTCTGGGTTGCATATTATCAGGATCAATTAATATGGGCTCAGGTCTTGAGGGAAGTCAAGAAAACCACATCCTGGAGCAAAAATGTATCCATTCACATATACTGCTTACTTAAAGTTACACATGCTACCAAATTGAAAAACCATTCCTGTTCAGAAAAGCTATGATAAACCATTGTCCAGCTCTGATAAACTAAGGTTGTACTCAGTTACCATCAGTGGCTTAGTGATGGTAC
Organism: Mesoplodon densirostris; assembly: GCF_025265405.1. Taxonomy (NCBI): domain Eukaryota; kingdom Metazoa; phylum Chordata; class Mammalia; order Artiodactyla; family Ziphiidae; genus Mesoplodon; species Mesoplodon densirostris. The sequence goes on from NC_082679.1 coordinate 49,635,626, forward strand.
CCAGGTGCTCATCATGTAATTAATGCCTCGAGCTGTGGAACTCAACAGTGCATGCCCTTTCCCTTCACAACTGGCAGTTTCTTTATTTTATTTTATTTTATTTATTTTATTTTTGCGGTACGCGGGCCTCTCACTGTTGTGGCCTCTCCCGTGGCGGAGCACAGGCTCCGGACGTGCAGGCTCAGCGGCCATGGCTCACGGGCCTAGCCGCTCCGCGGCATGTGGGATCTTCCCGGACCGGGGTACGAACCCATGTCCCCTGCATCGGCAGGCAGACTCTCAACCACTGCGCCACCAGGGATGCCCCAACTGGCAGTTTCTTTAGAGAGTGTATATAGACCAGCATCTTTATTACCTAGAATCAGCATCCACAATGGATAAGTGATTTAAGTTAGATTTGGTATAGGGGTAAGCCACGTGTTTATACTTAGGATGAACAGAGCATATAGGTCTTTGTTAGAGTATCTCTGGGCCACCAGGCTCAAGAATCATGGTGGATCATGGGAGTCCCTGTTGTAAAGCCATTGTGGACCATGAGGGCAGCATGGAGGCACGAAAGGGATAAACTCAAGTTTCACTAAGTACTTAATGAGCCGGCACCATGCCAGGCCATGGGGATTCCACAGTGAATAAAATAGACAGTGTCCACCCTTGCTCGTTACAAAATTGAATTTGGAAAGTTTTCGGCCCATGAAGTCACGAGTTAAAGAATCAAAGAGAGTAATTCAAGCTTTTAAAGCTTTTTTCAGCTTTTTAAAAGGGTCGTACCCTGGAACGTTGGAGTCCCCTGGAACTTGACTCTAAACCCTGTTCTCTTTCTACATTCTCTCCCTAGGTGTTTTCATCCACTTTTAAATACAATTTGTTTACGGATAATGCTCAAATTTATATGTTAAAGCCTCTTCTTTCTTCTGAGTTCTAAATGTGTATAGCCAAGTGCCTATTAAACAGTTCTCCCCGCCACGCCCCCCACCCCACCCCGTCAGTTCCTCTAGCTGCAAATATAGAATTCTCTCACCTTCCACATCAAAACGCTTAGCAATTCTGCAGGTTGTTCCTTCAAAATGCCCTCCCATCCACTGCTTACCACTCCAGTTTACACCATCCCTGACCCTGGTGTAAGCACAGTCATCTCTTGTCTCCTACTTGACTGATCTCCCTCTTTCCACCCTGTCCTTGTTTCCCTTGTCAGTTTCTTACCCAGAAGATATAGAAAGTATAAAGCAAAAACAGTTTTACAGTATAAATCAGAGCCTAGCCCTTCTTCCCACCAAATCCCACCCTGTGGCTTCCCGTCCTTACCATAGTCTCTGAGACCCTGCAAGGTCTGGTCCTTACCTAATTCTTTGACATCTTCTTTCACCGGAAGTGGCTTTACTGTGAAGTTTAAGTTTCACGGCCCCTCATTTGTATAGTTCCTTTCCAAGATTTGGGAGGTCCTTAATCAAGTTCATATTTGTAATTTTATTTTCTGTATTTTAAAGAGGGTCCCCCAAATTGCATAAGCTTCAGGCCCCATGAAATCTGGGTTCACCTCTTCTTCTAACACTCTTCCTTTTTCCTATTTCTCTCTAAGCCACATTAGCCTTCTATACTTTTATCAAACATGGCAAGATCCTTCTTACCTCCTGGCCTTTGCACTCACTCTGCCTCTAAAGAAGGGGTCCCCAACCCACGGGCTGCAGGCCAGTACCGGACTTTGCCTCCTTCACTGTTTATTTCCAGATCCCGGAGCAGGACCTGGCCCATAGTTGGTTCTCAGTGAGTGAGTGTAGATGAGTGAAGATGGGTCCCAGCTGTTCTCCATCTTTACTGACACAGGAAGAGTTTGATGAGAGCTGAAAATGTAGCACAAGGGAGAGAAAAAATTACTGCCTGCTGGTGAGGTCTATGGAATATAAAGGGGAAGCAGTGTCCTCTAGAACTTTCTGTGATGATGCAAATATTCCATATTTGTGCTGTGCAATATGGTAGCCACTAGCCACTGTGGACTGAGCACTTGATATTTAGCTAGTGAAACTCAGGAACTGAATTTTAAATGTTACTTGATTTTAGTTAATTTCATTTCAACTAAATTACTTGGTTAATGTAATTAACTTTAAATAGCCACATGTGGCTTATGGTTACTACATGGAACAGTATAGGTCTAGGGACCCGGAATCCTTTATCTGGAATATCATGATACAGCCAGATGCCAGAGCTGAGACCAACAGCAAGTGCTTCTGATTTTAAGAAAAAGATGCTCTGAGATCTACACAGATAGTGCCAGGGTGTAAAGTGAAACACATTTTCAAGATGCATTGAGATTCTCCAAAAGTAGGAACTTTCTGAGAACAGTGTCTGATATTTAACAATAACTAGATTTTTTTAAGGTTAGCCTAGATAGTTTAGAAACATATTTACACATACACATCACATAAGCCTAGAACCTAAAGGCCAGGTGAGTTACACCAATTAGAAGCAGGAGCTGCTGGCGAAAGATGCAATGCAGCTGTAATAAATACAAAATTCCCTGCTCAGAAAGGGATGCAAACAGCCAAGATGCAAATGAGACTCGCTAACTGCAGAGCTGGTGGGTCTGAAAAACACCTGAGGGGAAGAGTTGATGACCAACTAAATAGGGATCATGGCAACACCATGGCAGTGCCAATTCCACTTTCAAATAAAGGGTTTATGGCCAGGGGGTCGAGGTGGGGAATTGCATTGTTCTACCTCATTCGAAAAGATTCTAACCACATCTGGAAAGTTAGCTCTGGTTCACATATCCTTGGTTTAAAAAGGAAATAAAATGTAGAGGAAATAAAAGAAAGGCCACAAAAATGATACGAATGTTGGAAGAGCAAACGTGAGTGGTCTGACTGAAGAAGTATTTATAGTCTCGGTAAAGAAAAGCTTCTATGGGGGAAGTGACCACAGTCTGTAAATACCTTCAAGATAACCATATAAATGAGAGAAAAGTATTAGTTACCATCTTCTGGGGTGGCAGGACCAGGAACCATGGCTAAAGCTAGGAAAGAAGTATTGAAGTGGTTAGTTAAAAAAAAAAAAAAAAAAATTCTTCCAGGCTATGAGGACTGGACAGTGGGCAGACCTCCCAAGGGAAGAAAGCCAAGTCCTGTCACTATACTCAGGAGCTGATTGAATGAGATAGTAATGGAAATAAAAGGAACATCAGGCTAAGGACTTACGTCCTGTGAAATAATTGGTCTGATAGGTCCGGAAATCTGCCTTTGGCTGTGGCCCATGCATGAGGCCTCAGAGGAAGGTAACAGCTCCTCACAGAATTTCTCCAGACATGCCGAAGCAAGGCAACAGAGGAAGATTCCCTACTTTAAATAGGCCCAAGTTTGAAGTTTTGTGCAGTGCAGCCTCGTTTGCTCACACCCTGCTCATCTGGATTCTTGGTTTATCTGACCAGCTCTGCTGGGGCGGTTGGGCTGAGGGGGGCCATGGTGCCAGGCACAGTCCCCAAGGTGTCTTACTTAGAGGGTCAGAGCCATGTCACTTTGCAGGATAAATCCTGGCCCAGCCGGATCCATGTAGACAAAGTAGGGCTATGGCTTCATTAGTAACAGTCCTCAAAATGCTTGAATTCACTCCTCACCTTTCTTCTGAGGACGTCACAAATTGATCTCCTTTTCGCTCTTTCCATTAGGAGGTGTTATCACCCCAATCTCTTTGTGCCCTAAACATTTGAGTTCCAAGAAGCTTTAGAGATCGTATCATCTTATATTTTTCACAATGAGAAAACCAAAGCCCAGAAATATCAAGTGACTTGCTCAAGGTCACATGGCTATTCAGGGACCAGACTCCTGATTCCCAGTCCTTTATCTTCTATATTATAGTGTCCTGGCTTGCAAGGGGAGAAAATTATACATTCACCCATCCAATAAATAATTATGGTCCCCTGTGGTTGCATATAGGGCACTGTGTTAGATTCAGCAGCTATGTTGGGGGAGAAGTTGAAATATGGATCATGCACGGATTCTAGCTTCATGGATGATCACCTCCATGGCAGAATGTGCCTACCTCAAGGGGTGCCCAAGGCAATCCACTGAGGGTATCAGAAGAAAATGTTAGGACTTCTATTTATATTATTTCATCCTTGAAAAATGTCTATTATTTTGTGTGGGTTCAATTATGTAAATAATGGTATACTAAGTAATGTGTATCTCTACATATAATTTATAAGGAAAAGAAATACACACTTGCTGGGAATGAACAGGCTAACGTTTTATAAACTGATTTAGAGTGGGAGCAGAAAGATACACTCATGTAACTGTAATGGCAGTTGGCAGAGTGATACTGCTGGATAACCAGGGACCCAGAGGAAGGCTGTGGTGGGATTAAGTTGAACATGGAGGAGGAGGTGGCACTGGAATTGCACTTTGAAGGATGGATAACATTTGGTGAGGTAGGAGAGGCAGAAGAAGGTGGAGAGTTTCCAGTGCAGGACAAAGAATCCTGGCAGCATAAAGGTGCAGATTCTCAAGGGACCATACTGGAAACATGATGGATGGACCTTCAGGATGATGAAATGAAAGAGTAGTAAATATGACTGGAAAGGTAGAGTTGTACTAGATTGTGGCAGGCCAAAAAAGTTAAGGTCTGTTTTAATTATTTACTAAGATTGTCTTGGTTAAACCAAAATGGAAGTGGGTGGATGGGATCAACAATTCCCAAGAGAATTTGCATGAACTTATTTGTGGGGGAAATTTTGTTTCTTGGCTAAGAGGAGAAAGAAGAGTTGTGTAAAAGGTAACAGGTGAGCAAAGGCATAGGGATGGGGAGTGGGAAGGAGTTTTACAAATAATATGGTCTTTTCCCACCCCACCCCCTACTATGCCCCAAGAAGAAAGAGTGGGGACAGACACTGATATAGCTGATCTCAGTAGTCACATTAAGCAGTTATTAATGTCTGTCTCACCTTCATCTGAAAGTAAGCTCCACGAGAGCAAGGTTTTTGTTTTTTGTTGATTCTGCTGTTGTTGGTTTGATCTCTTTTGTCCCCTGCTGTAACCGCAGCACTTAGAACAAGGCCTGGCACATAGTAGATGCTCAATAAATATTGGTTAAATAAGTGAATTATACATTCATTTGCTGTTAGTGATGGTAATGTTTGTTGACTCACAAGGGTCATAGGATAAGCCAACTGGAGAGCTGCGCTAGAAGGGAGAACTTCTTCCAGTGGACTGCTTTGCTTGTTCATTACTCAACCCACCATTTCTAATGTTCACCCACATCATACTGTGTGGACACTAGTTTCCTCACCAGGAAGTAGAACTGTTCAACGCTGACCCCGCCCACCTTTGTGCCCTATTGATGGTGAGGGAACCTCTAGTATGTATGGAAGCATATTCCAGATGAGCTCGTTGTTTAATTTTGCCAGATTACACCTCCTACCCCTTGTGCCTGTCTATGTCTTAGTTGTCAGACCAAAGTGCAGAAATCTCACTAGCTGCCTCTGTGAAGAGCCTTTTTACTTGAAGTTGTCATTTAAGTAACTTTTGCACAAACAAAATGACCCCTAGTATCTGTGTCTGTCCTACTCAGATTTTTACTGTATATTTACTCGGACATTTTCAAGCATACTCTCTACCTTCAGAAATTTGAAGAAGCTGTGAGTTGGATGCTGGAGAGGAGTGGAAGACACTGTGTGGTAAAGATTGCTGTTGTTGTTTGTACTGACAGTTAAAAAAAATAATCCAAGTAAATGTGCCTTTAAATGATAACCATAGGGCATATTATTAATATATTATTAAATATATTAAATATTTTATATAATATATTAATACATATATAATATCTAAATATACTATTAGTTATATTAGTACATTATATAGTATTAAATGCTCTAAATAATATTCCAAGTATTTAAAAAAGCACAGCCTTCTGAACAGATGTCAAATAAGATAGATTCTTTGCTTTAAGAAATTTCAAACTAATACGTTGGGGGGGTCACATAGTTTCTAAGACAGGAAGTTAATTTGCTTTGACAAGCTTCAGTTTTTATAAGATGAGCAATATATTGAATGATTTTGCTGTCATTTCAGTGTTATTTTAAATAGTGGAGTTATGTCTAATGAGTTATCTTGCATTAGTAATCTTGTGAAATTTTGAAATACCCAATTTATTTGGCCAATGTTTTCTGGCTTGCTATTATGACTCAAGCCAAGTGTTCTTCTTTGGTCATTTTCAAACATGTTATTGGATATATATTTATAGTTGAGAGTTATTCCACTTGAAACCCAAAGTGATCTTTATTATGTGGCTTTAAAATCTTGGTAGCATGATTGTGTCTTGTGGTGAAGTAATAATACGATTTATATCATGCCTCACTTGCAAAGAGCTTTCATATACATTATTATTGTACTATCTCCATTTTACAAGAGAGAACATGGACTCATATCTTGCCAAGAATCACATGGCTAGGTAGTGACAGGGCTGAGTTTCAAACTTTTCTCTTGCGAAGGAAACTTTAACGGTCTCCAGAACAACTTCACATTCTTCCATTGCTTTGTGTGAGAATGTGAGCATGACGTATATAGAGAAACCCTCTGTTTGTTATTGCAGTCGCTAACTTTCTGCAGTTCTACCTACAGGAACTTATGTTCCTGGTGAGCATTTTTCCCTCAAAATTATGACCCCTAACTACTCCTCCTCTTCATGTTGAAGGCATTGTTAGTTCTGACTGTTGGAGATTCATTTATTTAGCAAATATTTGTTAATTGCATGTTGGTTTTTCTAAAACAATTTTGATTTTTCTAAATCTTGCTTTTTGATGGTTCTCAATATCTACTTCATGTTCATGTGTATGTATGTTTGCCTATGTGTGTATGTATGTTTGTGTACGTATGTATGTATATCTACCTATCTCTATCAATTCATTCAGGCAATTTCTCTTCACCTGGTTGATTAGAACAAGTGGATTAATTAAATAAACTAATTATGGAATTAGTTTTGATCAACTGTTGCTCTGGGTATTCTTGTATTGAGGGAACCTGATCTTTGCTGAACTTTGAGGTTTTCTCATTGTTTTGGCTTTCCCTGGGAGATGTGCATCCCCACCCTATTCATTTTTTTCATGGGTATGCTGTGGGAATAGTTTTTGACCCCACTGTTCTCACTGTTGCTGCCACTACACTGTGATGTATCTGCTGTATAAACTGTACTGCAGTTTCCTCTAGATATCAAGGCCCTATTATTTAGGTGACTTGCCTTTGCAGAGCCATGCATCTTTGGGAAGTTGAGTTCTTATACAAGGTCAATATAGCTAAATGCCGTCATTGCTGTAATCACATGCCTTTGCAGCACAGGAAACATTTGCAAATCCTCCCAGTCCCTATTCACAGACACTGCTGGCTCTTCCTTTGTCCAATGTCTTTCATCTTTCCAGGACCTATCTCCACCCTCTGATTCATCATCAGAAGGGGTCTCTCCATTTGTTGTTGGTTATATTCTCATGCAGCCTTAGCTTTGATGGCTTCCATTTCAGCTCTAGTTAGCAGGAGTCTCTTCGGCCCCATTCAGTTTTGCACAGTTTTGTGCTTTTACCCAGTTCTTATCAATTCAAGATTTGGGCTGATCCATAGCCTGTGTGTTTCTTAACCACGTGTTCTCATCTCCTTTTCCAATTGGATTGGTTCCAGATAGCAGTGTTGTATTCTTGTTTATTTTCATTGTTCATCTCAATATCTTAGTTTTTATAACTCTTATGTTTGAGAGTGACCTCATTACCTAAATGCTTTGTAGTAATAAACTGATAAATTATGTAGTAATAAACTGATAAATATCAGTTTATTACTACATAATTGTTGATAATTCTACAAAGGTGTTGTATTACTTTTCTATGGCTGCTGTAGCAAATTACCACAAACATAGTGGCTTAAAGTAACACACATTTATTATCTTATAGTTCTGGAGATCAGAAGTGGAAAATGGGTCTCAGTGGGCTAAAATCATTCCCCTTCCGGAAACTGTAGGGGAGAATCCGTTTTCTTGCTTTTTGCAGTTTCCAGGGGTTGCCCACATTCATTTGCTCATGGCCCCCAACCATTTTCAAAGCCAGCAACGGTTGGTGGAGGCTTTCGACCATTGCATGACTTCGATACTGATACTGCAGCCTCCCTCTTCCACTTTTGAGGGCCCTTGTGATTACGTTGGGCCCACCCCAATAATCCAGAATAATCTCTATCATAACGTCAGGTGATTAGCCACCTTAATCCCTTCTACAACCTTAATTCTCTTGTGCTAGGTAACTTAAAACATTCGCAGTTTCCAGGGATTAGGGTCTGGACATAATTCTGGGAATCGTTATTCTGCCTCCCAGAGGGGGTGCTAAATCATAACATCTGCTTACATGATTCTTATGAACAACATGATGGAACTACTTCCTAAATTCACCTATCTAAGCCATCTTTTGCCTTTGGAGCTGTAGGTGTGCACCAAGAGGATTCTGTTGACTACAGGAGCCAAATACGTGGATTGAGAAGGAGTGACTGTGAGGCATAGGGGTCACAGACAGCAACCTTGCTGTTCTTCCATGTCCTCAATACTGGGCATATTTGTAGGCTAACTGGTTTGTTCACATATCAGAAAGTCTCCAACAAAAATATTTGTTCCTTTAAATATATTTTAGCTTTAGAAGCAGTTTCAGTGATTGAAAAGGTAGAAATTCTCATTTCACATTTTAAGTCACTTATTAGCTGTGATAGATTTTTAGATTGTCACTGATTTTCTGTCTTTATAGAAAACCAAATAGCTGCCTGATCTGGAACTCCTGAGTATAAATATAGATGCTCATGCCCATTAAAATTTGAATAAGAATGGTAGCATGGCACTATTAATTCTGTAGGCAATTGATGAATTTGTGTAATACACTGTACATTACAAACTAACATAACAGTATTATGAAATGTCATTATGACATTTTCCAGGTTATATTTTCAATCGATCTAAAAGAGCTCGTTAGAGGCCGGGTGGCTTGGGATGGTTTGCTAGGTAGCTTACAGATTTACTGAAATCTTCAGAAAGTTTATGATCTAAGACAATGGGTCACCTCATGAGGCAGTAGAAACTTTGCTTCTTGTCCTGATTCTGTTACAACCAGCTGTGTAATACTGGCAAGTTTCCTGGTATCTGCAGACCTCAGATGCCCCATCTATCAAGTGGCAAGTTTGGCCAAGAATCTCATCCAGGGTCAGGGCCAGGCTTGCTAGATTTAGCAAATAAAAATACAGGGTGCCCAGTCTAATTTGAATTTAATATAAACAAATAATTTTTAAGTATATGCCCCAAATATGGCAGGGTACATATTTGTAGTAAAAATTATACATTGTTTATCTGCAATTCATATTTAACCAGGAGTCCTGTTTTTGTGTTTGACAAGACAAAGTAGTCTTAGGTATGTATGCTTTCACTTTCCCTCTTGGTCAGCTGCAGGAGACATGTTTCCTATTGTGTGTGGGTCCAGCTTTCTGCTTCGCCCAGCACAATGCTCCAGGTAGTCGCTACCAGTCACTTAGAGTTGGCACAGATGATAAAATCCAAGCCCAATAAATATTTCTGGAGTGGAAGAGTAGCTGGTATCCCTAATTTATTCTGTTACCTTCATTCGGTGTCTAAAGTTCTATGATTCTATAACATGTATCAATACATAGCATAGGTAGGAATAAAACAAACAACACGTGTGTGTTAAAATAGAAAAGCACAAGGTTATGTGCAAACTGTAGAGAGATTGTTTTGAATGTGGATCCCAGGAAGGGTTAAGGTGACCATCTCCTTTCGTACTGAAAGCTTGAAATGGATTTCAGGTATAGCTTGGATTTGAAGGATGATACACTGGAGGACCATCAGAGGGGTTGGGCTCATGACCTTTGTGAGATGTTCTTTTTTTTTTTGCGGTATGCGGGCCTCTCACTGTTGTGGCCTCTTCTGTTGCGGAGCACAGGCTCCGGACGCGCAGGCTCAGCGGCCATGGCTCACGGGCCCAGCCGCTCCGTGGCATGTGGGATCTTCCCGGACCGGGGCACGAACCCGTGTCCCCTGCATTGGCAGGCGGACTCTCTACCACTGTGCCACCAGGGAAGCCCTGTGACGTGTTCTGCTGGATATTTTTTCTTTGCCCTTCCACATCTGCTCCCCTCCCTTCCTTACTGTACTTTGTGCCCCAGGAAACCTACTGGTATGGATCATATCAGTGGGATCCCTTGCTTTGTTGTTCCCAGATGGATCTGGCAACCCCAAATCAAGAGATTGGAGAGGGACTGAGGCAAGTTTGGAGAATTTATTTCACAGGAAGTGGCCAGTAGTTGGTTGCACCCTTTTACCCAAGACACCAGATTCTCTCTGGCACATTCTTCATACAGCTACTCTTCCTAGGATATAGGAATTGCTCCTTCTCGGTGCCTCTTCAGATCTAGGGGTAGTAGTGGCTCCCTGACGTTGCTAGTATTAAGGTGCTGTGCTATTTCTAGTTTTCCAAATCCCTGCTCTCACCTTTATAATTAGTCTCTTTATTAAACTTTCCTCAATTACTTGTTTTGAGTGTGCTATCTGCTTCCTGCCAGGGCTCTGACTGGTTACAATTATTAGCTGACTCTGAGCGTATGGGCCTTATAGAGGTTAAGTCACTTGTCCAAGATCACATAACTCATAAGTGGCACATCTAGGACTCAGACCAAGTATTTTCAAATCAATCTGAAAGAAATAAGAGAAAAGAGAAGGTATGTTGGTAGATTCATGGGGAATCTGGTGATGGTCTTGGAAATATGTAATATATTTTTCCCAATTGCTTTGGAAAACTTTCTAAGGAAACGAACCTATATCACCATCCATTATGTCTCTCTTTATCTATTTTGGAAAAGTAAGGATAAGAATACTTCTTAGGTGCTTATTCTTTCTTAGTCTTTAAAAAAAACCCTGAGAATCAAATAAACAAAAAGTAGGGGTAATCTCCAAACTTTATGATTCTCAGCCTAATACGCTATACTCTAGAACATGCTGCTTCTAGTACCTTCAGTCCATCTTCATTACTTTTCCTGAAGTCCAAATAACTTTACCTTGTAAAAAGAACATTCATCTGCCAAGGATGAATATATTCTTAGCAAAGCATTATTATTATTATTATTATTATTATTATTATTGACAAATAGCATGATATACTTAATATCATATGCCTCCTCTGTCTGAGATAATTATGAATGGCTTGGAATTAAATCACCTTTCTTGGATCAGACCATTTCTCATGAGCTTTCCCTGCTGCCAGCTAACCTGGGCATGACACAAAAAGGAGGGGGCAAGTCCTGGGAAGCCATGTCCCTCTGACCTGTAGTCCTCTCTTGAGTGATATGTGCTTTGGACATCCTGCCTGCATATTCCGTTTCTGTTTACCCTTTTATGCATCCTGATCTCTCTCAACTTTCCCTCTTTTCCCACCAAATACATCTTTTCCAAAGCTTCAGTTTACCTCACACTCAAGCTCTTTTTGAATCATGTCAGTTTCTCAGTTTCTGCTTTATTCCCATTGGTACTTGCTAGGTTGAGATCCGCTGTTGGCTAAAGAAGCATGAGTGAAATTGACAAGGCAGGAAAATGGCACGATGTCAGGACGATGCTATCCCTCATTCCTGGACGGAGGAGGATTTGGTGGAGCCCATAAAGATCAGGCATAGCCTAAGGCCTATGATAGATGATACATAGGCAGTTACCCCAGTGCATTAGCTGAGCCAGGTATTTTAGGAGGAGAAATAAATTTTAAGATAAAAATACCTTAAAATAGTGTAAGAAGAGCCAACATGTTGCTTAGGAGAGGTATGGGTTTCCTTAACTGAGAAAGTTTCTGCTGCATGACTTTATTTTAGTTAATTCTGTAAAACTAGATTTTATTCCTGCTGTTGCCATAGGGGACTAACAAGACGTTGAAAATTAATGCTTTTTCCAGAAAGGATTTTCTTCAGGGGTGTGAGATTGGAGGAACTTTTTTACCCAACTTCATATGATGCTGTTAGTGAAGAAGTTCTGTTTTAGGGAATAGATGGGTCAGGAACTTTGATTTTTATTTTTCTCTCCAATTCCTGAAAACTTAAGCTGTACTGAAATGGGCAGAGAGTAACCCTAGGGCCTTCTTGTAAGCACCATCCATAGGGTTCAGCCACAACAGCCAATTTTATGGGACCCTTCTGGCCAGAGCCAGTGGTGTGGCTAAGAGGTTGGGTGGTGACCATAAGCCATTCTGAACATTCATCCTCATGCAGGAAAACTAAGTACCCTTAGTTGGCATTGAACTTCTTTCATAGAGAGTTGTACCAAAACTAAATGTACTGTTTTTTGTGAAATTCATGCTAGATCTGTTATTTTCCATTCTACGTGGAACAAATAATTTAGGCAGTGTTTTCCGAAGTTAGTTTTGACTGGTAACTGTCCTTGAACCAAAAGTGGACTGAATGACTCTGGTCGTGACTGAAATGAAAGTGTAACTGATTCAAGTCCCAGGTGTCCTTCCCTGATGTTTGATTTACAGTCTAAACGGAGGCATTCTGCCCAAAAGCCATCAACAGGTGACCCTCAGCCTTACCCAGTCCCACAACTCTTCTTTTCCTCATATGCTGTGTAAATCAAGTATGTAAATCAGGTAATTTTCTCCGTGCGTTGTTATATCAGTATTTAGGATCAGAATTTCTATACTCTTTACCAAGCTGTTATTTCTCCATATATGCACTTTTAACAGAAAGGTCAAGACGTTTTAGTAACTCGATAAGATGTTACCTTGACAGATGAATGGATAAAGTAGATGAGGCACATATATACAATGGAATATTAGCCATAAAAAGAAACGAAAATGAGTTATCTGTAGTGAGGTGGATGGACCTAGAGTCTGTCATACAGAGTAAAGTAAGTCAGAAAGAGAAAAACAAATACCATATGCTAACACATATATATGGAATCTTAAAAAAAAAAAAAGATGCTGATGAACCTAGGGGCAGGACAGCAATAAAGACGCAGATGTAGAGAATGGACTTGAGGACGTGGGGAGAGGGAAGGGTAAGCTGGGACGAAGTGAGAGAGTAGCATTGACATATATACACTACCAAATGGAAAATAGATAGCTAGTGGGAAGCAGCCGCATAGCACAGGGAGATCAGCTCGGTGCTTTGTGACCACCTAGAGGGGTGGGATAGGGAGGGTGGGAGGGAGACGCAAGAGGGAGGGGTTATGGGGATATATGTATGCATATAGCTGATTCACTTTGTTATATAGCAGAAACTAACACAACATTGTAAAGCAATTATACTCCAATAAAGATGTTAAAAAAAAACATTCAAATGACACATCTGCATGGCAAAAGCTGCTACTACTCTGGCTATAGAGGATCTGTCTTTTTAACCCTTTGGTCGTGACTTGGGTTGTTTGGGGAACCCATAGAGAAATCAAAGAATGTGGACAAGATAAAAAAAAAAAAGTGTTTTCCTTGAAGCAGAAGGGAAAAGCTAGGATATAAGGGAAATAAAGATGGCTTTTCTGTAACTTTGAGATGGGAATAAGAGGAAGAAATATCAGTGAAGAGGAAAGAGGATGAAATAAAAAAAAAGTTGGGGATAACACTGTGGAGAAAAATGGGGATTGAAGAGGGTCTTGGGGATAAAACTGTCGTTCGTGCTTCCTGATCCAAGCATTGAAGTTACCCTGAACGGGCAAGCTATTGACTTCTGGGGGACACAGTACAGAATATTTCAAACCCAGCAGCCTGTAAAATATGTGTCAAGACACAAGGTTACAGAGGGCTAGGCTACAGATAGGGATTAATTTGGGGGAGAAGCAGGGTGATTCACAGTTCCTAAACTTCTGGATCCTCAAGCTACCGGTGCACTCACTTTCATCCTGATTTTAGGTTTATGTGAATGTAGGCTGTCTCTTTGCTTTTAGAAGTTTTCCCAGCTGTTCTTTGGATGCTCCTTTCCTATATGTTCATTTTGGCCAAGCATCCTACATGGTTGAACTGCCTATGAACATAGAGGGCTCTCCTTCCTTCTTATCCTCAGCCAGAGATCATTCCCTTTTGTATCGGCTGTTTTCCTTGGAAGCGTGAAGCATTAACTTTAATCAGTTTATAGAGCCCCTGACCTAATTTTACATCTGCAATAAGATCACTATGAATTCTCTGCTTCCCCGTGGAGGATAAAGCTCTGCTTTCCCCCTCCCCTCTGCAATCTTTCTTTGTGATGAACGTTAGGGAGCCTGGCAGATTCTGTTCCACACTGCATTGCTCCAAGAGAAAATTTATTTATATATTAATTTTATATAAAAAAGATTTCTCATAGGGAGCCAAAGATTGAATCATAGGCAGAAACCTAATTTGAGGTTGAAGGCAGGATAGCGGCAAGCAATGTCAAAGAGCAAAAGCTTTGGGGGTGGGAAGTGCACAGGGATTAAAAATTTGTTTCCAATCTGTACTTCTCTCTTTTCCTTCAGCACATTGGCACATGTAGAGTGCACACCTTGTGTATTAGTTTTCTTTTGCTGTATAACAAATTACTACAAATGTAGTGGCTTAGAACAATATCCATTTGTTATCTCGCAGTTTCTGTAGGTCAGGAGTCTGGGCTCTGCTTAGCTGGGTTAGTGCTCAGTGTTTCACAAGACTGAGATCAAAGTATTGGCTGGGCTGTGTTCTCATGTGGAGGCTCAACAAGGGATGAATCTGCATCTGAGCTCCCCCAGATTGTTTGCAGAATTTGTTTCCTTGCAGCTGTAGAATTCATGTCAATTTGTTTCTTTAAAAGAAAGAAAGAGAGAGAGACACTTTGCTGAAGTTTCTATCCTCTAGACCCTCTTTTAAAGGGCTCATCTGATTAGGTCAGGTCTACCCAGGATAATCTTCCTTTTGATTAACTTATTTAACTGCTGAGAGACTTTTAATTACATCTGCAAAATCCCTCTACCATTGCCATACTAGTTAGTCAGAGGGGTCATAGGTTCCAGGCCCTCTTAAAAGGAGGGTATATGAGAGTATGGCTCATTGGGTGTCATCTAAGGGTGTGTCCTCCATATCTCATCAATCCTTCCAGATGCCTAGGATCCCAAAATACCTCATCAAAATCATTCTATCATCTTAACAACCAAATGTGGTCAAAGGAGCAGGGCTACATGTCTTTCATAACGGGCTGTATTTCCTTCTTGCTTAGAAAAATCATTTGTGAGTTCACTTAAATGGGTTTCTGTGGATAATAACCAAGGAATAGGAAAAAATTAATTAGAGTTTATTTATAATTACACACCTCACTCAAGCCCATTAGTTACACTTGCTATATTTTTAAATTGCTTTTATTATGTGAATGCCTCGGACTTTTAAAGATTTGATAAGGTTTGATATCAGCTTTCTTTAAGGCCTTTAGCACATGATAAATCAGTTTCAAAGAGCGGTAATTTTTTGTGTAATTAAGAAATTACGCAAATTTGTATTTTAAAACATCGTGCCCTACACATTGAAGTTTGCTTTTGTAAAAAATCTTAATTTTTAATGAAAATATATGAGAATTTAAAACAACGTAAAGAGATTAAGGGGTATTTCTTTTCTAGTACATTTGGGAGGAGATATTTAAGGGAGGGAAACCCAATTTCTACTTTTTTCCCATGTAAGACATAAACCCAAACATCAATTACTCTTGGGAATCACAATTCTCAAGATTATTCTGCATCCAAAAAGTGGACTCTATTTCCCTTCAGTGCTCTTCCTTTATTCACTAAACTCGAAGGGTATAATCTAGAAAATTGAGCCCATAGAACAGGAAACCATAATATCCTTCAGTTTAAGGGTTCATGAGAATCAGGGAATCAGGGATCCTGTTCCAGAAGTAAAGCATCAGGGGAAGGAGCTTAGAAGACTAAAGTGGGTAGAGACTCCTGGAAGAGAAGGAGTTGAGCTTAGTAGCTGGTGTTTCTGCCTCCTTTTTAACTTCTTTCTTTTTTCCCCTTCTACTTCACTGTGACTTCTCTCACTGCCTTATTAATGGAAACTCATGACTCCTGAAGCCAGGTTTTGGAGATAGCCATTCTGCCTTTCCCATTTAACCAGATTTTTTAGCTGGGTACCTCACTTCCTGGTATTCATTTCCCAGCTTTCCTTTTAGTCAAGCATGGCCATGTGACTAAGATCTGGCTAGTGAGATGCGGGCAGAAGTGATGTGCATGACTTCTAGCTCCTGTCCTTAAAGGAAGGGGACATGCCCTCTACTTTCCTTTCTTCCCTCCCTACTGCCTGGATGTGAAGGTGAAGATGAAAGCAGCATTGGCCATATTGGCCCATGTGATGGAAGCCAGTATGAACTTTGCCAAGGATGGCAAAGCATCTAAAGAGAAAGAGCCCAAGTGCCAGTATGAACGTGGAGCCACTATACCTACCCTAGATTTTCACATGAGAGAGAAACAGACTTCTGGTTGGTTAAAACTAAACCACAGTTAGTTTTAGTATTTTGGTTAAATCAGCCTAACTAATCTCATAACAGATACACCAGGGATTTCCCTGGCGATCCAATGGTTAAGGCTCCCCACTTTCAATGCAGGGGACAAGGGTTTGATCCCTGGTTGGGGACCTAAGATCCCATGTGCTGCATGGTGCAGCCAAAACAAACAAACAAACAAAAAACCAGATGCACCAGCTTAGAGAGGATCATCAGTTGAGTCAAGGACAGCATAGTGGTTGAGAGCAAGGCTTTGGTATCAGGCAGACCTGGATCAACTTTCATTGGTACTCCACCACCCACATCTGTGGCTGAATCCTAGTTTCATCTTTTGTAAAATGGAGATAGTAGGAAGTGCTTCACAGCACATTGTGTAACACCAGGGGATGAAGATTTGGTGGTGGAGCAACTAGATATGGCCTATGTTCTCAAGGTGCAGAGGGTGAGATGCATAGATAATGGCAAATTGTAAGCAGTGCTGTGGAGGAGCAAAGGAGAACAATGAGCAGGGGGTTCCTTAAAGGAGTCAGTGGGAAGGAAGCAGCTGTGCAGAGCGCATCTTTATGCCCTATCATATATGCCCACATGTTCAGACCCGTAGGAGGCAACTTACCCTTCCCCTGGCTCTTAACAGAGTTTCAATTACAATGCTTGAATTTTTCGTTGGGCTCTCCCCCAACTAGACTAGACTGTATGCCCCATGACGAATGTGTGCATGTTCGCTTGCTCTTTGCTATAAATATGACGCTCCCTGTTATTAACCAAGTTAAGAATGACTCACCAAAGCATATCTTGTAAAAGAGACTTAGTCCTTCTGTCTTTAAAGACAGCTGAGTTGGAGCTAGACTAACAAGGTGTTATCTCTGAGAACTCTATGGTGAAGTCGCTTTATATAATTAACATTTATACTGGATTCTTAGCACTTAGCACAGTGCATGGCATAGAGTGGGTGTTTGATAAATACTTGTAGAATGAATAAATGAGTTTCTAACAACATTTCCGTTCTCATGGTTGGTTAGAAATCTCAACCTGATGAACATCCTAACAACAAGGGCTGTGGACAAGGAGAATGAGTCCCTTTGGGAAGGATTGAGCTCTCTTTTGTTGGAGGTGTTCAAGGATTTGGGGGAGGACGGCACACTCTGAATGGAGGGCCATGTCTTCCGAATGTGGGCCAACCCTCACAGTGTGTGTTCCCTGAACATGTGTGTACTTTGTGCCCGAGGTATTTGAGACTTATTCTTAAGGAGTTTTAATCATTTTTATTGAAATAATCTCTGTGCTCTGCAGTTGCTTAAACAAAGTCTGACTTCTGTCCCAGTGAGTCACAAATTCTGAGTGGCATCAAGTTCTCCTGTCCTTCTTGGACACAGGGAGGCACATGGAAGTTGTTGAAGCCACCTGGAGACCGGAAGCAAGGGTCCTGGTCCAGGTTCTGTCATTTCATGCCTGTGTGTCCCCTAGGGACCTTCCAATTCTGCGTTCCAGTAACAATACCCTTTACATATTTCCATCCTGAGAGTCCCCACATTATAATAATCCCTTTTTTGGGTCTGTTTCCACCACTAAATTATGACTACCCTGTGGGTAGTCACATGGCCATGCTTGACTGAAAGGAAAGCTGGGAAATGAATACCAGGAAGTGAGGTACCCAGTGCCTAACACCATGCCCAGGTTTGATAGGTGCTCAATAAATATTTCTTGAGTTAAAAAATTCTCTACTGTGCTCATGGAGAGAGGAAAAGGGAAATCGTTCTCTGATTTTCATGGATGAAGAAACTGAATTGTAGGAAAAGAGGAAATCACCATAGAATTGACTTCCACAGCTGGTGTTCTGGGTATGTCACTTCTCTGGGTATTTCACTGTGGATTTCCAGTCCACAGGAGAAACTTGCCCACAGACCCGAGGGGGCACCCCACAGAGCTCACGTGAGCTGAGGGTGTGAAATAGACGTACTTCTGAGCCCCCTTTCTATCCCCTGCACTGTAGTGGCACACCGACATTGTTCCTGTCACTTCCCCTCCTTCCCACCATAGCCTTACCCATCTTTTCTCCTTGCTGGCTTTCAGACCACCCCCCTCCTGCCCCCGCCCTTCTCCATTTTAGATTCCCACAGCCACTCGTGGGAAGAGATACTGAAGCATCTGTGAGCCAGCGTTTCCTGCATTTCCTTATGGTGACTAATGGGTAACACCTGTCCTCTGGATTCCCTCTTGTGTTCTTAGGATTGGATTTATCACTGCAGTAGTTTAACCATAACTAGAAAAATGTAGCTCTCTAAAGTCCCTATAATGGGGAGATTCCTAACATGGTCTAAGTTATTCCTTGCATCATAAATAACATAGATGGCACTGTTACGGACCAAAACCCTGAAAAGAAAAGACACCAAGTTCATAAATAAAACACACACAATAGGGGCTTGAGGAGACTTATGGAAGTGCTTTGGTTCCTGATGGAGGACGCAGGGCGGGGTGGGTGGGTGACTTCTAGGAATGCTTGGGATTTGGGGGCCCGGGCGTGAAGAGAAATATCTTCTTGTCTATGAAAACCTTTTGGATTGCGCTAACCTAACTGTGCAGTCAAAGCGGGGGTCTCACCTGGTCAGAGCCCAAGGTCAGCATGGTTTCCCTTTCTGGGAAGGACAGGAAGAGGATCAATCTGCTTGGGTACTTTTCTTGTCCTGCGTACCCCCATGATTGCCAGGAGAGGGAAGAAGTTAGAAGCAGGTCCATGTCGCATAATGATGTTGGTCCCTGCAAGGACCCAAAGCTGAGTTTTGTGATCACATATCTTCCCATCTATTGTATCCTGAGTCAGTCATCCTGTTGAGTGTAACTGCCATTTTTACTGGATTAGGCTTATCAGATTATACTCTAAAGATGAAGAAAATGCTACCTCTCCAACAAAACAGTTTCCACTTTACCTCAAAGGCCTGTCGTTCTCTTTGCTTTGAGGAAGAGAGAAAGAGAGAGTGAGAGAGTGTGTGTGCAGTGCCCTTTATTTGGACTTTTATCTTAACCTGGGAATACCTGATCTTCTGTTTCTTTCCTTCTCATGTAACTCTTCATTGATTTTCTTTAAATCAAACAAGCCACCATCACAGACTCTTACAAAAGAAAGTCAGCCATGAAGGAGCCCTAGGCTTGGAATAGAGGCCAGTCTAATTTTAGTTGCTGGCGAGCCTCTCTAAGCAGTGGACAGTGGTCAGAGATTCATCGTGGCGTGTGCTGTCAGGTGCCAACAGCGGCTGACCACTGTCACCTGCCTCCCTGGGGGGCCTGGGGGAGCCTTTGCTGATGACAGTTATGCCATAATTTCCTGATGAGGCAGCTCTTCTGCTACAAGTAGGTCTTTCATTCATACTTTTTAAAAATTAAACTTGCTTCTGATTTATGGATTAATCTCTTGTCGGTACCGTGGGTGGGGGTGCTGTGCCTCGTTCTAACAGGCAGCTGGACCCAAGCTCCTCTTTTTCTTCATGGGAGGTTTGACTCTGCCTTTGGCTGAAGTCAGGGGCTTAGCCGACTGTGAACTGCCAGGAGAATTCCCAGGACCTATCTGCAGGATCCCCAGCCTTCACAGACCATCCCTTTAAATCTTATTATAAGGATACTGCATTATTAAAAAAAAAAAAAGATTTGTTTGATTTGTTCACACTAATAAGTTCCAGAAGTTCTTGTAGGGTTTTTTAAAAGGAAGAAGTAGTGTGAAGAATTACCCACACATTATGCTCTGTCTTGAAAAATAGTCCAGGCCCTATCTACTTATTGATATAATTAAAACTGGATTAGTAGGATGGATTATAGAGTTTCTAAGACCATTAGGGAGTTTGAGCTCCAGAATTTTCCTACCCTTTTTTCCTCCTCTCTATATTCCCTTTTCTCCAGTTCAAATTTATATATGTCATTATGTCCAACTTAAACAGGCCAGGGTCTTAGACCCAGGACCTTGATTGATGAAAAGGAGAAATTTGGGGAATTAGCATAGAATGTTTGAGAATAAAGAGACCTTAGACATTAATCAGGCAGTATAGACAAGTGATTAAGGGAGTTAAGTTGCCTGGATTCAAATCATGACTTCGCGTTAGTGTGAACAAATTCATCACCCAGCCACACTGCACCTCTCTGAAATGCAACTTCCTTGGTAAAATGGGGATGATAATAGCATCTACTTTGTATGAGTATTTTGAAGATTAAATGAAGTTACGTATGTAAAGTGTCCTTCTAGTAAATGTCCAATAAAAGTTATCAACATCATCATCATCATCATCATCATCATCTAGTCTAAACTCCTAGGGTTTTTTGGAAGGGAAACTAGGGTTCTGAGAAGCCTACCAAATTTTCCCTGTAGCTCAGAGCTACCAGCGGAAAGGATCCCAGGTGAACCTTTTCTTAGGTGAACTACATATATTGTATAATTTTCAGAAGCTTTTTCACTAATCTCCCCTTACCTTTTTTTTTTTCTCTGACATCAATTTTACTTCTTCCTTCAACTGAAACAGAACATACATATAAAAGTCCACTTCCAGTGCCGATTAATAAAGCCAAGGCTGGTCAAAAGTAAAAGCCCATAAAACAAGGCAGCTTCTTGTGAGAGTACAAAAGTCAGATCAAGGAAGCATTTGTTTGTTTAATAAGATACCTCTGCCTTATTGCCAACAAGGTTCTCGTGCATAGGGCAGTGTGTGGCACCTTGTTTGGCAAGGTCTGCCAAAGACAGTGGTAAGCTAGAGAGACAGGTGTGTGCCATGATTCTCAGGGGTACCAGAGAGAGGGATGTCCTTTCAGCAGCAGTGGTCTGTCACCGCTGGGACATAAAACGTGCAAAACCTCTGTCTTCCAAGGATGAAAAACTTGGTTTCAGTCCTGAATTCTCTTGCCTCTTTCACTCCCCTTTACTATTAAAATGAAAAATGGTTTGGGATTAATATCATATTTGAATAGATCTACAACACGCTCAGATGGGAAAGACTATAAACAGTAAGATAGTAGACTACACTTTTGAAGTTTTTTGGATGGAAACAATAGGATGAGTTGAATTGATGTGGGTTCTGTAACTGACCAATATATCCATGAATCAGTCAGTTTTGAAGTACCTGCCATGTGTCTTGCTGCATGCAGAACCCACGTGCTGTGAGTTCTAAAGGAGTTTGCAATGTGGCTGGAAAAGACAAAGCACACAAAACATTTGTGGAACAGTCCAAGAGTATAAAATTGAATTAATTTCATTTATACAATAACATTTTATAAAATTTATACACACAGAGTTGATTCTTATTATTTGTGCTACTTATGTCCTATCAAGTCACTGCAGTTCACTGAATTAGTGAATCCTGCACCATTGCTTCTGGAGAAATACAGGGTTAGGTTCCTGCAAGCCTCTGATTACAACGTTTTGTTTACTCATCCATGTGTAACCTTGTTTTATGTGTGTTTCTGTTTAAAAACACCGTATTTAATATATGTTGCTGATTCATTAACATGGAACTCACAGCCAAGAGCACTGCGACTCATGCCTGGACAAAGCTCATCTAACATACATCACAGCCTTCTTGTGCTTGGAACACTAGATAGCACTTTGGCACTGTGCTTGGGGCCATTTTAAACAGAGAAATCACCACCACCATCACCACCAAAACCCACAAAAAGGCAAAAACTAGAAATGAAAATGGTACTAAGTAGCTACAAAGGACAGTTGTTTACAGCACGGGAGTTGGAAGGAGGAGACAGAGCATTGCCTTGATTGACCACAGCTGGGATGTGCGTGAGGGTGGCTCAGAAACCTTGCTGTTCTGCACACATCCACAGATGACCATGAAAACCCCACCAGCAATGAGTTTAGAGTGAAGATTAGTGAGCAAGCAAATTCCCCAATTATGAGGGTCCAGTGGACCTTCCAATGTTATTTGGTATTATTGGAGGTTCCGTGCGGCTTGTATGTGCTATAGGAAATGAGAGAAGGAAGCTACCAGTTTGCTGGAATAAGGGGAAATTTTGTGGAGAAATTAGGATTGGAACTGGAATTTGAAAGGTGAGTAAAGTATAAAAAAATCAGGAAGGAGGGGGCCCCGTGAAAGTTTGCAGAGATGAGAATAATTTTGTTTTGATGGGGGTGTGAGAAGACTGACCTACAACTCAAAGATGTCCATATGGAGGAGTTGTGGGAGATGAGCTTGGCCTGGAGTAGCAGACATCTGTTATTTTTGCCCTCTGGCATCCATTTCCTCTGGTCCTGGTATCACCTCAATCTTCCTTTAGTAAACAGTCCCTCCCACTCAATCTGTATGGTTTGGATGGGATAATACTTCCCCTAGCTCTAGGAGTGGACTGTGCCACAGGCTGGGCCAATTAGGGAGTTTTGTCCACTTGACCAAATGATTGGATCAGGAGTTGGTGTGTGGCACAGAAGTAGCCATTGAGACTCAGCTCTGGAAGCGTTTTCCTGCTGAGATTGATAGTTGCAAAAAGAGGAAGCTTGAAGCTTTGGGGGACCACCAGGAAGAGAGAATCTGAGAATGAAACAACATATAGTGAAAAGCAGGAGAGAGGGAAAGAGAGAAAACAGAGAATGAGACTGGACATTTTTAAAAAGGATCTGGATCCAGTGGTGTCTGAAGGAAACTTTGGACTTTTAGATTTCATGAGCGAATCCATTTTAATGCATTTTAATTTCCTCAGATAGTTGGAGTTGGGTTACAGCCAAAAGATCAGTACCGTAAGTGGGTGTCCTAGTGAAGGAGTTTTGAGTGGGAACAGACATACTCTCGAACCAGTTTCCATTAAAAAGGTGGTTGTTAAAAGTCACAGAAACTCACATGGTATCCAAGCTCAAGAAATTTACCTGGGCCTCAAGAAAACTGGCATTGGGAGCTGAAAACTCAGGCATCAGGGTTATTCCCCTGTACGTCAGGGACAGCATGGATTTGGTCACCTCCGTTTCTCTCTAAACTCTGTCTCTGTTCTCCTTTTCCTCCTTCTCTGCTCACAGATCTTGCTCATGGCTGGGCATGGTGACCTCGACTTTCAATATTGTTCCCAGTGTCTAAACCAGCCCAGTTTCTCAGAGTCCCAGTTCCAAAACCCTGAGAAAGGAACCTTATTGGTCTGGCTTATCTTTTCTCATAAGACAAGCCTACTGAGTTTTTCCTCAGATTAGGACCTTCCTCAGGTCCAATTGCTGTCAAACAGGAGAGAGAACGATTTTATGGATACACTAACAGACATCTCTGTTACATCAGCCTATGGGTGAGGCTAGATTCGAGAAAGTTTGCCAAGTCAGATGGGGGTGTTTGGACTTGAAGTTGTGGCAGTACAAAGTCAGATATCACAGAAGATAGCTTGATCTTTACCTTTTTTCTCAGGACCCCTAACTTCCTACTTTTGAACATGAGAAGATAGGGCTACAAAAATACATGTTTATATTAAGAAAATTATTTTACTTAAAAATATTTATTAAAAAAATACATGTATATGTACATATACATACATACATATGTATACCTATGCCTTTCCTAATATTTCACTCCATTTTATTTGTTTTTCTTTTCTAAATTCCCACTGAGTCATCATATATATACATGCATATGTGTATACAAATATATTTATAACTGTATACATAGTTAGGCATTAGTTAGTAATTTTTGCAGATACAAGGATAGACATTTTGAAAGCTGATACACAGTGTTATCCATTGATTGAGAACATACATGTGCATTTTTAAAAACTAGTATGGATTATGGCGTTGTTACTTAAAACCCTTCAGTGGTTTTCCATTATACCCTGCTTTTTAAAATCATGGCTCTCTAATATAGTGCATATTATATATTGACATATTATTTATTCAGAACACCCTACTCAGTGCCAAGTACAGTATGGGCACACAATACTTGTTCAAGAAACATTTGTTGAGGGCATGAATGAGTGACTTTGTACCTATGGACTTAAGGACCTTCTTGCAGTAGCTCTTGAGTTCCTCCCAGAGATCTTCTGTCCACAAATTTTGAAAAATGGTCTTGAGGTACACATAGGTTCTGGGAACCCAGGTCTGTTTATTATCCACAACAGAACCCACATGCTTCAATTAAATGGATGCAAAATGCTGCCTTTTTAGTGAGTTTTCTAACGAACGTGACTATAGATACTTTTTTCAGAACACCCAGACCAGTAGACCTCTAGGCCCCATTTTGGATTTTTACGCTCTGTAGATG
The DNA here is from genome assembly GCF_025265405.1 of Mesoplodon densirostris. NCBI lineage: Eukaryota > Metazoa > Chordata > Mammalia > Artiodactyla > Ziphiidae > Mesoplodon > Mesoplodon densirostris. The sequence continues at coordinate 49,660,290 of NC_082679.1, forward strand.
GTTATCATAGTCCCCTAGGTTGTTATTTAGTCAAATTATGTTCATTTTATCGCCTATGCCTTTCCTCATATTTCACTCCCTTTGATTTGTTTTTATTTTCTTTTCTAAATTCCCTTTGAGGTATCATGTTACCCCTAATTGCCTGCAGTGTTCCAAGTCTGGTCTCACTGCTGACACACAGACACAGACTCTCAGCCATGGTTTGGGATGCCCCTGTGTGTATGGCTGAAACTTTTACTAGCTCAGAGAATTGCTGAACTGCGGTGCTTGCCTAACCTCCTGATGTCTCTTTACCACTAGCTCACCATTTGGTTGTTTTCTCTATTATTGCCATCCAGGAATCCCCTTCAAGTTAAATTCCATCTTTAAGTTTATTCATCCCCAGATAGATCATCTGCATTTTTTCAACCAGTGCTTCATTGTATTACTTTTGACATATATTACCAAGAACCGTGTATAGCTTGGTATTGTGTGCCAGTCTTCAACTGCTGTTAGGAACACCTCCCAATTTAATGTCATCTGCAAATGTGATTATCATGATAATGGTAACACAATCTTCCCCTCTCTTTCTTGATTCTTAATAAAGTTGGTAGGGGAAAGCTGTGTATCTTTGCAGAGCATACACTCAGGACTTCCTCTTCACAGCTCTGTCAGTGTCCACTGCTTGCTGGGGTTGGTTCGGGGGCTGTTTTTACTTCCCGTGACAGTGCTGAAGGACCCACCCAAACTTCCCTTTATAAAACGGCTGTCTGTTCAAATGCAGCTTACCAAACTCAAGGGAAGCTGTCAGCCTTGGTTTCTTTCTCCCCTCTGGGTTCCATCTCAGAGGTAAAACACATCCCTTGATCCCCGAAGGAGATAGTAGATTGTTAATTGTTGAATGGATGAATGAATGGATGGATGAATGAATAGGTGGATGAACGAATGAATGAATGAGGCTCTCAGACACTAGGCAGCTTGCTGCCCTGAGGTTAGTAGACACAGCTTGGGAAGCCAAGGAGATGGTTACTTCTCATTGGTTTGATGTAAGTCGCAGTGTTTTTTGGGGCAATCTTAGACTATTTCTGTGTCAGACTGCCCTTCCCAAGTAGGGAGCTCCTGCCATCTTCAACACCAAACCTTGCATTTCTGCTTTTAACTCAGCCCTTGTATTTACTCACTGCATGAAAAGGCAAATATAACATCTTGTAACTCATTCCAGTGCACGTGGCATTGGTGCCCTGCCTTATGATCCTTATCTCTTCCCTGGAACTCTCCCACACAATCACACATAATATAGCATTAGGGAGGGTTGCCTCATGCATTTCAACTGCATTAGTAACACTTTTATTTCTCACTGGTTGGTCTTTGTTGTGTTACCCTGTATATTTCGGAGTGTTTTAGATATTTCATAAAAACTTAAAAAAAATAAAAATAAGAGACATGGACCTTGCCTTCAGAAGACTTCCTACTTATTAGGGAAGACTTGTCCAGTAAAGAGCTATAACAAGTTATGAGAAAGCACTACAGATGGGATGTGTCTGCAGTACTGTGGCTCCAGTGATAGGTGAACAACTTCGACCTAGTTGAGGGTAGTAGTGGTATTATCAGGGGTGGTAGGAAGGGAGTGATATAAACAGAAAAAGCTCAGAAATTATCCTTAGGACAAGTCTTAAAGGATCAGTAGAGTTCACCAGGCAGACAAAGCAGTAATGCTATTTAAGGCAAAGGGCATGGACAGGTAAAAACACAAAATACATTTGGGAAGCAGTAAGTGATCCATTATGGACAGAATGAATGTGTTTGGGAGGCTGGGAGATTTAGGCTTACAATTAGTTTGGGAGAGATTATTCATGCCAGGAAAAGACATATGGATTTATTGTGTAGGTCCAAGGGCTTTTAAATAGGGAAGTGATATGATCAGATTTGCATTTTAGAAAGACTAACTAGGCAGCAAATTGAGCATGGGGTAAGCCTGGAGGCAGGAGTAACTGCTCCTGAAGGAAGTGTAGGTAGAGATGTTGGGAAGAGGAACAGCATGCAAAGCAGAGGGAACAGCATGAGCATCAGCATATAGGAGAATAACATGAATTTATATGAAAGAAGTAGAGTATAAGCATTTTTCACAAAGTTCTTATGTACAATCAAATTGAAACCTGCTGATACAGCCTATAAATTCACAGCGAATCTACAATGAAACTTACACATTTTCCATTATAGTAAAAGAATTGATAACATATTATTTATTTGTGAAACTTCTTTACTTTGTCATATTTGCCATTGGTTTAAAGCCACAGGATGTTATCACCCATCATTAAAACATTTAAAATAGGGAACTATAGCAATAACAGTTTAAAATATTCAAAAATACTTGTTGAATGGCAATGAATGAAAGAGGCTGGAAATGAATGTTGAATGCCAGACCAGGAAATCTAAACTTTATTCATATGATACTGAGGAACTATTTCAGGTTTTTTAGAAGGCATGACATGCATAAAGTGTAGCTTTAGGAAAATTTAATTTAAGCTTTTGGTAGATTGAAGCAGGGAGACCTGTTTTGTGCTGGTATGGCATGTGGTTAGTTTCTGTATTTTGGATTTTTTACTTATATAACAAAATTGTCACTATATCTCTCTTAAAAATATTATTATTCTTTTGCCCAGTATCACACATCTTCATTTCTTTCCATTTCATGTTATGAAAATTCTCTGTGAAATTTCAAAATATTAAATTCTGAATTTTGCCAAGAAAATTCTGAAACAATGATTCAAAGTGGTTCCTACAATCTAGTTGGTAGAACATTATACCCACTTCATTTTCTCTTATTGCGTGTATTTGTAAACAAAAGATAGGAATTTCCCCAGGAGAGATTTGACAAATTCCGTTTAGCTGTATAACAAAGTAGACAGTTTATTTGCTAGGGTATAGAGCTTGAATTCCAGAAGCTTCTTTGAAAAATCAACAACGACTACCAGTTTTGCAGCTTGAGCAACTGAATGGTATTGGTGTCATTTAATTAGATGAGAAAACTTGTGGAGAAATACTGTAGGATGTGTGTTTGTGTGTGTGTGTGCGTGTGTGTGTGTGTGTGTGTGTATGTACATACCTACATATATCTATATCTGTACCTTTATTTATCTGGGGGTGCTGACCTGGTAGATGAAGTTGGGAGTAATCAACATAGGTTTTTTTGCTATTATTGTAAAATCCATAGGACTGGTTAGATCACCTCATGTATTAGTCAAGGTATGCTAAGCTTTGCTGCAAAAACAAACAAGCCTTGGAAATCTTAGTGACTCAGCATAGTAAGGGTTTTTTTTTGTTTTGTTTTGTTTTTGCTTACTCAGAGCCAGATAAAAATGTCTTGGGCAGGTGGCTCTCCTATAATCAAGGATCACAGGAATTTGAGCTTCTTCCACTGTGGGACTGCCAGCAGCAGTGCCAGGATCTACCCACATATACTCATTTGCTTTCTGTTTGTCCCTCTATTTTTGTGACTTTCGAAAAGATTGATAAAAATATTTTAAATTCAATTTTAGAATTCACTGAAAGTTAATAATATGAAACACAGCCCTTGTGAAAAGTATGTACTTTGGCAGTTAAAAAAACCTCATCTTTTAATAGTAGGTAAGTTTAGGCTCTGGTTAATTAGATATATAAGAGATTTTGGTCTGTTTTGTTTTTACAAAAATGATCATTTCAGGACATTTGTTATCTTGCCTGTGGAATGATTCAGAGTGCTGGATAATTTGCTTAATTTTAATATGGTGTACCATTATCTAGATGGCTGCCTCTCCATTGCCTTAATATTTTAAGAAAATTGACCCCTAGTACAGGAAATAGTCTCATCAGTGAAACCCCACTTAACATAGGATGTAAGTCTCAGGGGGTTAGAAATAAGCCATGTGCTTTCTGGAAAGACTTTTCTAATCCATTGGCCCTAAAAGATAACTCTGTATTTAGTATTCTGTCAGGAGACTACCCAGGTGCCATACTTATATATCATATCTGAGAATGGTTTAAAACTAAGTGCTATCAAGCCTGCTTTTGTTCTGTATATAAGAAAGAGATTTATAACAAAAATCATAAATAAGAGACAAAGGAACTCTGAAGTTTCTTTTTTTTTTGCCTGCCTTTCCCTGTTCAGTGATAGAACAATTTATGAATCTGACAAATCCTCCCCTAGATAATGGTAAGAGTAACAGAGTGTTCAGCTGAGTAACTCTGGGCCACTAAAGTTTATTAGACTGTAGAGCAACAGCAGCGGGATTGACGCAGTAATCAAATGACATGCTTGATTTGGGTTCTCCCAGTCTCTCTCTTCTCACCTCAGCCCTCATTTCCCTCCCCCCCCCCCCCCCCCGCCGCCTCCCTTCCTCCTGCCCTACCTAAGGAGAACTAAATAGAGGGAATTTGAAATTGAATAGATTGGCAGGGGTAGACTCCCAATTTCCACAAACAACATTCACTCAGAAAGTATGAGAAGTCTGTGCCAAAAGGTTAAATGAAAATAAGGAACATGGTCATAAACACGTCCCGACTAAATTTTTGGTTTGGATCTGAGTAACCTAAGAGGCAAGAGAAGCCTCTTCTGACTGCCTCGCTCTTAGGCCAACACTAAATTGTTGGGACACCAGAGACATCATCAAAGTACATCAATAACTTGAGTTAAACCAACGTTGATGGGTCAGAGTTGGCAAGAAGACAGAAACTTAGGCGTTGGGAAGAAACTCTACTGTGCTTTGAAAACTCTGGACTCCATGGGGTACGTTCATTGTAAAAGCTTTTAAGAAATCACTTCAAAATGGCAGCCGGAGGGTGTACATTTGCTTGGTTTGGACCACACTATTTTGTGAAGTTGAGTTGTAGTGCCTTCAGGGGAGATTTTCATAGTCTAGTCCATCACAGGGCTTCCCTTCTTCCTATTATCTTCTGCCTCTTCTACACATATGTACCTTAACTCCTAGCCTGGGATGGCCTTTGTGTTTGAAACATAAATCCATCCACTGCTTCTAGTTGGACCATGGAGTGACTCCTGATTGAAAAGAAGTGGGAATCTTAAACTAGCCTCCTCATTCTCTGCTTGTAAGAGGATGGAATTTGTTGGAAATTGATAAATGTCACTGTTGTTGAGGAGACATTGAAGAAATTAACATATTACAAGAAAACCACCAGGACTGACATACAGCCCAGGAGACCTTCAGCTTTTTCAAGACAGTGAAAGAAAAAGGGCTCTCAAATATCAAGAAACACACTTTATAACCAGAATAGTCTGTGATGAATGGGGTAATAATATTCTACCCTGCCTATAAAGAAAAGTGGTATGGACATTATTGCTTTTTTGGACACTGGAGCAACTATATCACTCATTTCTGAGAGGTTGTCAAAAAAATTGAAGGGCTTAAATATATGACCTTTTACAGGAATTACTTCAACAATAGCTTATTCTACTGAGTACACTGAAGTTGCAGTTGCGACAGTGAATTTCCTGCTGCGAGATGCAGATTGTGGGCTAATTGCAAGATTTAATCCAGTCTGTTTAGGGCAGTCCTCGAAAAACTGGGTTTCTGCAACACTATTTTATGAGTCAATACCAAATATTCTGTCACAAATAACAGAAGGAAATTTAAGAAAAGAAATAGTAATATTCAGAATGCAAGAGCTATCAGAGGTATAGACTGATCTTGAAGCAGATGGGTTTTGCTTTGTGAATCAAGGTGGTAATGAGACAAGGGAGCCATCCAGATTGATGCAGAACACCAAAACCTCCAAAAAGCAGGGCCAGTATAGATGCCAACCAACTATGTGTAGTAAAACAAATTGAGGAAAATGAATGTACATTCGTTCTTTGGTCAGCCACTCTCATAGGAGACACCACACTATTGTACCTGTCTAGACCATGCACATGATCTAGCCTAAAAGAGAGCACTTCAGAAATGCCACAGTGAGGTAGGCGAGAATGTTTACTGAAATAGATAATTGAAAGCACCACTTCTAGCCTGTCTGTCTTGCCAGCTGAATAATTGTGTCTGAAGCCCTGAGTAATCTCCATCTATATGAGTTGTTCAGATTAAGTGATGTCACCTGTAGTCATTGACAACTCCCCAGATCTTCTCTGTCAAGCACCATATGTGCATACCAAAGACGTATCCAAAGGCTACTGGCAAACATCTTTAGATAATGAGTGCAAATTAATAACTCGTTTTGTACGTCATAAGAGATCATGCCATTTTAATGTTATGCCCTTTGGGTGAACACATGGGACAAAGATCCTTTAGATACTAATGAAAAGTGTCTTACAAGGATTAATTTGCCTAACTTTTTGCTGAGCTGACATCGCATGCACCATGGCTTGATTTGTTGGGTCTGTGGTGGAGCTGGCTCTGTAGAACTAAGAAAAGAAAGAGTTTTCACTTTGAGCTTTAAGTGGGATGTCATTCTGGATTCTCAATGAAGCAGCTTCTCATAGGGTTACCATGTATGGTTGTGCAGGCTATACCCTCATTCACGTACAGCGTAGTCTGCATGAATGGTGCCCCCTGGAGTTCTGTGCTCACGGTTAGTGCAGCTGTTTGCAGTGGAGCTGATAGCTTCTCATGACCACCGATCATTTCATTCCGGATAACAGTGTGTAATAGTAATGGTGAGTGTAATACTCTGTTGTATTAACAAGACTTTGGTTATACTCAAGGATTTATAGTCATTCTGATTAGGAATACAGTGGCTCCTGTGTTTATCATATATGGGAGTTACATGTGTTTTCTGATAAAAATTCAATAAATTTTTTTAGCTATCAGATTTCCATATATTAAAAGTATAGATAATTGCCGGTATTGGCTAGGGAACAGGGAAATAAGTATTCTCTTAAATTCTTATTTGGTAACATAAATCAGTAGAGCTTTTTGATTTTTAGGGAAATTTGGAAATACTGTTACATAAAAAACGCATGTATCTAACAGAAATGCTTTCACAAGGGTACTATATATATATATATATATATATAAGTATAGTCTATTGTAAGTTGTAATAACAAAGATGGACATTCAGGCAGACATATTCCAAAGTAGGAATTTGATTATATCAATGGCAGATTGTGTCTTTGCAATGGACTGCTATGAAATGATCAAAGAGTGAAGCAGACTGACTGACTGCATGTATAGTACACACCATTTGCAAGCATATGTGGCAGCCAGGTCTGTTTATAAGAACTGACCTAAAAGAGACCAAAGATATATCATTTAGTGGAAAAAAGAAAGTTGTAGTACAGTATTTAGAGCATGATCTCATTTATATAAGAATTAAATAAGTAAAAATGATACACACACACACATATACACACATATGAAAACCATTCTGTGTATATAGACACTGAATTGTTACCTGTGATTTCCTCTGGAAGATGAGACTCTGCAGAGACTCCAGGACTCACATTTGCTATGACATATGTTTCTTTATTAAAAAATTGATGACAAAAAAATAAGAAAAAAATTCTTATTTGTAATTTAAAAAATGAGCCTGCCAGCTTCCTGATTGGGAGTGCACTTAGGGGTTTTGCTTGGTCACTTTTATGATCATGATTCTCATGATAATAAGCATCCACTAGACAAGGAGAGATGGGGTACCGAGGTCCACTCAGAGCTCATTCCTGGCTCTGTAGGAAGAATCTTGACTCTGCCCCATTAATGGTGACCACAGTGGTGACTTGCTTGTCATGGTAAACCTTGTTCTAAATGTTGACAAGGAGCTGCTGTATATATTCCCTAGGACTGACATTTCAGATAGTCAAAACCAGATTGACCATATTCACTCCCACCCCTCCAAAAAGTCCTTGTGATTTTTGTGTGTCACTGAAGGATCAAATGACACAATATGGAATATTTTTTCCTTGGTCTCATGGAAGTCCTGAGCTCAACCAGTTGTTGAGTGCTGGTGGTGGAAATGTTCTTAGCCTTTTTGGGTGGTAGACACATGAGAATCTAATGGAAGCCATGGAAACAGTAATCATACCCTGAGTATACCCTCTTGAAACATTGTTTTGTACATAATTCAGGAGCTATTCTGCACTTTTAGAGACATTCCATTAAGACACTATTTTTATTGGTGTTTAAAATTAGTGAACTGGAGAAAGTATGTTGGCAAGGAATATGTTTGTGTTCCATATGCATTTAACAGTGGCTTGTAACCTCAGTAGGAAGAAGGCCCTAGGAAGGCTGCTTTCTTCTTCAAAGATTTAAATAATGAATTGGTGCTCTAGCTTGATGCTTTGGAAATTTGAGTGGGTTATGGGTTGACGATCATGGTATTGGTGATGCATACTTGCTGAATGGGGACCCACTTAATCTCAGCATCAAGAATTGCTTGTCTTCTCCTGCTCTGTTTTCATTTTGTGGACATTGGGGACTTCATACATGATTAAGTTTTCCCTTTTTGGCATTGTTGCAAGAAAGTCTTAGAAGCAAATTGATGGTCTGTTCAAACAAGTATATAAGACTCAGTGCCATTTTGCATTCATCCATTTCTGGGTCTGTTATACCCCTTGTATTTTTCTTTCTTCCTCCTCCTTCCCAATTTCTCACTTAGGTTGTCTTGTGTTATTTTCTGTAATTGTGAAGCAGGTATGAGTCTTTCTTAAGAATAAAGAAGGATGTAAATAAATACAGAGATAAGTAAATAAATGCAATAGTCCTGGAAACAATGGCGTTTTGTCTCCAGTTTGATGAGGCTCAGGGGTCAAGTTTCCCTGGTGCTCACTGGTGCATCTAGGGCTATGGTAAGGAACAAAATAGCCCACTGCCCAAAGCTGCTTGTAGTTGGCTCTGATGCAGTTGGGTGCATCTGGACATAGCATGTAAACACGCACATAGCATGGAAGGAGGAGGCTATGGAGACTCTATCTATCTATGAGAGAAGTTTTTGACTTAACTTCTGAGGCATGGAGGAAGAGGGGCTTCCGAAGGCACGTGGACTTCCAGGATTCAGAAACTCAAGAGAACTCAAGTCTCAGTGTTTCCCTAATGGCCACTTTGGTATGAATAACAGCCCCATTTGACTTGTGAAGTGGATATTTTTATAAAGCTGGTATTTCTTCATGTGATGACTTCTTAACCTGATAAGGAGGTGGCCCATATTTGCCTTTTCACACCCTACCTATAAGAACATTTTACAAACTAGTACAATGGAAACACCTTTTAAATTCTTACTTAAAAAAAATTTGTTCAAAGTCCTAACCACATAGATACTATGGCCATCTCATAATCAGTCATGTACACAAGGAGGTAATTTCAGGGTGTCCTTCCAGGGAAGGCTTCTTTTTTCCCAGTGGTTTGACTTCTTGGCCCCTTTGTATTCCTTAATGAGGGACACAGTTGAAGGCCGAGGCTGCTTTTTTAGTGATTGATTGTGGGCTGAGATTCTGGAGCGTGGTGATTCTTTGACCATCAAGTACCATCTCACTGCACCTCAGCCTGGAGAACACCAACAGAAATATGTTATGTAATGTCTAAAGTAAACTTTAAAGTATTTTGCATTCATATGTATTTTGCTTTTTTTGAAGGCATTGAAAGCAGAGTAAAATGATTACCATGTTGTTATGAATAGCATCTTGCTGAAGGAGGTGAATGGCACTTTTTTCGTGTGATTTGTGAAGTTAAGGACCAAAGAGAGACACAGAACAATTAACCAGCAATGGATCTGGGCTAGAATAAAACTCCCCTATCTGTCACTCATAGCTCTGAGCAACAGCCCCTACTCTAGCGTCTGAAGTCCAGTTTAAGGGCCATTTATTTTAATGGGGAGAATATCAACCTTTAGAGACCAGAGTTCCCCAGCCTGCTGAGTGAATGAATATTCAGTCACTTCAGTGTGTGTTTGATGGTAGTGAGCAACACAAAGCAAGCCCAGGGCCCAAAGAATGTGTAGAGGAATGTTAATTCTAAGAGCGACCATAACTTGATTTTCTTGATTTCCTTGAGTTTAAAGTCTCAGCCACAATATTACATTACCAAGTTATTTGCATTTGAAATATAATACCTGGGGGAGGGGTGACATTTAATTAAATTACAGGCTGCAAGGAACCAGGCTGGTACCACGCTGCGTGGAAGGTGTCGGCTGTACCTTTTGAGCTTTTCCTGAAAGGGAACGGACTGGGAGGAGGAGACGCTGATGCTCCCCAAGAAGTGTAACACGGCTGAGCATGTGCAGATGGCTGGTTTGGACTTAAAAGTGCAGAGTGGAAAGTGCACGTGGGAGAGTTCATGGAATGTGGAGAAGAGCACACACCTGCAGGCTCCAGTCTCCACATTTTCTAATTTCCTAAAGGAAGAGAGAGAGTGAGAATCCCTGGCCTTATCATAGCCACAGCCCAGCCTAGGTCAGCATCTTCCCCAGGGGGAAAGAAAACTGGTTCTTTTGTCTTCAGAGTCAACACAACTCAAGATAACTGGGGGACTGTGGTACCCTTGCTCCCACCCTCTTAAGAATCCATGGTAATGATGAGGAAAGGCCACCAAGGCCCCCACTAATCAGAGGTCCTTCCTTCTCTGCCCTTAAGCCCCCATTCGCTGACTAGGTGTGGGGGGGAACAACCAAGGTGTGTGCACAGAACTCTAGCCATCTTATCTCCTACAGCATCAGTTCTCAACTGGGGGAGATACTTCTCCCTCCCGGGGGACATTTTGCAATGCCTAGGAGCATTTGTGGTTATTATGACTGGGGAGGTGCTACTGGCATCCACTGGGTAGAGGCCCTGGCTAAATATGCTGCTAAATAACCTGCAGTGCCTGGGACAGCCCCTTACCACAGAGAGTCATTTAGCTGGAAGAGTCAACTGTGCTGAAGTTGAGAAACCCTTTTCTAACAGAAGATGAGATTATGAAAGGGTGGATTCTAGCTACTGAGTTGTCTGTCAAGATAGAAAATAATCTCTAAAATGCCCTGACCCAGTGTGTCATTCAGGGTCCAACTAGGAAAGTGAGTACCACTTTGGTATTTAAAAGAAGCAACTTTTTTATGAAGGATAGTTGATTTACAATGCTGTGTTCATTTTTGCTGTACAGCAAGGTGATTCAGTTCTATATATATATACACACATTCTTTTTTAATATTTCCATGATGGTTTATCACAGGATATCGAAGATAGATCCCTGTGCTATACAGTAGGACCTTGTTGTTTATCCCTTCTATATATAATAGTTTGCATCTGCTAATCCCAAACTCCCAATCCTTCCCTCCCCCACTGGCCTTCCCCCTTGGCAACCACCAGTCTGTTCTTTATGTCTGTGCATCTGTTTCTGTTTTGTAGATATGTTCGTTTGTGTCATTTTAGATTCCACATATAAGTGATATATGGTATTTGTCTTTCTCTTTCTGACTTCACTTGGTATGATAATCTCTAGTTTCATCCATGTTGCTGCAAATGGCATTATTTCGTTCTTTTTATGGCTGAGTAATATTCCATTATATACCACATCTTCTTTATCCATTCATCTGTCAGTGGACATTTAGGATTTTTCCATGTCTTGGCTATAGTGAATAGTGCTGCTATGAACATAGGGGTGCATGTGTCTTTTTGAATTATAGTTTTGTCTGGATATGTGCCCAAGAGTGGGATTGCTGGATCATATGGCAACTCTATTTTTAGTTTTTTGGGGAACCTCCTTGCTGTTTTCAATAGTGGTTGCACCAACTTACATTCCCACCAACAGTGTAGGAGGGTTCCAAAAGGAAGCAAATTTGATTCAGAGATTCAGTTGCGCAGGTGCTAGAGAGGCTGAGAAAACAGTGAGTCAAGGTAAAGGTTAGCAACACCAGGAAGTCGCTACCATTTCTTGGCCAAGGGACAGGGAGATGTGCTGTTTGGGGATTATGGTAGTTAGAACCACAACAGGCCTATCTGCTGGGAGCTAGAGCCAGAGCGATGAGGACGCTTCTGGAGGTACAACCTGAGGAAGAGAGGGAGAAATACTCTGATTTTTCTTTCCTTCCATCATGGAATCTTCCACTGAGCCCCAGCAGGAAGCCAGCTGTCCTGGGAGCCTGGGAAACACAGATGCAGGGAAGAGGGGTGAATGGCTTTGAGTGCAAACTGGTCCAGACGGGTCCATACAACAGTAAAGAGCCTGGTGAACTTTCCAGAACACCAGAACCAACCATGGCATCTTTGAGCAAACATCCCAAGGGTTTTGCATTACTGCTGGTGCTGTTCACCACGAAACATCTTCTTTCCTTCTGCTTTGGAACTTGAGGCTTAAAATAATTTTAAGATGCCCTTAGGAGAGAGAGAGAGAGAGAAAACACCCACTTGTTTCTTTTTCATTCAGCAAACTTCATGTGTTGAATGGCCTCATGACATGATGGAGAGTTTTGTGTCTCTGTGCAGACAGCAAAGTTCATTGGAAATCCATGTCAATGTGCAGAGCACACACTGTTAACTTTACTGGATCTGTGGCAAACTCAATCCTTCATTGTCAGGCTTCAGCTCATTTTGGTGGCAGTGATCTTGCTTCTTGTTTCACTCAGATGTATCCTCTCCATGGGTCCTGCCTCTCTGGAATCAGGCTGAAAAGAGAAGGCTGTTGGGGAACTAGAGAACGTGCTGTGATGAATTTTATTTTTCCTTACAGTGTGATTTAAAAAAACTAGCCAGAGTAAAGGAAATTAATTTGTCTTCTATTTGAATTGCCCAACAGGTCCCCAAACTTGTGGGGATAAAAGTGACAAATTTTTAAGTGTCTCCTTTAAGAGAGTTCTATAGATGCTTAATTATTTTTGCCCCACTTTTGATTATCTGCACTAATGGAGATGTGGAGGGCACAAATCAATAAAAGTCCCTTGATAATCCAAAAAACTCAATGTTGTCATTAGTTTTGACCTCCTCCCCCACCAAACCTTTTATCAGAGCTACTAAAAAGTGCCTCTGCACCTCCTGGGTTCTCAGTATATTCAACTTGTTGACAGGCTGACTGATAAAATTGTCTGATTTGAGTGTTATCTCTTCTTCTCTGCTCCTGCCCACTCTTTGGGGGAAGTGCAAATGAGCAGCACAAGAACAAAACCACAGGAAAAAGAGACCTTAGAAAAGCCAGGGTAACACACAAAATGATTAAATAGCTCCCATATCCGTGAAACTTTACTATATAATGTCAGCTTTGTGGGATTTTTTTTCTCTTTTCCTAAAGTAAATTGAAATAACTCAAATGGGCTAAATATATGTGGTCTGCATGGACCCTTTGAAGTTTTGAATAGCTTTTGTATGGTATTCGTTTTCTGGGGAAAGATTTTAAATTATTAATCTTTTTATAAATTGCATTGATGTTACTCCTCATGCTGGTAAAATGCCCAGACATTTTCTTAAACAACTTTAAGGCAACTGAGAATTGGGGTGTTTGTCTTAATCCCCTTCGGGATGACTATAAAGAAGAAAGAACTTGAGGACCAGGTTAAATTGTTTTCCTTTTTTTGTTTTGTATTTGTCAAACAAATTTATCCATTATCCAAAATGGACTCATGGATACCACAGAAAAAAACCCAGAACACAGCTGGCTGCATCGCCATCTTCGGGCTCCTGCCCACCCTTCTCTTTATCCCCCATGGTGTAGGGATCTGGCAGAATTGACAATGAATAAAGCATACATTGCCACAAATACCAGATCTCTTAAAACTCCTAACTTACATTGTTCTTTAAGATCTGCAGTAACACCACTGTTTGGGTCTAGCACCTACTCAAGATGACCACATGTCTTCCAGTTTCGCCAGGATACACCACTAAATGAGTGGAGTGCCTGATAAAATGTGCAAAGGTGAAATGCAGTGACATGTTCTCATAAGGAGGAATGAATTGGCATCTGATTAGATCCCTGCAAGGGAGCCAGCGACCCCTCCCTTTGGGCTTTATTCTTCATGGAGGAATGAACTTTCCTCTTTTTGAAGGAAAAAAGCAGTGCATTTTCTGGCTTTCCTTTCTGTGTTTCCTTCAGTCTTTTTTTTTTTTTTTTGCGGTACGTGGGCCTCTCACTGTTGTGGCCTCTCCTGTTGTGGAGCACAGGCTCCGGATGCGCAGGCTCAGCGGCCATGGATCACAGGCCCAGCCGCTCCGCGGCATGTGGGATCTTCCTGGACCGGGGCACGAACCCGTGTCCCCTGCATCGGCAGGCGGACTCTCAACCACTGCGCCACCAGGGAAGCCCCCCTTCAGTCATTTTTATTTCAATTTGCCAGATATCATTTGAAAGCAATTTCATAAACATTGGAGTGGCTATGAAGTTCAATGTTTGTATCTGGCAGGTGGCTTATAAAATTTAAGGAACTACCTGGTTTTAAAGAATTGGGATGATGTGTCAAGGTTCAATCAGAGTAGCAAACCATCTTGAGTGATTAGAACAAGGGATTTATTATGGGGTTTAGACCTTACACAATTGTGGGGGCTGATAGATTGGTCCTTGTAGGCTCTTGCCTCAGCATCCAGTGTTAGAACTGAAGTTGCCATTGGTCAGTCTGACCAGCAGTTGGAGAAAAAAAAAAAAAAGCTTGAAATGGACAGGAATGAGAATGAACTAGAAACTCATGAGAATAACTGAATCCATGAGCAGAAACTGGTCAGAGACAGATAGGGATTCCACTTCCAATCTCAAAGAGACTGGATGACTGGAAAGAGAAGATGTTACCCTTCACCAAGGAACTGTGCATGCACTTGGCCAAGGACTGAGAATTTGAAGGAGCAGATCCAGCAGGAGCTGGAGGAACTGTGGGTCCAAGCGCTGCTGCACATCACCTGGGTGAGCTAGTGGATCCCTGACAACGTATATGAGCTGTCATTTTGCCTGGTACCCAACCAGATGCACCAATGTTCAGAGCATTAAAAAAGGAAAATGCTGGACTTGACTTCTGCCTTCTGAATATTGCACAAAATGTCATTTGTGGGTGATGCTAACTCGAAACTCTGCAGGGAAGGGGATGCTGGAAAGCAACCACAGTTCTTGCTTAGTTAAGGTGACACAGCACAAAGTCACTCAATGACATAACTCAAAAGGGAACATCTCTGGGCACACAGAAATGTAATGGAGACCTCACACTCTGGAGAAGGCACCTTTCCAGGAACCTTATTTATTGGTACATAACGAAGTGTCACTGTTTAGTGACTGCACTTTTCAACTTTCAAAGCTGCATTTTTTTGTTTGAAACTTGTTACATTTAATTTACTAATCCTTGTAAGCCATGATACTTATACATGGAAAATTACTCTCTCTACAAATGCTGAAGTTTCTGATCATCTCAGAGAAAAATTTTACTAACTGGAATATATCTTCAGGTTTTTTGTCACACTGAAGTGCCTATATATTTCAACCAAAATATTTATACAGGTATTATCTTATTGCTTTAATTCAGGGAAACTTTTTGTGATTAAAAAATTGGTAAGGTAAAACTCATCCAATTATCTGTCTTTTTGTAATTCTTTTGAATGTTTTGCCAAATTAAGATGCCTCAAATTCACAGGCTTTCTCAATTTCATTTTACATCACTAAAAACATAAACTTATATGATTTTTAAAGAAGCTCTCTATCAAAATATGCTTTGCACAGTTTGAGATATTCTAAAGCATGTTTATAGAATTTTAAAATAAAATCTTGCACATTATTTGTGCTCTCATCATTTAATATGTTTAAATTTCCTTCATGCTTTTTTGGGGATAAATTTAATGTGTTCTTATGTACAAATTTTATTTCCAGTAATTGTCATTCACTGAATTCTTCATGCTGTGTTTTTTTGGTATTCATTTGTTGACTAGTTGATTAAGGTTTTCAAAGTGATTTTGAACAAAATGCACAAAATTTAGAGGACTCATTTATTTACAAAATTAATACCATTGTAGAACAAATAGGTCAATTTTTTTTCAATTTAAAAGCAGTCACTGTTTATTAACTGACCAGATTACAAAAATAATCATGGAAGATACCTTAGTTCATCCTTCTAATAAGCCTGTTGATCTAGTTTTCCCTGTTGCCAGCATCTCCACCGTCTAGAAAATGGGTGGTCTTTTCTTCATTCCACCTCGTGGAGAAGACAATTTGAAGGGCCAGAAGAAGTTGTTTGCTTCTTTGAAACACTTTTCAACAGCATAGATCTGATGAATCAGATCCTCCATGCAGATGATGCCATAGTTACCAAGAGATCGAACAATCAACGCATCTGTCAGGGCATTTCGCTTCTTGTTGCTTTTGCCATAACCACGCTTGTAGATCGACTCATTTACTGACTTCAGGTTTGGGTACCCCCTGTAATGTGTGGCTCCACAATTCTCAGCATGTTAATTGAAGCCTTGTTGAGCTTCACAAAGGTACCATTGAAGATCTGACAGAGGCAAAGAAGCTGCAACACCTTACAGACCTTTGGGCTCACACCATTGATACCTCTGATCCTGATGACAAATGCCAGTTTGGGTTCCACGGGTACATGGAAGTTTCCAGCTTTTCTTGCCATCCTAGCCATTCGAATCTGAATTCTGTACATCTGCCTGTATCCCTTGTGACAACGCTTAGCTTTTTCATAGATAAGCTTCCTCCTTGCCTTTCGAAGCATCTTTTGGGCAAACTTCTTTCTTACGTGCTTGATCTTAAGCTCTGCAAAATTCTTTCGCTTTTCCTTAAGGGTTTCTGGCATAGCAGGAACCTTCTTTTTCTTCTCTTCTGCACCCTCCATGGTTCCAGCCAGAAAAGAGGCCAAATAGGTTGATTTTTAAGGTAATTCTTCAAAATTTCAAATCTAAAATCCAATTGATAAAATAATAATAATAATAATAATGATGAGCAGCAAAGAAAGAAAAACCATACAGTCATGGTAATGTCTTTTTAAAAAGTTAATTTTACTTCAGCTTAGTCAAAAAATCTTTGTACTTCAGTTAATGTATTTTGACTATATAAAATGTAAATTTTAGCATCTATTTCAACTAAAATCTCATATAAGTGAAATTTTAAAAAGAGTCATTTGATCTAAATGAAAAGTCATGGTTGATAGAGTGGTGTGCAATTGAACCTTCTATAGCTTTACATATTAAATAATAATTTTTTTGGTATAGTGTTCTTTGAATAACTACTAACTTTTTAAGTAGAATACAATACTTCTTTAGAAGATTTCTGTTTTTTGCTTTTCTTGTAGTCAGTGATATCACTATGATCTCTCCATGGTGGATGGTAAATGTTAACACATATGTCATGCAAGTTATAAGCTCACATCAGCTTTTTAAGCAGTAGAAATTCAGAATTTAAGTTTTCTTTAAATATGTATTTTTTGTGGCTTTGAGCTCACTGATGGCTAGAGTTTATTGCAAAATAAAAAAGTATTGTCAAATATTTACCTAAATAAATAAATAAATATGTTGTTGTAGGTTCTCACCATACACTGAAGGAGATAACCCAATAGTAAAAGCACACAGACTACTCTTATAGTATCCATGACAGGACTGCTATAATTTTCTACTTTTCTTGCTGACCTCACTACCTTTGTACATCTTACAGGCATGGGTTATGGCATTTAAGAATCCAGAAAAGGCAGTAGTGACAAATATTTCTCTCACCACCATCATAAACCAGAGGAGTTAGATCTTCCTAAGTGCTTATTTTATCAGCGATTACTCTGCAAGTTGTCTGTAAAAGAGAGGAATGAATTGCCCCTGGAAAGTGTCTAGGAAAGAGATATGGGCTAACAGTGGTCATCTCTCAGATTTAGCCATGTGCTAATGTGAGAATTCTATTACTACACATATATTTCATCCACAAGTAAACAATACCATGGCAGAAGTTGAAAGTACAAAGTGCAGATCTACTAGATCCATCTTGGATTATTTTTTAATGCGGTTGTGACTAATGATACTTCATTAATAAGAGAAAAATCTAAAACAAGTGCTAAAACAAATGGGACACCAGGATAACAGTAGTAACCTGGGATTGTCCTGGACAAATCAGAATATATGGTCACCCTACTCAAAGGCAAAATGTTTGTGTGTTTATTTCTAATTTAAAGGACTTGATGTAGATTTTTTCAACTCTGATCTTCCTTGGTTGGTAAGGAGACCATTCCAAGGAAACACTAGGCCGCAGTGAAACCATAAGTAAATGTTGAAATTGTGAGTCAGCCTTCTTTGCCGTTTTTAGGAGAGTAGATCCCGTTTGGTCTGATATTATCAAATTTGAGATTATTCTGAATATTCTTAGTCTAGAAAGCTGAACATATTACTTACACTGACCTAATTGGTAGAGATGGTTATTAAATGGAAATAGTTTCATTTAGAGTTAGAATAATTTCTAAAATTACAGTGTTTGCAGCAAATAAAAAACATATCAAATCCTGAAAACCCCAGCTAGGGTTCACATTTTTAACAAATCAACAGGCATTTGAAACAGAAAAATGACTTTATTCTGCTACTTTATTTTACGAATTGTTTTCTACTCAGCGTAGGCCCAGTTCTCTCTAGTGCATCAATCCAAAATGTGTATCTTTAACCCTTTAGGCCTCCTATGAAGAATGGCTTTTCTCTTGCAACTTACGCCTAAATGATTCCTTCTTAGAGGAACATGGTTTGGGTTAAAAACTCTTGTTTGGCTTTATTTTGAACATAATGCCCCATTTACATTTTCTTATTGTAGCCTGGTTATTTCAGAAACTTTCCTTGAGGAGTTTGGAGTAGCTTTTCTCCACTCTGAACATCATTGGTTTATGTGTATGAGCTGCTGTAAAGCACAGTGATTGCCTAAAAACACTATAGTTACTTAAAAAAGATGACTTTGATTGTGTGTTTTTTGTTCCCATCACAATAACACTTTGCAGGTGATTATTAAATTAGAGATTTTCTTTGTTTTTCTAACAAAAAAAAACCCTTTTTTATGTCAGCACCAATTATGAGAGGTAATTTTTCACATTTTACAAAAGATTTTTCTGTCCTACCTCCACGCCCCTCCCCCAGATAAAGAAGGGCTTTGACATTCTATGACAGGGAGGGTTTTTTGCATACACAGTGCTTTTGACTTTTCTTTTAAAAAAATCTGTTGACTCTATTGAAATGTGACAGGACAATATTTAACCTGAATAGAGGCATGTTGACTCCTCTTATTAAAACTGACAGTTAAGGACGTTTCTCTCTTTATTCCTTCTGATACACGCAGACAAGTCTTCACTGCTAACTAGTATACAAAATCAAAAACAAAAAAATACAGAGCGAAGAGATGACTACCTTATAAACAATATATGAATGACAATTGCAAGTTTAATCTAGCAAAGAAACCTTTTTTTATCCTTTAAGAAAATTAAAGCCCTTTCAAATTAGCTTGATATATGAAGACAGACTGACATCATTAATTTTCAAGTATTCACTCTTCTTTCCTATCTGCCTTTCCTCTCAAAGATAGGCAATGTTCCGCTAAGCCCTGGACAGGACCACAGCGACACCTATGGAGAGAGTCCAGGGCCTCCATTGAGTCTTGTGTAGAGCTTGCAGCTTTGTGTCTTATTTCTTGGAATTCCTCTGCCTATTTTGCTCTCATGGGACAAAAATGGTGGCCATGGAGGTTTGTCCCTGAGTTTCCTCCTACCTGATGCTTGTTTTCTCTGTTTCAAAAAAAAAAAATAGAGCTGGAAATCTCAAGCTTTCCAAGTTCTTTCCATTTTGTTGGACCAATAAAGAGACTCATTAGCATGAATGAGGCTTAAGTTCCTTTGAGTTGTGCATGGAGTGGGCCTCTTGGGAAGAGCACAATTGGGAACCGGATGCCAACTTTCAGAGAGAGGCAGAAACCATATGGAATTTGGATGTCTTTGGGTACTTGCCCACTCTCCTTAGCTTCCAGGAGTCAAATCTCTTAAAAGCAACTGTTGGCTTTCTTATGCATCATGCACTGGATATTTATGTGACATAAGTAAACTGTCCACTGAGACTCACACTTTTTTTTTTTTGGTAAGAGGGAGGGTATTACACAATTAATGATAGAGTCACTTTTGTTGTAATATAATTTGAGCTGTAGCAAAATCATGAATGGAACTGTGTGATAGTGCCAGCAAATTTACCTCTTATTCTCATTTCCTTACTGAGCATTCTCTCCTCTGCATTTATCACCAGAGAAGGGTCCTTTCAGTGGTCATCAAGGTTTTCAACATTTTGTTGTGGAGAGTCAGAAAAATAGCAATTTGTTCCATGGCAGCCTTCTCTGTTAACCATGCAGAAGAATCAGTCTTCTGTGCATTGATACTGATCTGTCCAGTTTAGTCTTGAGAAATTACCCTATTTCTATTTCTCCGGTTATCCTGAAAGGGGCCAGGTGAGACACTTGGTCAAGGCAGCCTGTAGATTATACTGTAGAAGCAATTCTAGATGTTTTTCTTTCTTGAGTAGAGGGACCCAACAGTGTCTATGGTAAAAAAAAAAAAAAACACAAAAAAAACCCCACAAAAAACTACCCTCAGATCTTCAGTCTAAAGGTGTCAAAAACATTTAAAATTTGTGTGTAAATTTCAGTTCCTATCCTTTGTGTTTGTCAAGATTGTTCCAAGTCTTTCATGATGTCTTAGTTGGGGTTACCCCACCCCAAACAGAAAATGGTCCCAGGTGTGCTGGGAGGGAGTGGGGGAAGGGAAGGCAGCCCATGAGGGATGTGGTAAAGGAGGTCAGTACTGTGGGCAACTGGAGCTTCATGCTTTTGGGGGTCATCAGAGGCTACATAGACCATCCTTGATAATGAGACTCTTGAGGGACAAGAAAGCTCTTTATTTGTAACTTCTGCCTCTTGTTATTTGAAGGTCATTACTGGGCATCAGTTTCTTAGCACTTCAGGCCTCTCTTCTGTCCTGAACCCACCACCTTGGCTAGAGAGAGCAGGAAGCTATATGTATGGGAAGTTTCTGCTGGTTACCTCTGGGATGGCCTGAGGGGATCCAGGGAAAGCACCAGTAGCTTCTGGTACACATGGTTTATGTGGTTTAGAGAATTAAGTACAGTTGTAACTCTGTGGGTGTTTGAGTGTATGTGTGTTGGGGGTAGGGAGGATTATTAGCTCTTCTTAGCCTTAAGGTAAAGTATGTATGTGTGTGTGATGGTGGGTATTGCCACTGTGATACTCAAGCAGAGATACAGGGTTCTTGTTACATATAGAGTGAAAACTGTCACGAGCAGGAGGAAGGAGCTACAGAGTCCCAAGTTCCCTGCTTGACTATTTGGGCTCTAACTGAATGTAAGAGGCAAAAAGAAGAGACACGTTAATTAGACAACACGACTGCCAATAAATCACAAGAGTTACTACGTATGAGGTTGAATGGTGGGCCACATCAAGTTTTATTTTGTTTTTATTTCAGCTTTCATTAGCTCTAGAATGGTGCTCTCCTGTAGAACTTCTTGCTAGTTCCATGCAGCTATTGAGATATGGCTAGTGTGACTATACTAGTTTGCTAGGACTGCTATAACAAAATACCACAGACTGCGTGGCTTACACAACAGAAATTTATTTTCTCTCAGTTCTGAAGGCTGTAAATCTGAGATCAAGGTGTTGGTAGGGTTGATTTTATTCCAAGGCCTCTCTCCTTGGCTTGCAAATAGCTGCCTTTTTGCTGTGTGTCCTCATATGGTCTTTTCTTTGTGCACACACATCCCTGGTATATCTCTGTGTGTGTTAATTTCCTCTTCTTATAAGGACACCAGTTAGATGGAATTAAGACCCACCCTAAAGACCTCATTTTAACTTAATTACCTCTTTAAAGATCTCATCTCCAAATATAGTCACATTCTCAGATTTTGAGGGTTACAACTTAAACATATGAACTGAGGGGACATAATTCTGTCCATAATAGTGACTGGTGAGCTATAATTTCTAACTTTGTCTAATTTTAAATAATTTAAATTTGAATAGCTACATGCTGCTAGTGGCTAATATTGGGCAGTACAGCTCTAGAAGGTTTACTTTATTAGCTCTTCTACTGTGAATCCAGAAAAGTCTGTAGCAATGGGATTCTTCCTTGACCATCAAGGGGATGGTTCAGCTGGAACACCAGACACTGTATTATGTCCTAGGGAGTTTCCACATTAGAGATTTCCATAATTCTTTGATAAACAGTGAAATCCAAGGCTGGAAGAGAGAGAAAAGCAGGTCCTAAGGTTGAAGGTCAAAAGTAGAGCTACTAGCCACTGTCAGGGGCTGAAACCTAGAAACTGAATGGGAGCATAAGAAAATCTGGAATAAAGTGTAGAGGGTCCTGGACACTTGCTATGATTCTGATTATAAGTGGTCTCATCTTATTCTTGACTTGCCACAGTCCTTGTCAACAGTCTCTAGGTCATATTAATTCTGTTTAGGGTACATATTGGGTTAATGTACGATTCAGTCATCCTTTCAGGAGGGTTGTTTCTCTCTTTGTGAATCATCTAATCTGATACACCTCTTTTGTCCCGGTAGCCTCTGTGTACTGGGAAGAATTATATCTTCTCAATGGCAGCCAACAGGAGAGGGTCCTCGGTACGTGTACTATACTTAGGCCTCCTCTACGGCAAGGGTGGCCTGGGTGGGCTCCTCACATTCAGTGCTTGTGCCTACTGAAGTTCAGTTGGGTCTAGTTGGTCAGCTTTGGCCTCACCATTGCCTCTGGTCCCCTCCATGTGTGGTATCTTCCGGTCTACCAGTTCTCTCACTAATTACTTGTCCACTCCTTTCAAGGCATCTGGTGCTCCTGTATTGCCTGATACTCGCACAGGCTCTGAGAGCTAGGGTGCTACCTCAAGTCCCATTATTCTCAGCAGGGAGTGATTTTGCCCCTTCGATAGAGGACACTGGCAATGTCTGTAGATATTTTTGGTTGTCCCACTGGGGAGGCGGGCATGGATTGCCTGGCATTGTAGGTAGTGGCCAAGAATTCTGTTAAACATCCTATAATGCATAGGACAACCTTCACAACAAAGAACTATTTGGCCTAAATTGCTGAGGTTGAAAAGTTCCTTCTAGTCCATCTTTTTAATTAATTAATAAATTAAAATTTAAAACAATTTTTTATTGGAGTAGAGTTGATTTACAATGTTGTGTTAGTTTCAGGTGTACAGTAAAGTGAATCAGTTATACATACACATACAGCCACTGTTTTGAAGATTCTTTTCCCATATAGGTCATTACAGAGTATTAGTCCATCTTTTTAAATACCTCCTTCAACCATTTCTTAACAATGCTTTGGCAGTAACACTATATGAAGTTTTCTATCACTCTTCACTCCCAATTTTTCTCTGGAGTTTTGACCCCAAAGGGGAATTCAAGGTACTTGTATCTGATCTGTTACTCGCTTTCTCTTTGTCATCTGCGACACTTACTCTCCTCTGTGGCTAATTGATTTGGGTGCCCCACGCTTAGCTCCATCAAGGGGTGCTTTTACCTATCCACCCTTCCCCTGAAACAATGAAACACATTTATTTAATGGATGGTGAGAGGACTCCACCTAAGGGGAAAAAATTAAATAGTTTAATATTTTCAAAATATCATCCCCATTGTGCTATGGCTAATGGAGCTACTGCAGAGTATTGGTGAGCATATGGTACAAGGGTGTGGCAGGCACTGAGAGGTATGGTGTCTGAGTGGGTGTCCTACTCTTTAACCCCAATCACTCATGGTTTGAAGGGGGAGCTCAGTTTTATTCTCAGCACCACTGCGCATGCCTTCTTCTAAGTAGCTTAAATCATGTCCTGACCTTGTTCCTAAGAGCTGCTGGTTTGAGAGAATTAGAGAAGGGAATAAAGGGAGAGGCTTAGGTAGCTCCTCCATCCTTCTCCATTCCCTTCTCTTACTCTGTGCTCCAAACCCATTCCCTGATCCCCCAGCCTCAACACGCACATGTACAAGGAGGTAGCAACGCTGAGAAATGGTGTTGATAGGTGGATGATCCTGGCTTCCTTGGGGCTCCCTATTGCCACCTTGGCCCCTGTCCCACTGAGGACCGCAGTCACTTCCTGGGCCACACTGGGTACTTTCCTTTGTGATGCAGGAGTGCTGTTGGCCTGCAAGCCTGAGCACATGTCTGCTTTGCTGCTGCCTCTAGGAAACAGAGCCCTAGTGGCTGGGCTTGGCAAAGCACAGAGCATTTGAAATCAGTCTGGGCCAAAAATGCAGGTCTAGTTTTCTTTTAATATATAAAAGCTTTTTAAAAAAATCTTTAAATTTGTTCTTCAAGAAGAAATAAACCCTTATTAGACCCTGTGTATTGCTGTAAATTTGATTGACCAGATGTTTGTCAGATTTAATACACGCTGTTTAAAAAGTTGCTTTCTACATCTTTACTGAGGCTCTTTCTGGTGAGGAAGGAGCCGGTTTATAGGAAACAATGAAATAATTTTTTACACCTTACAGATGCTCTAATCCCATTACAGACTGAGGTGTTTAAAATTCTTGGTGTTTCTTGCTTTATTTTTATGGTATGAGTGATTGTGAAGGAGAAAGCCAAGGCAAGAAAATATTTAAATAAGGCATCCCCCCGGAGGATGGTGGGGGCAGGGATGGAGGGAGGAATACAAGGAATGTTTGAGGGTTATTTTTTGTATTTGATTTGCTTTCCGGCCATGGCTACTGGCTACAGCTGAAAGGCCACTGCTAGAATTTTGATCAGTGATGCCAAGCTCTTGGACCACAATCCAAGATGTTGCTATGCAGAAGAACCGGGGCTAGGTTTTCTCCAATCCTATTAAACGGAATGTGGCTTCCATAATCCCCTAATGTCCTCTCTTGAAAACAGGCCATTAGTGTGTTTCCTAAAAGGGTAGCAGATTCAAATACCTACAAGGACCAGGCAGATACCAAAAGTGGCCAAAGTGAGCCGGGCAGCTCTCTGCAGCAAACTGGGGGGCTCCAAGCCCACCAAAGAAGCAGTGAGTCCTCAACGACAGCATCGTGTGCTCTGTGGAACTGTGAGCCCAGTAAAGGGACGTTTATGAGAAATTTCCCAATTTTAAGTAAACAAAATTCATCTACAGGGTATACTCTGCCTAAGGACAATAGGTTTGTAAATCTTGTTCTGATAAACTGTGTATAAATAGAAATGCTCCATTTAGAAATAATTAGTCCCCACATTTGAACTGTTAGAACTAGCAAAAGTGTTGTTAAGCTTTGGAAGCTGACACAGGAGTTGTCAGCCTTTTATTTTGCTATGAAAGGGTATTAAGCAGACACAGTTACTATCTACTATCACCAACATGTTTCATAAAAGAAGGGACATTAATCCCCACCCCCACCCCCCAAAAGAGTAGGAAGGAAACCATCTCAGACTTAATAATAGCCTTTCAGAGGAATAATTTTATTTCTATGAAAAAAATCATGAAATTATCCATTCTTTTCTAACTTTCTAGTGAACACTTCATCACAGACCAGTGGTGATCTACACACCATTGCCAAAACTATCTCACCTGTTAATACTACTGTCCCACCTATTCAACTACTTACACCACTAGAGTGTTCTTGGGTTTTATCCAATGACCAATTAGGTCTATAATTATTTAAGTCACATAAAGGAGAAATATGTCTTTTTTATTACAAAATAATACAAAAAGAAGAAAATTACGATTGCCCCACTTCTACTTCTGTGAGATGACTACTGTAAAAATTTTGGTGTATACCTTTCTTATATTTTTTCTAATTGTATATTTGTTTGGAATCCTACTGTCTGTGTTGTGTCATAGTCTGTGTTTTCACTTCAATAATACGTTGTGAACATTTTCTTTACTCACTAATCAGCAACATTTTTTTAATGGCTTAGTAGCCTTATGTTTTGTGGCACAATTTAATGTTGATGGTTATACGTTCATATTATCTCTCACTCTGAACTTTCCACAGAGCACTCGGAATGAATATCTTTATAGCTGTAGAACCTACCTTCTGAATATCTTATTTTGCTTGTTTTTCTTTTTGTACTTCCCTGGATCTCTAGTAAACTTCTTATACGTAAACACAAGTTCATTTCATCTGTATTCCCAGTCTAAACCATTTGTGAACTGTCCAAGGAATCAACAGTGGAAGATGATTTTGTGGCTAGTAGGGGCTATGTTCCTCATAATGGGTGCTATTAGATAATCAGTGTGAAGCAACATTGAGCCACTTTGGTAAAACGAATGACAAGTTCTGGTGTCATCAGTGGAAGGGAGAACAATTTAACCATGTCATCTGGCTTCAGCGTTTAGCTTTACAACCACATAGGTGTCAGGCAGCCACGTGAGTATCCATGAGTTCAATACTGAGACAGTTGGAAATTCAAGAACCATACGATTCAACTGTTCTGCTTAGAAAGAGATGAGAAATGCCAAGCTCTCTTAATATCTGGTTGCATCTTCTTGTATTATTTGAACAGATTTAAAAACATTTTAAAATATACCCTTTCCAGAGAGATATAGACTGTCCTTGCTTTAGATCCAGTTTGCACAGAAATGTTGCACATCTTCTTTGTGAGTCATTCTTATCCAGGTTATTGGAGGCAATTTCATTAAATGTGTCATGGCTTATATCACCATTCAGAATCTGCTTACCACTTGGCTCACCTTTACAATTTAGTTCCTCCTTAGAAAAAAATGTACTTTTCTGGAGATTTGGGCATATCTGATTTTCATGTTATTGTATTTCATGGCATACTCTGCCTACTGCACTTTGAACTAACTTCTCTGAATGGGAGATGAGAGAAAAGAACTTGTGCATTTGAAAGAAGTTTAATTTTGCTGCCTATGAATCGGAGCCAAGTGTGAGAGGACTTCTTGGTTCATAAAGTCAAGCTTAAATTTAGGAAAATGGTGTTGGTGTCCCAGATAGCTTGAAATTGAATTATGACAGTTGGAACTTTTTTATTCACTCTTCATTTTTCATAAGTCCAATGAACAGTGAGTGCTCCAAGGCACTGTCAACCTACTGAATATGACATCATCGTCCTTGGTTTCTTTGAATCATTATCTTTGAGCAGAATGTGAATGCTACTTGTTTATTGTCTGTTGTTAATTTAGCATGGAAGTTCCATGAGGGCAGGGATCTCGTTCAGTATCTATTTGAGCCCTAAGCATTTGGGAAGTGTTTACTAGCTATTGAATGAGTAAATAAATGGATGAACCATCAAAATTGGGTAATTCACTAGTGGCATTATTCAAGGCCAGCTAGTAGTAAATTCTCTTGGCCCATGCACATTTTCCAGAATCAAGATTTTGTTCTCTTAGAGATTGGGTCTATGGCAGGAGAACCAAAGAGTGTCTCCTTGCATGCATCTTCAGGACCACTGAGAAAATACAGCCCTACTAACACACAGAGATAACCCCTCTTTCTATTTCTGTGTGTTTAGTCTCCTACAGTTTTTTTCAATGCATAGGTATGGTCTTATAGACATCACAAAATTGTACAAATATAACTAGTGTATTTTCCTGTGTCATAAGATGCTACTTTAAAAGCGTGATTTTAAACAGCTCTATGACATTTTATCATGTGAATGGACCAAATTTTATGTCACCATTATGTCTAACCACCAAAATGGACATTTAGATTATATATTATTTTTTTCTCTTTTAAATAATATTGTGATTAAAATCTTCATACCTAACTTCTATACATAATATTCCAATGTTTAGGATTAATTCCCAAACACTGAAATTTGTGGTTAAAGAGTATGAATATTTTAAAAAGTGTAATAAATATGGCCAGATGGTTACCCAGAGAGGTTGTACCAGGTTACGCCCATGTAACCCATATCTGCAGTTCTTTTTCACACTAGCATTTGTCATTAAAAATGAAACAAACAGGGACTTCCCTGGCTGCCCAGTGGTTAAGACTTCAGCTTCCAGTGCAGGGGATGCAGGTTCAATCCCTGGTCGGGGAGCTAAGATCCCACATGCCTTGTGGCCAAAGACCAAAACATAAAACAGAAGCAATATTGTAACAAATTCAATAAAGACTTAAAAATAAATAAAAATAAATAAAAATTTAAAAAATGAAACAAAACCTTGTCTGTGTGTTAATAGAAAATATTATCTTACTTTCTACTTCATTGATTATTAGCATTTCTTGGTCCATTATACTTTTTCTTTGTGAATCTTATTTTAATGTTCTTGCCCATTATTCTATGGGTTATTCATCCATCTCCCAGATATTTATTACACAGCTACTATGTACCAGGCACTGTTCTAGTCACTGGGGAAACAACAGTGAAAGAAACAGCAAATGTCTATTGTTGTAAAAATTAAATGAAATCATGTCTGTAACACCCTTAATACAGTAGGTTCTGCCTCATACAAGACTGTAGTAGGTCATCATCCAGTCATTCTTGGCGTAGTTGTATGTGTCTCTGTGCCAGGAGCATTAGCTACTCTTTTGGGAGCAGGGTGTTTCTGGAATTTTTCTATGTTGAGTTGGCTAGCAATGACTTAGGTGTTCATGGACATGACTGTGAACCTCAAATAAATATATTTCTCTAAAGCCAAACTAAATGTAACTGGATCCACAAAATGCCGGTGGCCACTTGAGTGCCACCTGATGTGAGAGGAAGTGTAAAAAAATCAATGTGAAAAAAGACAGTAGCCTTAACTGACTACCTAGCATATCTTATAAGAGTTTGCAGGTTTTGCAAACTGTACGCATCTTTGCCATGGTCTCTCCCAGGGTCTCATAGTTAATCTTCCTCACCATCTGGGTGGGATAGATACCAAGGGCTTGAATAGCATCACTTAGACCCCATGTTCTGGTGGGAGTCTCAAAATACAATTTAGAAGTGAAAGTTCAAAATCACCAAGATTCTTGTTTCTCCTTCTTGCTACACAGAATTTTCGAATCTGGTGAGCACTGCCATGTTGCACCATAGTTGAGTATATGGTGTTAAGGGTGACAGAGAATCAGGCAGCTGCAGTCAGAATTACAGGTTTTATGGGACTAATCCCATTTTTTGCCCTGATTTCAATGTGTTTTCCATATGATCTGATAGAGGAGGACTGGGTTTTGTTTTCAGAATGATTCAGTTCATGTCCAGCCCCAGAAGGCTAGTGTCCAAATGGATCCCAGATCTGCCTCTTTCAGCTGGACCTCAGTCCCTCTCAACTTCTCTGTTTGCAAATGTTCCTGCCAAATAGGAGCTCTGAAAAAGGGAGGGACCTGTGGGCTTTTAAGGGTCTGTTCTTGAAGTTGTAGGGTGGAGAGGTTGCGGCTGTGGGGAGTAGAGAAAGGATACTCAGTTAGGTGTTGGATTTGTATCAGAATAAGTGTGTCCTTTCAAGAAAGCACCACTTGGAACAAAACGCCACCACATCCTCCTTTTACCGAGAGCAAACTGGCCACTTTGCGTTGTGCAGTTTGATGGCTGTTGAGCTACTTAGGTCTGAGCCAGAGGCTGGCGGACTGTATGCAAAGTGCTGTGTAATTGTGCAGTTTTCTGTGGTCCATCTTTGGAACAACGTCTCATAAAAATCCTAAGTGGCTATCACTTTTCATGGCTAATGAACTGAGGATCTGGGAATGAGATCCAGAGCCAGTTCTTGGGTTAAATCTTCCGAGCCTCCAACAAGGCTGTGTTTAGGAGTTTGGGGGACAGGAGAGCCCGTACCCTCAGAGGAGGGAAGACACGCTCTGACCTTCCTCGCCAAGCCTGGAGACCTGCTTGAAGAGGGTACCAATGACCAATCAAGGCGGATCATGAATATCAAAAGGCTTGTTTGAGCGTCAGTAACATATTGAGTGTAGTTTCCCCCTTGGTTTATTTTCCATGTGATTTCTAAGAGACTCTTTCTTATTTTAAAAAATATTTCAAGTAAGAAGTATTTCCATTCACATGCTGATCAGTAACCAAATGGTGGAGGCCTCCAGTGAACAGCGAGGGAGGGCTGGGGGGTGGGGTGGAGGTGGTGGGGGGATTAGGAAACTTCTGGCACAAAGGAACAAAGTAGAGTGGGAACTGGTGGTCACTGGTAAAGGCCGGTGGTCTATTGAGAAGGGAATTTTAAGGCGGATTCCATTTCGTGATGCACACAAGTAGATAACCAAATAAACAAATGAATCCATGTCTGCTTTCCCTTTATTCCACACTAAAGACAATGCCTGCACGTGTTTTAGGCCCCCTGCGGAGGATGACAGGGAGCTGGAACCCAGGTATAACTGCATTAAAAATATTTCAAATAGGTCCCAACTTGATTTCCTTGCCTTTCATCTGGTTTTCTTTCTGGTATTGCAAATTTCCTTTCCCTCCTTTTATTTTTCTGCCAGTCTATGATGCTTGCACTCATTTCCAGCGAAGGACAGGAACATTCTTTCGTATGGCAAGGTGAAAATAATTTTATTTTCATCACTTCCCTCCCCTCCCCCCACCCTGAGCTTGTGATGGATTTACTTGAAAAAAAAATAATGATGGAGCTTCACAAACTGGCCTGACAGTTGTGATGCGGAGAGCGAGCCAGCTGAGTAGGGACAGTGAGGCATCTCTGTACCTATTATGGCAAAAATCGATAATGCTTTCTGTAAATTGCTCCTCCCAAAGGAGCCGAACAAATGCAGCAAACAGGGGAAGCCATCATTCTGTGTGAAGGCTCTGCACACTTGGACCAGTGCAATTATGAACAGGAGGGCGGTTTGGTCTGTGTGTGTGTGTGTGTGTGTGTGTGTGTGTGCGCGCGCGCATGTGTGTGTTCAGAGTAAGACTTCTGGGGGAGGGGGAACTTATTCATCATAAAAATTTAACTGTCTGCTTCTTCTCTCAGGAAGGTGCATCCTTCTATCTGCCCTTCCAATGTGGGAAACCCCGTAGTTGAGTTACCCCAGTAAACCCTTTGGAAGTTCCAATGGATGGATTAAAGAGAATAGCCAGCCTATTTAATTGTTGATTTCCTGGCTGAGGACTTATTGTTCTGATGCTTTTCTGGAAACTCTCTTGTAAGGACTTTGGGAATTCCATACTGGATCTATGACTATAAACAATCTTGTATGTGTGGGCTGTTTTGAAATTTTCTTCGCTTTACAAATCTCTCATCTTAGTGATCTTTGAAAAGATAATATATTACAAGTTCCTTTAAGGACTGTTTTTTTTCTATAATATTTTGACTCCTGCCCATCCCACCCCACTCTACTCCTGAACTGCAGAAGGAAATGGGAGCCATTTCCATAATGATGATTCTTGCAGGCCACTGCTATATTAACTTTATCTCCTAGCAGGAGGACCCTAAAATTAATTAGACATGTCATGAGACAGTTGCTATTAAAAATAACAAAAGATGTCAATAAAATAATTTTTCAGTTTATGTATCGGGTTGGGGAAGTGGTGTACCTAGAATGCAAAGATTGTTGTTAAAATAAGTAACATCGAGAGGAAATGTGCTCTGTTGGAAAGACCACTGAATTCAGAGCCCAGAAGTCTTAGGTTTAAAGAACAGCTTTGCTACTTACTAACTTGACCCATAATTCATTTCAGTCCTGGTGTCTTCATCTATGAAATGGGGAAGGTGATGCCTCCTTATGCTCTGTCACAGGTTGTGAGAAAGTTGTATGAACATCCATTGCCAAGATTAAAGTCAAGAAGATGTACATTATTATTAGCTTAAAGAAGATAAGCAAGCTTAGGCCTGGGTGTACTTGAATGAAAAGGCCAAGTGGATCTGTCCATGGTTATATGGTACCAGCATGCTTGATCTCATTTGGTCTTGGATCCTATTTATTAAAGTCAGTTTCCTATAGAACATGAGACTCTAGGAAACCTAGGTTTCAGCCCATGTTGGAACTGACAACTTATATGAGGGGAAAATAAAAGTTGGAGATACAAGTAGTTGGAATTTTATCTGACAAATGATCTGACAAGACCACATTTCCCATGTCATCCAGTTTAAGACAAGCAGGTATTATAGATTGGGGGTTGACACTCCTTAAATAAGAGATAGTTGCAATTTTGTTGGGGAGAGAGGCAGCAGAGAAACAGAAGGCACTATTTGAAAGCAATGAAAGGTTCTGAGAGAGAGAAGGAGACCTGGATTTTATCTGAGGGGATGAGACTGGCAGAGTTTTCGCCGGTTTTGTTGTCTTGTTTACGTTAGTGGTAAGAGGACTAACGGGTTGGGGTGTGAGAGGAGCCCAGGGGAGTCCGCAAGTAAGAAAGTAAAAAGCAGGAAAGGGCAGATGGTGAGACAAGGGGAAAAAAGGAGACTACAGGAGTACTGAAGTTTTAGAAATAGGGGAAGTAGACACGTTGGAAACATCCAAAATAATCACAATCATCATGACCCAAGGAAATACCCTATAATGGTTGAAAACGTATTCCTGTTGATGGAGCAGTTGGGAATAGAAGGTTAACACGTGTGTTGACATGAGTTAGGCAGACATCTCCACATGATAAAATGTTTGAATGCATAGGCAGAAGGTGAGTCAGAAGGTGGGGTCATCCAGAGGGTACTTGAATGGATGGACACTTGGGGACATGATTTGAGAAAAAGAGTCACAAACACCCTGGGGAGAAGTAAAGCTAATGAAATCCTACCAGGTTGGTAAAACTCAAGATCTAGCCCATACCTAGGACATGAGCTGAGAGTTAGGCGCCACCTGACCCATCACAGCTTAGACAGGAAGGTGTATCCTTTCAAAGGAAATGTTGTCTGATGTCTGCCCCCTGCTGGAAGCAGCTGCCTTGACTCCCAAAAGTGAGGGAGAGAGAGCAGAAAAAGAATTTCTGACCTATTAAAGTCAATAATCCCAGGATCCTAATGGATCCAAGTGCATCTGAATAGCATATTAAAATTACCCAAATTGTCTTTTAAAACCTACTGATGTGGGTCACCCAAGCAGCATGCTTCCAGCTGTTAATAATTAATACTGAGCATCCTGGGGAGGAATCACTGTGGATAATTGTAACTGGTAAGCATGAGTCTGGCAGCCCAGTGGGCTGTGGGTCGGAAAAGGGCAGCGAGGAAGGAATCATACATCAAGCTGGTGCCAGAGGTCAGGTATCGCTGGTCTGCTTCCTTTGGTTGAACTTATTCTTCTGATGGGAAAGCCTTCTAAACAAGGCTGTGAATTGGTTTTCATGCTCGCATTGACAGATTGGGAAAGCAGTTTGTTCTACCAAATTTAACAATGATATATCATTATCACAACTTTGGGGGAAATCTATAAAATCAATAAGTTTGTAGCCTGAACAGGATTTGTATCGCTTGCTTGCTTTGCTGGTGTCAAAGCGTGAGCATATGGATTGAGTCACAGCCTGAGATCAATGGAATTTGTGGACAGTGAGCTCAATAACAAGCCCTTCTGAAAAGAAATAGATGTAAAAAGCAAATTTACTAGAGTATAAAAAAAAAAAAAAAAAAACTAATATTTTTTTCCGCGCCTGGCTGTAAAGTGCTGTTTGGCTGCCTTTGGCTGCGGGTACTTTGAAAGCTGTCTAGGCTATGTGCTTGCAATGCTGAATGCTCCTGCGCTAGCTTCATGCATTGCATGTACAGTTGGGTGCTTCTATTTACAGGGTTTGTACAAGGAAACTCGCCAAGAATAAGAGGAGGGGGAAAAATAGCCCTTTATATTGTAAACTGAATAAAGAATAAAAACAGTCAGTGTGTCTGCTGGGGAAAGACCACGGTAGCTTTATTTACTTTGTGCTGGTAGGACTTGCTAATGGAGAAAAATAAAAAGGCATAATTAAATAGTTTAATGAATTCGCAGCTCTTTTGTTTGAGTGGGAGGGGAATGCATGTTCCAGAGAGGCCTCACAAAGAGCTTGGCTGGCAGTGAGTTAAAAGTAGGAAATCAGTTCTTTGAAGGCATTTTTATACTTCATTATCCCAGCATGTAAAATGACTTGTACTAAACGATTGAGGATTTTATTTTTCACTCTCTCTTTCTCTCCTTCTTCCTAAACAAAAGAGAGCATGGGGCGTCTGGTGTCTAATTCCCCTCCGGGTCCTGGAGCAGGGAGATCAGCCAGGCTGATCACCAGGCTGGTGGGCCAGTCCCTGCCCAGGAGCGGAGTCGAGGGCTCTGAACCACCGTGGAGCCCAGGGAGCAGCCAGCCAGCCGTGCACGTCCGCTGTGCAGGAGTCCCGCGAGCTGGCATCAGTCGCCCCTAATCTCCCTTTCGTGGGGGAAAGCTCCTGCCTACTGATGGTCTGTGAATGGGGGCGTGTCCATTATGTTGTATTTTTTCTTAGCAGCCAAGATCACTTCTTCCCTCTTAGGTTGAAAACAAAGGGAAAAAACTCCTGGGGAGATGAAGTAAAGTTTGGGGAACACCCACTCTGATTCTTAGCCCTGACCTGGTTTCCTTCTCTTCCATGAGAAGGATGTGATCGGGAGGGCAGGGCCTTTTGGGAAGCCAGCTGGCCACCAGCATCCAGCTGTTCCCAACTGGCCACCAGATTCTCACGCTCAAATTGGGCAGCTGGGCAGGGCATGTGCTACCTACCCAGGCAGGTAGAAGATTGGGCCCGAGAAGGTTAATTTCAGACTGCAACTTGGGCAGAGGATGGTGGAGGGCAGGAGGTATCAGGGCTCTGGGTTTGAGGTGAGACTCTTCCTGATGACCCACAGAGGAGAAGGCCAAAAGGAGGGTAGCCTTTGACCCCTGAGGGAGTAGGGCAGCTCGGACTTTAAACCACGAGGCATGGTGTGGTGGCTGAGGAGCCACCCTGAGTGGGACCTCACAGGGTGAACCATGGGTTTTCTAGAACCAGTTCTGACTGCTCTTCATTCTGCCGTGGCGCTTGTGTATAGAGTAAGCAGAATGTTTTTTTTTCAATAACTCTAGTATTTTAAGTGTTTGGCAGGTTCCTGCCTTCCCTCTGCTCCCCTCCACTCCCTTTCCGGCTGTTTGAGCACAGGGTCTCCCAGAGGGTGTGGCCAAGGCCAGGTCTGCAGGGGATGCCCCTGCCACGTGGCAGCTGCCTGAGCGCCCCTTCTATAGATTTGTTGTTATTTCTTCCTTCCAGCCGAAGTGAGGGGTCTCTCCCGAGCCTTCTGTGGCAGCACTTCTAAGGCAGTGGAAAAACAGCCTGCCTGAGGTGGCTCTAGGTGACACACCCCATCCGTCTTTGGAGGAGAAAGGCCCACTTGGGTCTGAAAATAATTACGACTCCTTTCCGTCAGCCTTTTATTTTCTCCCTCCCTCTTTCTCACGCTCTCTCTGCTGGACTCACGTGTTAGTCTTGCTTCCACATCTAGGGCCCAGTCTTTTCCCAGCCCAGCACTGTGCCCCGAAAACCCCTCAGCAGTGTATTTCTGCACCCCCCACTTCAGCAGGCCGGTTCCTGGTGGCCTTTCTGCCCTGTCACCTTCAACATGTGAGTCAGCTGCCAGCATCAGGGAATTTCCATTCAGTGCTTTGCCAGGTTCGGAGATTTGCGTTTACAAAGCCTCTCTGTGCCTTTAAAGGGCTCACATTTGCTTATAAACAACACTTGCTATTTGTTTCTTCTTAAATTTTACCTCATATACAAATATTACTATGTGAACCTCAGCCAATAATTGTTAAATCTGACTTTTTTTTTCCCCATACCTATAATGCATCAACTGTAAACCTAAGATTTAAACTTTAGACGATGGCTTTCCTTCCACCACCTTTCTGGAGAACTGGAGGTTTGCCTGGGTGGGGTGTTTGAAGTCATTGGACCCATCTTCATAAAAAATACCAGATAGAGTGTGGATCTGTGGGGTTGAATACAGTTGAACACTCTGGTTAAACAAACAAGCCCCAAATGGAGAAGCTCTGGGTTCTCTTGCCTTTTTTGATTCAAGTACTGAGGAGCCTGACAGAAATTATTTTCACAATTAGCCTTAACTTTTGGATTACAGCGTTTCTTTCAGTATAATGACCGGGCTGTGTGGTAATTTACAGCCAGTCCCCGGCCTTGCTGAGTAGCAGGGAAATGCTGTGAAAGTGACTGTTAATATTGATCAATGAGGGCTAGAGAGAGTTGCAGACCCTCAGCACTGCCACTTAAAGTGGGCAGGAAACCCAAATTGACCAGTAATAAAGTGTTTGAGGTTGTACGAGGCGGCTCCTGGGGAAACTGCTGCTCCGAGAGGGAGGCTGGAGGAGAGA
Organism: Mesoplodon densirostris; assembly: GCF_025265405.1. Taxonomy (NCBI): domain Eukaryota; kingdom Metazoa; phylum Chordata; class Mammalia; order Artiodactyla; family Ziphiidae; genus Mesoplodon; species Mesoplodon densirostris. The sequence continues at coordinate 49,696,284 of NC_082679.1, forward strand.
AGCTGTCAATTACTCTTGTTTGATGCCTGGTTACTGAGCAGGACAGAGCGGGCTGGGGCCTGGGGCTGCCAGAGGATGAGAGGCAGACCCAGCCTGGATCTCTCTGGAAAGCCACAGAGAGGCTGGGTAGGAAGGGAGACACAGGGGCTCTCTTTACATCCCTTATGGGTCCAGAGGCCTGCAACTCACTGCTATCTTTTCCCAGGTTTCTTTCATTTTAGGGCAGGAAGTAAAGTCTGAACTGTTGGCAATCTTTCCCCTACTTCTGTGCTGGACACTAGTGGTGGATGGGGTTTTGGTTTTGGTAATTATTGCAGTTTTATGGGTAAAAGACCAGAAATCTAAAAAGATAGATCTGGGAATGAAAATCAGCTTCTGTTATGGACTTTGAGCTGAAGTCTCATTTAAGGTGATCACATTTGTCATTACTGTTTTACAGATAATTAATAATAATAATAGCAGTGTGCACGATGGTCCTCTGATTTCAGTGCTTAATGCATTAACTCATTCAATCCTAAAAACAACCCCATGGAGGGAGGTGCTACTGTTTTACCAAGGGAATAGTATACGACAGCAGTTTTGATAGGAATTCTACTACTTAGAAGAGATGAATTAGAACATTCTTGGGACAAGACCATGAGCCAGATGAACAAATGACCCAGTAATTGTTCCTGGAGTGACAGATTTCCTTTAATGAACCTGTGCTATGCGGCGTCATCTGGGGTTTGTGTTGTTAACCTTCCAATTCAAAGGGTTTTTGTTGCTTTCAGTCAGCTGCGTGTACTTAGTTGAGAGGTGAGTGATTTAGTTAAAGCTAAAATTGAGTAATCAACCAAAAGTAGATGATTGTAATCAATTTAGCTAGCTAGAAAGGTCAAAAAGTATTGATAAAATGGAAACTGCAGTTACTCGTACAGTCATTCTACTTTTTCTGTGTCTGACTCAACGCCACTCAAGAGTCCTTTGTTAAGTTACAAATCTCATGTAAAACCATTTGGGAACTCTTCCAGTACAAGTAAATACTTCTTAAAAATTATGAAATATTTCACGTGTACAGATAAAAGTATAGAGACTAATAGCTATTTCAACCACCCAGCTTTGTCAAATCTGAACATTTTGCCACATTTGTTTCAGACCACTTTTTCCAACCTACAAAACGTTTTGAGTCCATTTGAAGACTTGTGTGTGCCACTCCTTGATCTCATTTCTCTCTTTTGCCCATCCCTGCCCCCAAGAATTTGGTATTTTCTTTTTTTTGCTCACATGGGTGCCACCAAAAATGGCGTACAGTTTTGTTTGCTTGATTTTAAACTTTACATCAATGTTATCAAACTGTATATGTCTGTTTGCAACTTGCTTTTTTTTCACTCCTCATTAAATTTTTAAGATGTCTTCAGGTGATATGTTAGCACTTTAACTACTATAGAATATTCCAAAGACTTCTTTCTAAGTCAATTCACTGTCATCTCTCCAGAGTGTGGGCAGACATGTTTCCATCGGCTCTGAGCAAAGGGTTCACTCTGGATAGAGTAGTTATAGCTCAAATCATGAGGAAAAGACAAATACCAAGGCAGTTGGGCAGAAAAGGATTTTAAAAAAATCAGCTTGACAACTTCAAATAAGTTGAATTAAATTTTAAAAAATCTAATTAATTCAGTACACGGTGAATTGTATAATAAAGTATATTGGTTGCTGAATTAGGTTTTTAACCCCCAGTTCAGTCTTATCCAGCTTATTTGGATTGGAATGGACACAGCATATTAATTCAACAAATATTAAACTCCTACTATGTGCAATGTACTGTGCTAGGTGCCCAGGGGCAAAAGAAATTAGTAAAGTGAGAATAGCAGAAGACAAATAACTAAAACAGTCAGAATGAGCACCATAAAGGTGGTATGACAAGGCTTGTGTTCTGGGGCCAGTAAGCAGTTTAGTTTTTCAGATCTTCTAGGTTATGAAGGAGAATGGGTGGAGTAGGGCTACAATGGGAGACTAGACTAAACTACAGGGGGACTTTTATACTCTTTAAAGGTCTTTCCTTTGTAGCTATGGTAGTGCTCTTTAAGGCATGCAGGAAAGATTACTACAAAAGTGATTTCTAGGTGCCTTGGAACCAGAAGAGACTGGAAGCTGTGAGTCCACTTAGAAGGCATTTGGAAGAGTCTCCGTGAGATATGATTTGGGTCTGGACCATTATACTGTCAAAGGAAACATGACAAGCAGTTGAGAAGAACCTTTTTTGGGGGCTGAATGTATAGGACAGCTGGTTGGATATGGGTTCAAGAGAGAGTTGGAACTTGAGGGTCTGAGGCAGGATTTCTGGGGAAGAACAGTTCCTCAGCAAAAACGGGGACAGCAGGATGGTTCATGGTTTGTGGAATGGGGAGAGGAAAGTGAACGGAATTGTTTAGGACACACTCAGTTTTAGATCACAAGGCAGGACAACTCAGTGAAGAGTGTGGTCCAGTGTCCATCTGCTAGCATCTGCTTTGTCTGGCCTCTGGGGTCCACTTTGCTGCCCACACCCCAGACTGGAAGTATGAGGGATACGAATTCCCACTAAGTGCATCCTTCAACCAGTGACTGAGGGGAATTTGTGCAATGGTGGGTTGGATTTGGCTCATACTGGCTTGCAAGACCTGATGGCTAAATTTTCTGTAATTTTGTGAGTCAGTTGTTAAACAAACATAGCTGTTATTAAAAATTAAATTACATACACTTACAATTAAGTAAATTATATTAAAAGTATAATTAATCAACCATTACTTCCTAATTATTTTACTGCATTTTACAATTCCCCCTGCTCTTGTCTTTTGTATCTAGAAGTTGGCAGTGCTATGTATATATAGCAGTGGCTGCTATGGTTCTTTTCCCAGCTCCATGTTCAATGATATTATGTTGGTAGCTAGAAATCAGCCATGATGGGAGAATTTACACCATGGAAACTGGCAAATGTTGCAAATCAGGGATCAGTCAACCCCACTCTCACTCCTGCTGGAGAACTTGTTGTTAAAGATTTTCCAGCACATTACTGAGATGGTAAAAAAAATACTCAAGCTCCTTTACCCTTCAGATGGGACAGCTCTGAGGTACAGATCTGCATGGGCTGAGTTCCCCAGCAGGATTCAAGTCCAGTTTCTCATTGGTAACTTGCTTGATGACATCTCACTTTTGGCTGCTTTGCCCTCTCTGTCTCACCTTTCCACTTCCTTCCCAATAATTCTTGGATCGCTTTTTTTTTTTTAATTTATTTATTTATTTTTGGCTGCGTTGGGTTTTCGTTTCTGTGCGCGGGCTTTCTCTACTTGCAGCGACCGGAGGCTACTCTTCATCGTGGTGCGCGGGCTTCTCATTGCAGTGGCCTCTCTTGTTGCGGAGCACAGGCTCCAGACACGCAGACTCAGTAGTTGTGCCTCACAGGCTTAGTTGCTCCGCAGCATGTGGGATCCTCCCAGACCAGGGCTCGAACCCATGTCCCCTACATTGGCAGGCAGATTCTTAACCATTGCGCCACCAGGGAAGCCCTCTTGGATCACTTTTAAAATAAACTATTTAAAATGAAATCCTTGGACTTCCCTGGTGGCGCAGTGGTTGAGAGTCCACCTGCCGATGCAGAGGACACGGGTTCGTGCCCTGGTCTGGGAGGATCCCACATGCCGCGGAGCGGCTGGGCCCGTGAGCCATGGCCGCTGAGCCTGCACGTCCGGAGCCTGTGCTCTGCAACGGGAGAGGCCACAACAGTGAAAGGCCCGCGTACCGCAAAAAAAAAAAAAAAAAAAAAAAGAAATCCGTGTTTCAGGGTATGCTTCTGGGACAACCAAAACCAAGGCAAATGACAAGAATGGTTCCTCTTTCTGATGAGGGTAACTGACAAGGTAGATCAACAGTTGCCTGTGACCTAGTGGGCAGCAGCACCCTTGCATGTGGAGGACATGCTCTGTGGATGACCCACTGGGGATTAGCACCAACAGGGTTTTTCTTTGTGACTGCTAGTAGGAGACACATTTGCTTGTGCTCACTTCACATTTTATAGATATTTATCACTGTGGCATGATCTTAATCCCACTGAGTACTTTTAAACATAGGAGGAAGTGATCAGAATTAGCCAGTGAAGATAGAATTGGCTTGTTTGGTAGGGCCACCTAATGTTCAGTTTTCATCTTGCTTTTTATTTTCTACTCTTGACTCACTCACTCTGCCTTCTTTCACCTGGGGTCCTTTGAAAACTTACCACAGTGAAGCAGAAAATTTTTAGTGCATCTTAAACCTGAAGATTGCCTTTCGGTGCTTTCCTGTCCATCTACCTGTGTGTCCACCTCAATGTACTTTTGTTTAGTTATTGGAATGTCAGTCCACTCCAATGTCTGCCCTGAACCTCTTAGGACCCTTAAATCTTTTGTTCTCATGAAATGATGCAGGTAGCCACAGTCCACCAATCTTCGCACACTTCTTTATTACTAGTTCGTTATGGATACCGTTTCATGGCTCTCTCTGCTACTGCTATTGGAAATTATAGACCTTCTTTCTATAAGCTTTCCCCTTCCCCGCCCACATCAGTTTTTCTGCTTTCTCCTGCATTCTAGATTTCAATTCCTATTTGAACCCACAGAACCTAGTTTTAATCTTATTGGCTAATTAATATATATCTTAAAAAGAACGACTCTTTTTCTTCCTTAGGTGGGTTGTTATTTTTAATGATTGCTTTAATGGTAGTCGAGGATATCCCTGCCTAGGGAGGCCCTTTCTTTCTGTCCATAATGAGGCATAAGTCATTGCAATGTCCTGAGATTTATGGAGGGACGGGGGTGGGAGGAAGCACCTTTTCAATTTATTACATCTTAAATGAACTCCCAAAGCAAGAACAGAACAAAACAAAACAAAAGGGCAGTAAAGCCCTGTGTACTGTTTAGTCTGATGTTTACCGAGCTGTGTAGAGGTTTGCTGACTGGTCTGGAATTGGTAGGCAAGAGTTAGCATTTCATCCGAGTCGTTCTTTTGTATTCTGTTTACCCTTAGCTCTTCATCCTTCTGCACCATCGCCAGCATCACTACCTCCACCTCCTCTACCAAGTAATCCGAACGTTGCCTCACATAATTCTATCCATGTCATTAGATAGTTATGATGGTTCATTTCATCATATCTTGAATTTTTTTAGGGGGAGAAACAAAGTGAAAGAGGGACCTCTTTATTTCATTCAGGTAGACACAGAGGACTAAGCACTTAGATATATGACCTCGAGGACATTTGTAATTTAATAAAACCCTTCATCTTGCCTCTTTTTTTGTGTGAAAAGGTAGTAGAACATGTGATTCACTTTTCCACTAAAATGCCACTTAATTTCATCCATGGGATCTGCCCCGTGAATTCTGTGCTGTCCCATCTTTTCAGGTCACATCACAGAAAGAATCTCCCACCAATACAACTGACTTTTCACCTGTGCTGTTCAAGTGCATTGTGCAGGGGCCAGTACCTGCACAGGTGGGAAGGTTGTGATTTCTTGGGCATCAACTGAATGCAGTTTATGTTCCTACTATTAGAGGTTAAAGAGCAGGTCAATTTTGAGGAGGGTTCAGTACACCTACTGTTACCTATTCTTTTCTCTTGGTTTACCTTTTTGTGAATTGTAGGAGAGGGAAAACCCCACAATTCAGCACACTTTTGAAATATTGCTGGGGAGGCCAAGTTGTTTTTTGTATGTATCCCATCCAGGCTCTGTGATGCTGCCAACAAAGTGTCCCCAAGAAGCCCTTTCTCTGTGCTACGTCCTAACATCCTGCTTCAGGACACTTTTACTTGGCCACTTCGGTTCATCCTCCTTTCTCGTTTTTTTCAGCCCTTCCCCACCCAAATCCTCCTACTGCGACTGTGGTAAGAGGGTGCGATTTTTATTACCCCAACACTAAAGCAGACTCGGAACTTAAAGACATTGTTGCTCACGGCCACAATGCTCTCTCTGCTTCCTTGACTTTGGAAGTGAGGCATTTCATTTCTAAAAATGGTTTGAAGACTATATAAATGTGTTTCACACAATACAAAATACCAACTGTATATAGATTGTAATTTTTTTTTATTAAAAACATTTTGCTTCTTTCTTCTTGCTTCTCTTGATAGGTGCAGTGATAGAAAGCTCCCACATACCTAAGATTTCCTTTTTTTTTTTAGACTCAAACTTCAGAGTATTTTCAATATCTGCAACATTATCTTTTGAATAATAATTACCTCTTATATTAAATTATAAGACAGCAGGATTCAGGATTAGATCTCCCCATATTATTCTAGTGAAGGAAATTATGACAGGGGTCATTTTTTAGAATTATGTAGCAGGGTAAAAGGTCCTATGCAGCATTAGAAGGCAAAGGCATTTCTAATTAAATTGTAATTTAGGCCAGTGATTTATCGTTTTCTCAATGAAAAATTTGGTGCTGCTGAGAGATTTTAAGAGAAACTTTAGTGAGATACAACTTAATGAAATAATAAAAAGAAAAATTATTCTGGAGTAGATTGTATTACAGTGGCGGAACAATTGCAGCCTGCCTTCTGTGGGTATTTTCATTATCAATCCTATTTTTCAAGGATTTCTAATTTAACTATCATTTTCTTTTCAGGATAAAACATGGCCTGGGATTTTTGAATTTTATATCCAGACAATTTTTGAAGACTTTGAAAATATAATTAAAAATCTTTGTTTCTGATTTTCAAGTTCACAATTACATTTGGAAACATTTGCCAGTTTGCTTAAAAGTTATTCAAATTGATGAAGTAACAACGTTTTTAAAAACCCTGATTTACTTATTTTGGACTAATAGGTGATTTTCTTTTGTTCCTTTATTGTGGAGGCTTATGCCCACAAAGGTGGTACTCCAGTATTTGTGTGTTATTTTTCTTTCTATCTACAATTCTGCATCTCCCGTGGGTGAGATAGGAGATCTGATCTATGGGACAGATACACACAAACCAAAAGGGAGGCTGCAGAATATGAATCATTCTTCTATTGTAAAATGAAAAAGTTAGGGCAGGTTTAACAGTAAAAGAGTAGAGTCCTTTGCTAAAAAAGACTTTCACAAGCAGTATGAAGTCGGTGATTTTTACAAAACTAGTTGTGATGGAAGGTTTGGCTCACGAGAAGGCCAATTTAATTAGTGTTTTGAGCTGAGAGATTAAACAGTTGAAGTATGAAAAAAAATAAAAGTACATCTTGCATTTGTTGTGTGATACTTGAATTTATTACAATTCAAATTGTTCACTTATTGCTATATTTTAATTGTCTCCATAGAACCTTGATTGCTTTAATGATTTTGGTGATGGTTCTGTAAAAATAATCATGCTAATAAACTTTTAATGGCATGTGTTTTAAGTAATTGGTTGAAAATGGTCTAAATATCTGTTTATCCAATAGTCCGTAATAGCTTCTTCACTGAACGCCTAATCTACTTGGTAAATAATCTGTGTTTCAAAAAATGCACTGTGTATTTACATATTAGACTTCAGGTGTATTAAGAAAACAATGTATATTCTACATATTCTTTAGATATCTTATTTAACAGCAGAAATCGTTGCCATTCATTGAGTAAAGACTGTGCACTTGAGGAATTACCTAAAGACATGGTTATATGAAAGATTATAATGTCTTACAAGAACCTACTTGTCTCTGATCACATAAGTATTGTCTTTTTTACTTCTTAAACATATATGGCAGGCTTTGAGATGAAACTTTTAGGGAGAGCAGAACCCTCAAAAAACACTAACTTTTCAGAAGAGAGGAATGCTTTTTAATTTTCAATACATGCTTTGTAATGATGTCCTTCTGAATAGTCTTTCAGGATTTTAACCTAAAGTTTCTAATCCTATGGTCTTTCTCTGTTTTTCAAACTTGAGGCAGGATTGATGTGGTATGGTAGCCCTGACATTGCTCTACAGGCATAGCCCAGTGGTGATTAAAAGTACAGGAAAGTGGCGTGACCTTAGGCAAGTGACTGAATAGGAATAATAATAGGATCTGCCAAATGGGGTTGTTGAGCATGTTAAATGAGTTAATACAACAAAGCACTTACAGTGTTTGGCATATAGTAAATACATAATACATTCTAGCTGGTATGTCTGTTTACTTATAATTATAGAGCATGACCATTTTCACTAGACAGATGTTGACAAAAGTATTCTATTAAAGGCCTGTAATAAAAACTTGGCAATCTAAATTTTGACTTACATATGAAAAGCTTTTGAAAGTGAAGCCAGTAAAGAAACATAAACCACTAGGGGAAGTGACTGATACAGCAGGCAATCCACAAAACATAGCCCTTTTATTCATGTGAAATACATTAATCTGTCATTTTATATTCAATTCTCATGTCTTTCTTTTCTTTTACTTTTTATTTTCAAGTAATTTTAGACTTAAAGAAAAGTTGCAAAACAGGAGAGAAATTTTCCATATACCCATCACTCAGCCTCTCCTAATGTTCACATCTTGCATAACCTTGGTACCGCTGTTGAAACAAAGAAATAATTGTCAATAGAATACGGTTAACTAAACTTAACACTTTATTTGGATTTCACTGGTTTTTCAACTCGTGTCCTCTTTCTGTTCCAGGACCCAGTTGAGGACCACACACTGCATTTAGTTGTCATGTCTCTCTAGACTCCTCCAATCTGTGACAGTTAGTTCCTCAGTCTTTCTTTGACCTTCATGACTTTGGCAGTTTTGAAGAGTACTGGTTAGGTATTTCATAGAATGTCCCTCAATCTGAGGTTTTCTGATGTTTTATCATCATTATATTTAGGTTGTACAGCTTTGGCAAGAATACCACAGAGGTGATGCACCCTTCTCAGTCCACCATATCATGGGATATGTGACATTGATATGTCATTACTGATGATGTTAACTTTGGTTACTTGGTTAAGATGGTAACTGCTGGCTTTCTTCATTGCAAAGTTACTATTTTTCCCTTGGTGATAGTAAGATAAATATCTTGAGGGAGCTGCCTTGAGATTATCCAAATATCCTTTTTTTTTTCTCAACATCTCACCTACTAATTTTAATTTTTTTTTTTTTTTTTTTGTGGTATGCGGGCCTCTCAGTGTTGTGGCCTCTCCTGTTGCGGAGCACAGGCTCCGGACGTGCAGGCTCAGCAGCCGTGGCTCACAGGCCCAGCCGCTCCGCGGCACGTGGGATCCTCCCGGACCGGGGCACGAACCCGCGTCCCCTGCATCGGCAGGCGGACTCTCAACCACTGCGCCACCAGGGAAGCCCTCACCTACTAATTTTAGCATCCGTCAATGGATCTTATCTGCAACAACTATTACTGTGGTGTTCTAATGGAGATTTTCTGTTTTCTTTATTTTTTCCACATTGAATAATTGGAATTCTTCTGCAAATAAGAGCTGTCCTTTCTCCACTATTTTTTATTTATTCATTTATTTACTTATATGAAAATGAAGTCATGGATATTTATTTTATTCTATAGATTATAACCCAATACTACTGTTAAATTTTTTTTTTTTTTTTTTTTTGCTCAAATTATTCCAGTTTTGGCCATTGGGAGCTCTTTCATGTTGTCTTCCATGTTCTCTTAACATACCCCAATCTTATTTTAGGACTGTCTTACTCTCTGGCACCACAAGATATTCCATACTCCTCTTGGATTTAAGAAGCCCTGGTCCCTTTTATTGGATAGTGGTATTTAGATATCAAGATCTAGATCCCAAGTGTGCTCACTACTGCTATAGTGTCATTGCTTCTAGGTCATCTCAGGAAGTACAGCATGGAATTATATGTTTGTATACTAAGGCATGCATATAACCACATCTACATTTGTTTATGGATTCTTAAGTGACTTGAAATTATTGTTTTTGTTTTTTAATAACAGAAGAAAAGTGATGAAAGCTTTTCAGGAAGGCAATTAGTATGTTTGCAAGGTAGAAAAATACAGTTGGAAAATTTAAAAGCTGGGATTTAGCACATATCCAGGTTAGGAATGTGAATCCATCATAGAGTTTTAGACAAAGTCTTCATTCTTTGGCATGTGAAACATAACAGGAACTTTCTCACAATCCTTCCACATCCATGACTTGGGGACATGGTGATTACTCACCTTGAATTCCATTCTCAGGTATTTGGCCACTTGGGAACAATGTCAAATTATTTATATAAAATATAAGTAATTGGGAGGATATTTTAATAGTTGGGTGACAGTTTAATGTTTATATAGTCATCCATCAGTTTCTTCAGGGGATTGGTTCCAGGACCCTTCCTCGGATACCAAAATCCATGAATGCTCAAGTTGCTTATATAAAATGACATAGTATTTGCTTATAGCCTATGCACTTTAAAGTATGTTCTCAGATACTTTAAATCATCTCTAGATTACTTATAATACCTAGTACATTGTAAATGCTATGTAAATAGTTGCTGGTGTGTGGCAAATTCAAGTTTCGCTTTTTGGAACTTTGTGGAATTCTTTTTCCCCTGGATGTATTTGATCTGCAGTTGGTTGAATCTGTGGTTGGGGAACCTGTAAATGCAGAACCGAGGATATGGAGGGCTGACTGTATGTGCTAAACAAAACATTTTGCATTTGTGTTTTGAAATAATGGTTCTTTTCTGTTCAAATATACCTGAAACTGTAAAGAAAATTAACAATTTCCAAAGCTTCTAACACCCCCGTACCTCATGACGTTTACATAATCTCTACTTTCCTGATCATTTCTTAGTGTTTAAATGAAAAAGTTAAATTCAGAAACAGACATTTTTCTAACCCCACAGAATAATTCCGTCTTGCAATACCAGAAATAAGTGATCTTAGAATTGGGTTTTCTAAGAGAATTCAATTAAGATAGAGTTTTTCCATTCCTTATTTCTCCAACAAAAATTTTATAAGTAATTAAACCCTTCTTCTTCTGCCTGTTTTTCTTTTCTCCTTTCTTTTCTTCATTAACTGTTGTGTCCCTTTTTGGTGGTCCATAGGAAAATTGCTGCTATTAGAATTAATTGCTACATGCTAGATATAATGGTCACTATTGATTATTGTACAATTTAAGCTTGGAGTTTATCAACACTTTATTCCTACCTTACAACTTAGCTTAAATAGTCTTCATTATTTCCAGAAGTCTCTGGAAATATTGAAGATATGAAAACTACAAGTCAAATGGACATATGGAAATTAAGGAAGGACTTTTCTGTGGAATTGCTATGGGAGAAGGAAAGTGGCTAGAGAATAAATCAGACCTCTATTTACTATGTTCACCAACCTGATGGTTTTGATAAGGCTGACATTACACACAAACCCACACAAAGGGAAGCAATGAATTTAGAGCTGAGCAGTATACTACATCCAGTTCCTGTTGGTTTGTCTTAACCAAATTGTATGAGGAATTTTCCAGGCTGGATAGTTGATAAGAGTTATAGATAGCTTAGCATATCTTTTATCAATGACTCTTTAATTAGAATTTTTGACTCATTTTACTGTTGCCTCATCTAACGTCAATTCCAACAGCCACCATGGAAGTGGCAAGTGTCACAGTGTTAACTTCAGAAAGAATCTCAAGATGCTACTCCTTATTTCAACCTCTTTTACAAGTTGAAAATCAAATTAGTTGCTCTGGCAGAGCTTGATTGGCCCCACCTATACCCTATGGGCACTTACCTCGACCTGGAAGGCTGCTTATTGAAAGCAACTGTGACTCTGCCAGAGGATCGTTTTTCTGATTGCATGGCCACCTTGGCCAGCATCTAGGGCAAGCCAAAATTGCCAGGGAGTTGATGCTGTCAGAGGCAACCATCGACCAATGACAAATGACGGTTTGGTGGATATACCCTACGTCTTCCGTTGGTTAGAATAACTCTGGGACATGTAATACATTATCTCCCAGACCCCTGGTGGGTTTAAGATCCAATTGACCACTAACTCAATAATGGACCCTTGTTGACCTCCTACCCTTCTATGTCTCATGCATACTGGTTTTTCCCTAGACAACTTCCCAAATACACTACTTGAATTATTATCCTTGTCTCAAGATCTGCTTTTGGGAGAACATAAACTACAGCCAGACCAAGTTTGAGTTATCTCTTAGCATAGTAGAGTTTCCAAATCCCTTACTTCCTCTCCTTTACTGCTCCTGTATGTTTACTTTGTTCCTCTGACCCTTGTCTGATTGATTTCTTCCTGGAGAGCTTGGGAATGAGCAGGTGAGCAGAATAGAAGGCAGTGGGGATGCTGAGACAAATGGGTATCAAAAAATCAGGGCAGGGAAGGGGAATCAGGCATTTATTGAGCACCTGCTGTGACCCAGGCACTGTACTGTATCAAGTGCTTTACAAAGGTTATTTCATCTCATTCTCTTGCCAGCCCTGAAAGGGCAGACATCTATGACTCTTTTGTAATCACATGTGTAAATAGCAGTAATAAGGCAGAGTTGTTTGTCTGAACAAGTCACCCTCCCCTCTTGTAGTTGCTGGCTATGCCATGGACCTGAACTTCCTCAGCTGACTGAAATACTTGGCTTTTCTAACTCTTGGGTCAATCATGGCTGTTTTTTCCATTGGTCAGTAAATGGCCTAATCATCTGTGGCCTTTTGCTTCATATTTGTCACTGTCAAGTTGGCTTTGTATTTTGGAAAGCTTCCAGCATTCATTATCATAATGATAAAAGGAGAAATGCAGTAGACGCTTGGGTTGATTTCCATTGAGAGATGTTCATATTCACAGCAGAACAACTTGGAAAGCTGCTCAGAGGGGCCATTCTTGCTCTCAGAATTTATCCCTTCAAAACCAAAAGAACCTGCAAACCTATGTATTAAAAAAAATGTTCATGGTTATTTGAGTCTGCAGAATTAGAGCCGTCACCTTGTCCAGAAGTAACCCACAAGATAGACAGGGTTGATGGCAGAACTAACTTTAATACTAATTTATTTATAATTTTCTTTTATTTCTTCTCATCTTGGGAGCCATATCTAGGTGTTTTGTAATCAGTCATGAGCCATGCAAACTCACTGGTTGCTTCCTTTAGTAGGTGTAAGATAAGCAAAGGAATTCTAAGAAAATCTTCTCATAAATGGAAGACAGGCATTTTATTTTGTATATTGTAGTTGGGATCCTCTGAACTGAAGAGCCATTTGTACTGACTTGCAGGGCTGTCCTTTATGTGACTCTAAGAGCCCAAGTTTGTGCTTATTAGACAGAGGCCAGTGTGGCTTTTTTTTTTTTTTTTTTTTTTTTTTTTGCGGTATGCGGGCCTCTCACTGTTGGGGCCTCTCCCGTTGCGGAACACAGGCTCCGGACGCGCAGGCTCAGCGGCCATGACTCACGGGCCCAGCCGCTCCGCGGCATGTGGGATCTTCCCGGACCGGGGCACGAACCCCTGCCCCCTGCATCGGCAGGCGGACGTTCAACCACTGCGCCATCAGGGAAGCCCCAATGTGGCTTTTACAAGGAAGAAAGAGCTTGACTTTCATCTCAGCCTTTATAACCTTCTATAGGTCTATATTCTCACTTGTCATTTTCATGTCTGCTACGGTGTTGGGAGCTCTCCAGGAACTCTTCATGATACAGCTAAAACACAAACGTCTTGAGAAGCCGTAATCTGAAGTGAATATTCTATAAATAATAAACAGCAAATAGGTTCCATTTAGTTATATTAACCTCCAAATAGGTCAGGCACATTGTTTAAAAATGCAAACATCACAATAAAACAGATTCCCTAGATGCAGAATTTGATGTGTATGTGCAGATTTTCTGGACGTGGTACAGGAAAAAATAGCCCACACCTATGCTCCACCACTTAAAATATTTATATATTAGCTCTGAAAAGTGCTACTTTTGAAATGCTATTTATTATAAGCTGATAGAACTCAAGGCCTCTCTGTCCTTGTAGAAGTCCTTCTCATCTTTCCTGATTGCTGAGTAGTTACTGCTAACTTTACTTTCTGAGACCTGTGGAGTCTTCAAGTGAATTGTAACTCTTGCCAAATTTTTTGTGATTTCTTGCTGAACAACTTGGCATTCATCTGCGATACTCTTTTAGTTTTTTCAATGGGTCTCATTTCACATGTTAAGAATCTTATTGTTTGCCAGCCAAAATAAAACGGTATAGTTCAAAACTATTTATACAATTCAAAACATTTTTTCACGTGGAGCTCACTCTACTTGCCTTTCTGCCTCAATCATATGTTAACTTCATTTCTTTCATGCCAGGAATAATTAGACAATTAAGTGCTGATGCTCTGCAAATGAAATGACATATTTTCATTGAAATTCTCACTACAAAAATACCTAGTCTTATTCTCATTCGCCCTTAAAATCAGATGTGTAAAGTGTTCCATTGCAAACTCTAACGTATAGATCCCAAAGTATTTGCACTTGGACAAAGATATGGCACTGTAATTCAACTGAGGAATGGCAGTAATTACTTTTTCCCTGGGAAGAGTAATTCTTGCAATTAAAAGTATACAGAGATTGGGTGAGACATTTTTGTACTTCCCAATTTGCTTATGGTTCAGCCATTACCCATGTCAGTCTATAATTCTGGTGTAATGATTTCAAGAGTAAATAAAGCTGCATGATGTCTCACACTGTGTGTGTGTGTGTGTGTGTGTGTGTGTGTGTGTGTGTGTGTGTATAGGGAGAGAGAGAGAGAGAGAGAGAGAGAAGGGACCTTCATAACTGTGTTGAAATCTCCTGATCCTTTAAAAACTATTTACCTCCTTTAAATCTTCCTTTAATTCCTTTCCTTCTCCTCTGAACACCCTAGAATTGCCATAGTTAAGAGATGATATAGAAGCCCAGTTTACTTGGGATCTGGCTATACATCTGGCTGGATTCATTCATATAAAACGGATGTAATGCAACTCCCAGCCTGATCCACCAGGTCGCCTCTGTAGTCTCCCATTTGAAGACTGCACTGATCTCTAGTAATGTCTTAAAAAATGAAACTCTTCAAGTTTTAGGTTAGTTGCTCCCTCCTGTCCCCCACCCATGTCTACCATACATACTGTCACTTCCACCACATTCTATTCATTAGAAGTGAGTCAATAAGTCCAGCCCACACTTAGGAGAATTAAGTTTTACTTCGTGAAGGGAGGAATGTTAAATACGTTGTGGACATATTTTGAAACCACCAGAATCCTGGAGAAGGATTTCAGACAAAGGAGTGACATGGATCTTCAGTAGAAAGAGGTTGGTCTAAAAATAGAGTGCAGAGTATGCTGAAACAGAAGAGGCTGGGTTATTTGATCAGAATCTCCTTTACCCACGAAACCAGAAAACCTATTAAGGCAGGGACCACATTACCATTGATTCCCCAGCACTTCAGATCCCTTGCATGTAAGAGATGCTCCTTAAATATTTTTAGAATGACTGAATCAATGAATCACTAACTCAGTAGATGAAAAGTTAATGAAGAGTGAGTGACTTGATTACATAACTTGTGAGAAAATATGTCAAAATGGTAAAGAAGATACTCTCTGGAATCATAATTCCTGGGTTCAAATCCAGGCCCCACCACATACCAGGTACATTTCTTGGGAAGTCGTTTAATCTTTCTAAGCCTCATTGTAAAAATGGGAATATTAATAGAAGCTATCCTATAGAGTTATTATAAGGATTACGTGATAATGACTATTAGGTATAGTATTTGGTACATAATGAACACTTAATAAATGTTAACTATTATAACTATTGTTAATACTCAAGTTTTCTAGCTATTAAATGGTAGAGCCAGGTTTTGAATTCATATCTGTCTTATTTGAAAGCTTGTAGTCCTATCTTTTGTACCTTCAAGATTGGAGGTATCATTACTCTTTCCTGTTATTACAAAATATTGAATATAGTTCCCTGTGCTATGCAGTAGGTCCTGTTGTTTATATATTTTGTATAAAGTAATGTGTATAAGTTAATCCCAAACTCCTAATTTATCCCTCTCCCCCTTTCCCCTGTGGTAACCATATTTTTTTTTCTGTGTCTGTGGGTCTATTTATGTTTTATATATAAGTTCATTTGTATCATTTTTTTAGATGCCACATATAAGCAAATCCACATATTAAAAACTGAATCACTTTGCTGCACACTTGAAACTAACACAATATTGTAAATCAACTATACTTCAATAAAAAAATTACTCTTTCATGGGTAGTAATATTTAAACTCATTTGGCCTCTTCAGTCAATATTTTGATAGAAGTTCTATAGTACTTGGCTTTTAACAAAGTCTTGGGCTTTTTTATTCAGTTGTGGAAGAAGATGATGGAGCTTCTTGAGGCTTAATGATTTAACAGATTTTTCTAGGTTAGTTCCTAGAAAATAGCAGGTAATACCACCGGGACCATTTTTAGAGGGCACCTGTTTTGATGACTAAGCTACATAGCAAGAACAGTAGCAGCAGCAAGAACCCACTCCAATTTGTGTTTGATAACTGAGAGACCCCATATAACCTATGTTGATGAACCTGTGAGAAACCTTTAATTGCTTATGGACAACAGTTTCTTCTATGCTTTTCTTTCTACAATGTTCAGTCTGATACGTGGGGAAAAATGGGTCTATTATTGTTAGTAATCTATTGATGAGTAATAAAACCACCCCATACCGTAGAGGCTTAAAACAACGAACATTTAATTTTCTCACCAATCTTTAAGTCAGTGATTTGGTCTGGGTCTGCTGGGCAGTACTGCTGGTCCCACTTGGGGCTGGATGGCCAGAGTGGGTACAGATGGTCTAAGATAGCCTCACTCACATGTCTGGTGCTGATACTAGTTTTCAGCTGGACGACATGTCTCTAGAATCTATCTGGGGCTTATTCACATCATGGCAGCAAAAATAGGAAATGTCCCAATGAACAAGTGCTTTTCAAGACTCAGCTTGTATCACATTTGTAAATATCTCATTGGCCAAGAAAGTCACATGACCAAGTCCAGATTCAAAGGGTGGAGAAATAATAACTGCTTCTTGATGAGAGGAATAAAAAATGCTACAGAGTCATATTGAAAAGGGGTATACATTGTAATGGGATGGGTAGAATCATTTAGGCTGTCTTTGCAAACAGTTACCACAGTGTGGAAGACAGTAGCAATTTCGTGTTTCCAAGGTGTGAAACAAGGTGTGAAACCCCTTAAAAATCTTTTGAGGGGTTTGCAGCTCAGAGTTATATCTGGCACAGAATCGATGTCTTCTTATGGAGGTGCTTCAGGCAGGTTACTAGGTGACCACATAGTGTTAGTTGGTGATCACTGAAACCTTAATGCACATGCCCTGCACATGAATGCTAAAATGCAAACAGATCTGTGTCTGCAAATCTAGCTTGGGACTGTTGCGTGGATATAAAATCCTTGTTTATGCTTCTTAAGTACTGCATGTCTCCAGGGCTGGGTAAGCTTTGCTAACAAAACTTCATAGTCATGGTTTCCACAGTTTCTTACAGAAATTTAAAAATCCCAGGGAACTCGCAGAAATTTCATGTATTCTATCTGATTTATGGCACAGAATTCCCGATACTATCTTCTCAGGAAGTTGCCATGCTGTGCCTAGGCCATTTCTCTCTGAATCCCCACCTTCTTAGCCCCATGTCCAAGAAAGCTGGTTAGATGCTGAGCAAGTCGGGGAGCAGTGAGAAGAAGATGGGAACATAAGCCTAATTTCTACCACAGCCAACGAAGCATCTGCATGGTGCCTGGCCTGTTCCCTCACTTGTTAGGTCAGAAAATATGCCTGCTGTGTGCCCTCTCATGGCCCCTTACCTTGACCTTGCAGCTCAGACATGCTGCAAAATCAGTGACCCCAGGAAGTCAACCTCTGGGACCCTGTGGCTGCTCCCCTGGGATGTCTTGAGTGAATTTAGAAATTTGAGGGCTTCCTAAAATTGTCCTGTCCCCACAGCATATGAAATCACAGCAATGTGCATAATACTGACATGGAAAATCTTAATATTTTCATGTAAATAGATCTTATTTTGATATTTTGAATTGGAAGAAATGCAATATTATTAAGAGAACTTCTCCTAAATTTGTACATCTAGATTTAATTGATTATGTCTTGGAACAACCAGCATTTATCATTTGGCACACATTTCTTAGATCATTTTAAATGGGTTGATTTGTGTCAAACTGGATTTGGGGTTTTAAATTGAAAAAAATGCATTGCTTAAAGACAAAACTACAGTTATTGTGGAGATGTTGGGGCCTAACAGAATAGTGGTCTTTAATATTAATATTTTCTGAATCTTTAGAGGATGCTAATGATGGTACTTCTCTTTCTATTGTACATGAACAGAAAATACAATATGGGGCCACTTTGTAGCTTGTCTTAGCTTCCAATTCTCAGCATTTAACAACACAATTTATCTAGTAGTAGAAGATCCAGAAGTTTGGAGGCTCATTAAAATAAAAAATATATAACTTTAAGGAAAAGGTATAGTATGTCTCTTGTAACATCTCTTTTTTCCCCCTCTAAATAGGGATGCTAAAAATTAAGCTCCCCCTCCCTGAAGGTGTATACAGAAGCTCTATTGTGGTAAAGGTGATGAATAGAGAGTAGTGTGGACCTAGACTAAGATACCCCAAACAAATTGACTGTACTATGTTCCTTTCCTTTGTGCTAAGGCTGTAGACTTCAGGACTCCCCTAAAGAAATGGTTTTGAATTCAGAAATAAGTGCTATAAATTTAATAGTTGCTCTAGTGGGCGTCCTACAAGTACAGGAATGTCCACTTTTATTCTTGGTACAGTGAGTCAGGACATGAGACATACCCTGCTGAGGGGAAGCCCTCATCCTAAACAGAGGGAAGGCTCCATCCGGATGTTTGCAGCCTGGATGACAGGTCAAGACCTTTGTTCATCGATCACACTGGGCAGCTCTAGATACCAGTTAAGTGCATGAGGCATTAGTTTCCTTAATACCTAGAGAGCATGCTAAAATTCTCCGAGAGTTGGTTGGGTTTGTCCATTGCTGTAGGTCACAGTTTTCCAAAATGAATTCTGAATGACACTCTACCCGTGATAATCCTGGAAGAGGAAAAGTATTCATAGCTAGAATGGTTTGAATATATCATTATCCTCTTGGAGATTCACATAAGCATATTAAAGGTTCAGAGAAATTTGACATAAAGAAAACTGTTTAATCTTGTTTAAGCTATCTTTTCCTACACATCTGTGAATACAGATTTCTTTCTCCTGAAACGTAATAACATCCCACGCTTCAAAGAATGTTGCTCTAGATAATCTAAGTTTGATCCTCACATTAAGCCAGACTTTTAGAGAATGACATATGTCATATAGTGTCGGCTCCTTGTAGAAGAGCGTTAGCCGTGCTGTGATTTGTTATTATGCCATCAGCCTACTTAAGGGTTGTTTCAGAAAAAAGATACAGGGAACTTGCCATTGCATTCATTGTGGGTACCTCATTACGTATGTAATCTATATTATTAAATAACACAACCATGAAACTGGTAGATTAAAACAATATATATTTATTACGTTACAGTTCTGAAGGTTAGAAGTCTCTGGAGATGGGTCTCAGTGGGCTAAAGTCAAGGTGTTGGCAGAGCTCTGCTCCTTCTGGAGGCTCTAAGGGAGAGTTCATTTTCTTGCATTTTCCAGCTCCTAGAGACTGCCCACATTCCTTGGTTCATGGTCCCCATTCATCTTCAAAGCCAGCAACAGACAGTCTAGTCTTTTGTCATGATTCCAACTTTCTGTCTGGTTCTTGATCTACTGTCTTCCTCTTCCACACTTAAAGGACCCTTGTGATTACAGAGGTCCTATCCAGATGATCCAGGATAATTTCCTTATTTTAAGGTCAGCTGATCAGCAATTCCATTGCACCGTAATTCCATCTGCAGCCTTAAATCCCCCTTGCCGTGTAATCTAATGCATTCATAGTGTCTGGGGAGAAGGATATGGACATCTTTGAAGAGCCATTTTTCTGCTTACACCACACAGCATGCATATCACTCCTTTGCTTTGGCTTTCTAGGATGATGAGAGCTATTATTAACTATTTGGGCCTTCATCTTATTTTCCTGTCCTTATTTTCCTTTTGTTCTTATATCCTCATTCTTTCTTAAAATTCATGTCATCACACATGCCTGCATGTATATAAGCCTTGTCAAAGTAGAAATAATCACTACTAATAGTGAACCTCAAGAACGGTGGTTGGCAAAGTACAGCCCGTGGGCCAAATCCAGTCTGCCTCCTGTTTTTGTAAATAAATTCTGTTGGAACACAGCTGTTGTTGTTCTGATATAAGGGCAGGGTTGAGTACCTCTGGCACAGATCACATGGCCCACAGAGAAGAAAATATTTACTATCTGGCCCTTTCCAGAAAAAGTTTGCCAGCTCCTACTCTAGACACTCTAAGGCTTAATGCCTTGCTGCTCTCTTTTTGCTGCAAAGGGAGATGTGTCCCTTAAAATCCCTGAAACATGTGGCATAGCTAACTCTGTAGTCATTTTTAGCTTTTGGCTTTAGTAGAGGTTTGTAAAATGACCCAGGGAATTTGGGACAATATGAATATAATCTAAGTCACTTAAGAAAATAAAATCACATATTTACTTTATTAAATCAGATTGTATCTACATATTTTCAAAAGATTATACAGTGGCTTACGTCTCTGACTAGATTTTGTTTACTGGTAGTTACCACCTTGTCGTACACATAGACACACGTTTATACACACTGCTGTTCCGCCTGCTCAACCTCTAGAAGAATGAGAGGGAAGTGACTATATGCTTTGAGCTATTCTTAGTATTTCTCAAGTCTAGTGGTAATTGTGAATTTATCCATAATGTACATCATTGATGGTTTCAAGGTGAAACAACATTTTAATAAACACCATTTATGTACTTGCAAAATTATAATAAAAGATACCTGTGAGAATAAAAATGTTGAAAATATCTAGAGTATAGTCTGTTTCCAAAAATCATGCACTTGTTATTTATCTTTTAAATCAGTGTATAATATATGAATTATGTACGTGTAGATGATGAATTTCTTTATGACCTTTTCAAATGAAGTAGCTTTGGATTTTCTTCTAAAGGATATCTGCATTTTGAGCAATTTTTCTTCAGAGCAACATTCCTGGATACCTTATGAGTAAAAATCTTAATTTTGAATACAATTTATACACAGGAGGAAGAATGGAATATTAAGTCTGGAGAACTTAATATTCTGGATGAGGTACCTATCATAGGATACCTCCTGTCTGAGAACTCCCACATTAGATAATATTAAATAGGCTCAGCACTTAGCAAGGTATTTTCTCTTCTTTTTTAAAGCTTTATTGAGGTATTTTTGATACATAAAAAATTGCATACACTTAATGTGTATATATTGATGAGTTTGGGCATATGCATACTCCTTTGATAATATCACCACAACCAAGGTACTAAACATATCAATTACCCTCAATTGTTTCCTTTTTGGTAGTTTTATTGTGTTTTTTTTGTTTGTTTGTTTTTTTGGTAAGAACATTTAACATGAAATCTATCCTCTTGATACCAATACTGTATTAGTAACTATAGGTACTATGTTATAGAGCAGATCTCTAAAATTTATTCATTTTGCATAATGGAAACTTTATGCCCATTGAAAAACAATTTCCCATTTCCCCCGCTCTCCTCAGCCCCTGGCAACCACCATTCTGTTCTCTGTTCTATGAGTTTGACTATGTTATATACCCCATAGAAAAGGAATCATGTAGTATTTGTCCTTGCATAGCTGGCTTCTTCAACTTAGCATAATGTCCTCCAAGTTCATGTATATTGTCACAAATGGCAGGATTTACTTCTTTTTTAAAAGTTGAATAATATTCCACAAAGCATGTTTATCTTTATAATGTCTTGGAAACAATAACCAGAGCCCCGGGCTTGGCTTGCTCCAGACTCCTGCCTGTTCTGAATTAAATTTCATGCTCTAACTCTGGGCTCTCTCTTTGCCCATTTTTGGTCAGCCCCATCCTTCCTAACCTTAATCTCCCCATGTTTTTAGTAACTATAATTTTAATGAAACAATCCTTTTAAGATTTGTGTTTTACTTATAAAATGTACTTTAGTCCTGGGAATTCCCTGGTGGTCCAGTGGTTAGGACTTGGTGCTTTCATTCCCTGGGCCCGGGTTCAATCCCTGGTTGGGGAGCTAAGATCCCACAAGCCGCTCAGTGAGGCCAATCAATCAATCAATCAATAAAATAAAATGTACTTTAGTCCTGCTTCACTCATTTGGTGAGACATTTTAATCTTGATTTGGACAATAATTCTTAAATCTGTTTTGAGAGTAACCAGTAATTGGATCAATTATTATTGCTCTTCTGAAACAACTGTGTCCAATTAAAATGCTTCCCCCTCCCATGCCCTCCTAATTTACATATCCATTTTAGTCTGGGAATAATGGCAATATATTTATAGAACCATTTTCTACCAGTTTTGACCATCTCAACTTTCATTTCTCTGCTTAAAAGTAAATAATAAACAATAGGTTACTCTCTCCTGTAAAACCAGAAATCCACCAAATGATAGTGTACTTCTGGTCTAACATGTAGAATAACCAGAACCTTTGTAGTAACTTTCTGCTTCTGCTATTCTTGCTGGATTTCTGGACTTTTTATTCTTCCTTGGCACTCAGTCTTTGCATACATATATTTTACTTATGTCATCCTATTTACATGATGCTGGTGACAATATATGAACCATGATAGTTTCCACACAGTATCTAAGGTATTTTTCCCCACACAGAAACACAAATGAGGTTAAAGTTCACTTAAATTCAGGTCTTTTGCAAAAAAGGATACAGGTTTATTTTTATTTTTTATTTTAAAATAATTAATTAATTTTTATTTTTGGCTGTGTTGGGTCTTCATTGCTGTGTTCAGGCTTTCTCTATTTGCGGCGAGTAGGGGCTACTCATCATTGCGGTGTGCGGGCTTCTCATTGTGGTGGCTTCTCTTGTTGCGGAGCACGGGCTCTGGGTGTTCGGGCTTCAGCCACGTGGGCTCAGTAGTTGTGGCTCACAGGCTCTAGAGCACAGGCTCAGTAGTTGTGGCGCATGGGCTTAGTTGCTCCACGGCATGTGGGATCTTCCTGGACCAGGGATAGAACCCGTGTCCCCTGCATTGGCAGGCGGATTCTTAACCACTGGCCTCCAGGGAGGTTCTGGGATGCAGTTTTAGATTGGCTGTTTGTACGTTAAATATTTGTGTTATGATTAGGTCAATTTACATAATATACTTCTACCACTGAGTTCCATCCTCAACTTAGAAATCATCTCTAATAATTTTTGGAGAAGAAATTTGCTGTCATTTACTTTGCACTTTTACCAGATGGAGACCTGTGAGAAAATCTTTTCCTAAATAAGTGCTTAAACTACTAATAAATTAAAATGTATTCACCATTAATAATTTATTATTTAATGTGAAATGAATTTCTATTATTACCTTCTACCTCTTTTATGGGAGGGAAGGGTGATGAATAATACTTCGCAGGCTTTCTTTTCCTTTGGAAACAGTACTTCCATTCTGTGATGTGATGAAGCAGTCAATGTTTATTTTGGCCATGACCTCCATAGTTTGCAGATTTTTATCAACTTCCTACTCAGAATACCTCATTTTCATCCAAACATACATATTAAAACTCTCAATTCTCCTTGATCATTTAAATTGCTACTTTCTAGATCTTTTCCTTAAAGCAAACTTTCTTTTTTTTATAGTTACAGACTTCTGGATTTCTTGAATTCTTCTGTGAACAAAAGAATACATCAAAGAAGAACTCTTCCCTTGGTATGTACACACATCCCAATTGGGATGCCCATGGAATCTTTTTTCAGAGTGCTTTGTTTTATTCAAAGTAGTTGAAGGTTGATTTCAGCTGGGAAGGTGTTCTCCTGTTTGATTTCTTAGACATGATGATTTGGAATATGTGTGACATAAAATTGAGTAACTTAAATTTTAATGGCTTTACTTCCCAAACTCTTATACATTTCATTTCTGATTTTCCTGCATGAATTTGACTTTTGCTATGAGTGTCTTTATGCCCTCTGCACACTACGATGTACTCACCAACTACGTAAATTTTGGTCCTGAGAAAATGAATCAAGTTGCTGAAGATTCTATTGGTATGTAGGTAGGGACAATTGGCAATTTCTAAGGAAGGTCTTGTCATTATAAGTCATGAGCTTTGGCAATTTCCATGGTTAGTTATGGCTGGTCTTGGTGAATGTCATGTGTATGGCTCATAGGTGCATTCCTTTTTGAGAATGGGTATAACTGTGGATTCCGCGTTGTTTTAGAAATGAATGAAGCACAATGATGAAAATCCATAGAGTAGTGAAATAGGATGTTGTTTGGAATTCATTTCCATGGCTGTAGCTAGACTTGAGGACATGGCAAATGCACTCACCAGAAAAACTGTGGTTTGGATTTTCTTAAATAGGGAAAAAGAAGGGGAAAGAAAGAGAGTTTCAGTGTCAAGGCATGTTGGAAGCAGAAGCAAGTTGACATTTGCCGTTCTTATGCCACAATGCTTCTGACCCTGGGAGCATTTCATTTTCTAGCAAAACCTCTCTCTCTTTGACCTGAAGTATACAAGGCAAGATTTTGTATTGCTTTGGAAATATACTCCTCCATCCTGTGATAGGAAAATATAGACACTGTTAAGGAAGAGCAGGGACTTAGGTGAGTACATCAGATATTCATTTGATGAAGTGTTGAGTAAACCAGATGGTTGGTATCAAATGCCTTGATAAAATATTTTAGAAATCAGAACTAGTTCCCATTAAAAAAATACACCCCTCTGGAGGAATTTGCTTATGACTTTCACCTTTTGTTTTCATTTATTTCAATAGTTTTAAAAATTAAGTATATCCATGAGCGTAAGCCAAGCTTGGACTATAGATTTTAAAAAGTCAATGTGTTTGACCATGGATATTTGATCCCTACCTGGTCATCTGGTGTCCTCATCCTGGTTATTAGAGCAACATCTGCTTAGATGGAATACAGACATTTGTGCACATTGGAGCCCAAAACACTTGAATTTTCCAACAATGAGAACATTGGGTGTTTCTCTTTGTGTGTGCTAATGGTACGGACTGATTTTGCAGAATCACTGCAGCAGATTGTAAATGATGTATGAAATGAAAAATTCCCGTCCAGTGTGCAGAGCAAATATATACAGTTCTATGCAATCACTGCAGTGCTGGGCTGTTTGTTTTAATATTTCCTTCAGACATATAGTCATTATTTTAGTGAGTCATATCCAGATGCTTACCATTGGCAGAGAGCACCAATTTCCTTTATATATATTTCAAATGAATTTCAGTCATGTATAAGTATACTTAAATCAATAAAATACTAGATTTGAGAGGATTTGACCTTTAAAAATAATATTTTATGAAAATCATAGCAGTATACTTGTTTTGAAAATTTTGGGAAATATCAAAGGGTCCAAATAGCAAAATTAGGAATAATTTAATCTCATTATGGAAAAATATCCTTTGTTTACATTTACTATTATCTTTTAAGGCTTTTATCCCCTGTGATTAGATTGCATTCTTAAAAAAATTATGTTGTCTTATTTGTGAATATTTTCCCCCATTACCAATAAGGCTTGAATATCTTTCTATGCTCTTCTGCAGTGTAACTTTATCACTGCATACTATTCAGTTACATGAGTGTAGCACAAGGAAGTTTTACCCATTCTTATTGAACAGTGGATATTTAGGTTGTTTCTAATTTTGCTAATACAAACAATTGTCTATATAGGTACTACAATGTTTATGAGATTTCATCAATTTTGGTATATATTCGTATATATATGAGGTATATATACCTCTGCTCTTCCCTTTCAAAATGTTCTTGGCTATTGTATTTGTTGTTCATGTTGGAGTTTGATGACGATCAGGTTATATTTATAAGTGATTGGAGTAGAAATGGCATCTCTGTAATACTGAGACATTCCACTGGAGAAGATACTGTGTGTCTACAGTTATTGGTAGATTTTCTAGCATGGATTCACTCTAGGATACTAGAAATAAGCATCCCTAATTAGGTCATGATGAAATTTTATTTAGGGTTTCTGCATATAATGCTTAAGTTATATCTGTAAAGTTCTCTTTTTGTGCCATTTTTGTTAATTTTTTGAATGAGGGTTTCATAATATTAATAAAAAAGATTCCTTCTCCTTAGCCCTGCTCCCCCCTGCACACCATGCTCTGCAGGAGTTTAAATAGCATGGAGGTAACCCCCACTCTTCTTTAGATGTAATAGAATTAATGTTTTCATCTGTCTTATTTGGGGGGGATAAGTTCTTTGAAACCTCTAATTTCCTCTCAAGGTTATTTTAAGTTTAGGTTGTTTTCTATCTCTATTGAATCAACTTTGGTAATTTATATTTTCCTATTGAAATATCAATTCATCTGGAGGTTAAATTTGTTATTATAGATGCATACAAAAGATTATGTTATAATTTTTAAAAATAATCCTATCAATCTATTATTAAATCACTTTTCTCATTCTTTATATGAGATATCATTTTCTTATTAGCTTTGCCAGAGTTGGTTTGAAGAACCAGCTATTGAGTTTACTTACTATTTCCAGTTTTTCCATTTTATTACTAGCTTCTTAAGTTGCATGTTCAATTCATGTTTACTATTCAAAATATTAAAACTATTAATTTTCCCATGGTTTTCATTTTAGTTCTATCATATAACTTTTGATATGTTGTATTCATTCATTTTTTTAAATAATTTTTTTTACAAATTGTATCATTTGCGTAAATGCAGATATTTTTATTTTATTTTATTTTTTTAGATGTTGGGGGTAGGAGTTTTTATTAATTAATTTATTTATTTTTGCTGTGTTGGGTCTTTGTTTCTGTGCAAGGGCTTTCTCTAGTTGTGGCAAGCGGGGGCCACTCTTCATCGTGGTGCGCGGGCCTCTCAGTATCGCGGCCTCTCCTGTTGCAGAGCACAGGCTCCAGACGCGCAGGCTCAGTAGTTGTGGCTCACGGGCCTAGTTGCTCCACGGCATGTGGGATCCTCCCAGACCAGGGCTCGAACCCGTGTCCCCTGCATTAGCAGGCAGATTCTCAACCACTGCGCCACCAGGGAAGCCCCATTTTTAAAAATAATTTAATGTATTTAAATTTAATAAATAATTTAGTAAAAAAACAATTTCATTGGTTCTTTGATAACCTGAAGTATTTTTATATCTTTTATGATCCAAAATTCTTTCAAAAGAGTAATTTTTAATTTTAAGGTGGTTGAATTTTAAGATTTTATCTGTTATTATTAATTTCTAGTTTTATTTGTCTCTGAAATACACCTGCTATGACTTTTACTTGAATTTTATTGACATTGTCCTTATAGAATAGTATGTATGATTATCTTTGGGAAGGAGTCCATGGGCACTGGAGATGAAAGTTATTTTATCTAGAGTAGAGAATTTAATCTTACAAATTATATTATCAAGCTCTTCTACATCAGAGTTCATTTTTTGTTTTCTCTGATCCTCTTTGAACAATTGTGAGGGATGTTAAAGTCCTTTATTAACTTGTTATTCTTTAACTCTTATTTATAGAGATGTTTGCATTCTGACAGAGCAGTATTATTTGACACATAAACATTGTATATTTTTGTTGAATTTTACTGCCTTAATATAAAATCTCTCTGAACATCTAATGTGTTTTGCCTTGAATTTTCTTTATCTAATATTAATATTAAAACCTCTGTTTTCTTTTTATGTGTACCTCTTTAACAGCTCTTTGCCCATTTTTTTACTCATCCTTTTTGTACTCATTTGTCTTAGGTTTATCTCTTGTAATAAGTATGTAATTGGATTTTACTTTGTGGCTCAGTTTTCTACTTTTTGTCTTCTCACAGAGAAGGTTAAGGCATTTACAAATATTGTTATAAATAATGTATTAATTTCACTTCTTTCATTATGTTTTCTTTTCAATTCTTTGAGTGATTTTTTTCCTCATTCTTCTCTTTCTTTGAGCACATAGACTATACCATTCTTTGTTAATGTGGAATAGAGTATATGTTTGCTATTAAATTCTATTTTCATTTACGTCTCTCCAAAGCTTCCTTTAATTTATATATCTCTGTGAAATTTAAGGGCAAATAACATTTTTACATCTTCTAGTTAAATGGAAGAATTTAGCACCCTTCCCATTCCAACAGGCATACCACTGCTCTTTCACAGCCCTGTATTTTGGACTTTGTTTCTACAATCTCAGGTTTTAGAAGAAGTGTTATTTTTAAAAAATCATTATTCTTACAGCATATGCCTTATTCTTCAAGAGCAATATTTTAAAATTTATATTTAGCTTTTAAAATAGATGTACTATAATTCTTTTGTTATTTCTATATTTAACTGGTTTCACTATTCCTAAATAGTGGTAGATCATTATACCTTCTTTCTTCTTTTTGAGCTCCTAATTTTTATTAATCCTCAGTGAGTTTCAGTATGGCTTTAGATAATTTTTCAAGAAGGATGCACGGTTGGTATGTTTTCTGAAATCATAGATTTGTGAGGATATATTTTAATTCTTTGTTTAGGTGTACATTTCTTGAGTTGCACCATTTCCTTTCAAATTTCTGTAATTTTGTTATATTGATTTCCACGTCAAAGGAAAAGTCTGAAGCAAGGCTGATTTTATATATATATATATATATATATATATATATATATATATATATATATATATATATATATATATATGTATGAATCATTGGTGTGTGTTTCTCTTGTTGTTTTTCTACGCCTGGATGTTTGTGAGACTTTATTCTTGTAACTCAAAAACTTTGACAAGATGCATCCAAGTATGGGTTTGCCTTGATAATAATTGACTTTTTAATCTTTATCCACTGGAATTTTTTCAGTGGATGAGCGTTTTCATCTATTATAGCTTAAATTATTAGGTTTGTCACATATATGATGATCTTCTCAAGAACCCCAGTAATCTAGATGTTGAAACAGTAAGTTCTATGAAGGCAGGAGCCATGGCAGTTTTGTTCACTGTTCTGTACCTAGGTGTATAGGTCCAGAGCCTGGCACATTCTAGACATTCTGTGTATGTATATGTGTAATATATAAATAAATATATATATATATATATTTTTTTTTTAATGGATAGGTAAATGAATGAATGATAAGCCCCCATCTCTGATGTTCATTGTACATTTTCCTCTCTGATAACTTTAATCTTATTTTTCCCTATGCTTTTAGGGATGTTTTGTGAAATAGACTTTCCAGGAAACCATAAATCTGAAGGTTCTACTTCAAGGTTAACTTGCTCAGGGTTACTTGAGCATTGACTTTGCTTCCCTTGTTTCCTTCCCCTGCCTTCTTATGAAGATATGGCTTTAATGGAACTGTCTTTAGCTTGAGGATCAGCAAAGTCTCATAAGTCTGAAACATTCCCTCCTAACACATAACTAGTTCAAGTTCTTCCCAATTGATAATTAAATCCAAGAGTAAGGAAGAGGAGGTAAGCTAGGACTGAACTCAGATCCAAAGGCTCCTTCTTGGCCAGTGCATATCACTGACAACTGACTGCTTCTGTGTCAGCCTTTGCTGCATAACAAACCACCTCCAAATTTAGTGGCTTAAAACAGAATCGTTTATTAGCTTGTGCTTCTCTTTGGGCTAGGCTCAGCTGGGCAGTTCTGTAAGTCTCACACATGCACACTCATGTCACTGTAGTCAGCTGGTGGGTCAATTGCAGGTGATCCTGATGGCCTTACACGTGTCTGGTGTTAGAGCCACAAGTGTGAGAGTTCCTAAAGCAGCAAGCATGGGAAAACCCCAATGCACAAGCACTTTTCAACCCTCTGATGGCATACTTTGCTAAGATTCCATTGACCAAAGAAAGTCACAACTACTTCAAATTCAAGGGGTAGAGAAATGAACTCTAGTTCTTAATTGGAAGAACTTTCATGTCATATTGCAATGGCCTGGATGCAGGGAGTGGGCAAATTTTAGGCCATCTTTACAATTCACTGTACTCCTATTAGGGACTCTGGAAACAAAAGGTATTCATGCTGAAACATATCTATCTATTCCTGACTCTATTGCTCTTTTGGCCAATTAAATTGGAACTTAATCTAACCTTAGACTGTGTGTTTGATTTGTTGTCCCTCTGAAATGTTACACTGTGCTCTTTCTGCATTATCATTCTGGTATTTACTGCCTTTAACATAGATTCGCATTCTGTCAATGCATTTTTGGTTACATATAGTCTCTTCTTACTGCATTCATCTTTTTTTATTCTGTTACTGTTTCATATTTTTCCTTATAGTTTTCTGTACCTTCCACAATGAGGTCTGTTTCCTCAAGTATCGTATTTTTCAGAGGCAATGATCTTTCTCTGAGTTTGTGGGATGTTTTTAATTCCCTTTCTGCATTAGTCTTATTGTAGATGCTTTGTTTGGTATTTGTCAACAGACTTGGGGATTTGCTCTTATGTCTGTCTTCTTGTGTGGTGGTCAGATTTCCTTCTTGGATCTACGTATGGAAGGTGTAGTAATGTGCATACCTCCTAGTCCAGTTCCCAGTTTTTAGGGAGTATCATTTAGAGAGCTAATCCCTGAAAGCCTAGATCTCTGTTCAAATGGAATACATAAACTCAAATTCCCGGCATGCACTCCTGTTCTCCCTCTTCTGCCCCAACTTCAGTACTTCAGTTTTTTTTTTTTTTAATTTATTTATTTGTTCATTTTTGGCTGTGCTGGGTCTTTGTTGCTGCATGCTGGCTTTCTCTAGTTGCAACGAGCAGGGGCTACTCATTGTTGTGGTGCATGGGCTTCTCATTGCGGTGGCTTCTCTTGTTGCAGAGCATGGGCTCTAGGCGCACGGGCTTCAGTAGTTGTGGTACGCAGGCTCAGTAATTGTGGCTTGGGAGCTCTAGAGCACAGGCTCAGTAGTTGTGGTGAACAGTCTTAGTTGCTCCACGGCATGTGGGATCTTCCCGGACCAGGGCTTGAACTCGTGTCCCCTGCACTGGCAGACGGATTTTTAACCACTGCACCACCAGGGGAGTCCCAGTACTTCAGTTTTGAGGATGGTATTTCCCAGGGAGATGTTACACTGCTCCCCCTCCCCCATTCTCTTTTTTTCTTCCTTTTTGTAGTGTCTGTGGATAGATGGCAGGTGGGTTAGTGGATAGATTTTTGTGGGAAAATATTCTGGCTCCTCATCAAGCAACTCTTGCCTGGTGTAGAGACAGCTGCTAGTCTTCTGATCTCCTAGGTCTGCAGGCACTGAGGAGTTTCTTACTTGCTGGCAATGGGGGTGGGAGGGGTCATTTTTGACAGTAGGAGGAATATGAACTCTTTTCCTGTCTGCTCTGTTTATGTGCAGGTTTTGTGATTTTTTGCAACCACTTTCATTAATAATATTTTATACATACAAAATGAAATATGTAATATATGTATGTTACAAAGCATAGTAATGAAATGAATGCCAATAAACTTAGGACTCAGGTTAAGAAGAGAAACACAAGCAGGGCCATGGCATCTACCTCTTGGACTTTCCCTAGTCTTATCCTACATCCTCCCACCAAGAAATAAACACTATTCTGAATATTGGGGTCTCTACTCCCTTGCCTTTCAAAAAACAGTTTTATTTAGTATGTATGTTGAATTGAACAATATATTGCTTAGATTTTTAAAATTTGGGAACGTTATAAAAATTGT
Organism: Mesoplodon densirostris; assembly: GCF_025265405.1. NCBI lineage: Eukaryota > Metazoa > Chordata > Mammalia > Artiodactyla > Ziphiidae > Mesoplodon > Mesoplodon densirostris. Next base: position 49,727,945 of record NC_082679.1, read on the forward strand.
TATCACACAGATTATAGACTGATGCCACTGACAAATTTTCACCCAATATTGTGTTTCCAAGATTCATTTACGTTGCTCCATGTAAACGTATTTTATTCATTTCCATTGCTGTACAGTAGGCCTTTTGTGGAAATGCATCATGTTTTAAAAAATCTCTTAATTAAATTAAAAACAATGTTTTTGTCTAATAAACATAATGTTGTTTTGAATATTTGGGTATATTTCTTCTCTTTTTTATGTGTAACAATTTCTTTTGGATATACACATACTTCATGAAAGTATATAAATATAAATGTATAAAAATGTGAAGTGTAAATAATTATAAGGTCTTTCTTAGGTTCATTTTAATGTCCGTAGAATCTTAGTATTGGTCATTTGTACCTTCTCCCTTTTTTACTTATTCTATCTTATCATGTGTTTATCAATTTTATAATTCTTTTCAAAAATAATAACTTTTGGCTTTGTTGATCATTTTCAATAATGTTTCTTTTCTATTTTACTAATTTCTGCTCTTATCTTTATTATTTGATATTGGTACTGAGTTTTGAAAAGTAGGTAAAATTTGGCCAATTTAAGAGCATAAAATACTTAAATATTTGTCAGACATAAAATGTTCATGATTGCACTCATGAGAATATTTGAAATACTGTTTTAGTATGTGTTGTTGAAGTAAATAGTCCTATTGGATATCCTGAAGTTCAGAAATGTTGAAATAGAAGTCTTATACACTTAGAGTCATTTGATTTCATTTAAGCATGAATATTAGTTTCTGAGATATTGGTGATATTTTAGGTCTCTTATTTATCTCTTAGGTTTACCACATTCACCCTATTCCCAGGATGTCCTTGTTCCTTTCTCTTTTCCTAGCTCTTGATAAAATTAGATTCTTAGATGGATCTCCTCCTAGGAGTGCCACAATAGAAATTATATGATAGTGTTTTCCTAATAGATTTTGTTTGCCACCCAAACCTCTCTTATGTACATGATTCTGTCCTTAAACTATCATCAATTTTCATTTGCTTTGATTACCCATATTCCCTATCATGCATTCCCCCACCTACCCAAATCTGTCCCCCATTCTTGGATGGTATCAATTTTATTCACCTAGTATTTCTGTCTTTGAAAAAAGCAGAAGGAAGACATTGTTAAATGGGCCATTTAACTGAAGGATGGCATGTCACACATTCTTTTTCTATATATATAATGATATATATATATATAGGTTAATGCAAGTATTTACAGAGATGAATATTACAGCTATTTTATGATATTTAAGACTAAATACCACAGGTTTTTTTTTGTAAGTAAGTCTGAACTTCCCTTAAAGGAAAGCTGAGAAAAGCAGTAATTTGGAACTAGTTGGCTTAACTTAAAAAGCTCCCCTGTGACATCAGAGTGTGTTTCATGCAATTGCTTTCTAAGTCTTCCTCATTAAAATATTTACTACTCTTTTTCTTCAGTAAACGCTAGTCCCGGCTCCCATGTACATGTATTTACATCTCACTGCAGGTTGCCTGCCAGGTTAGATATAAAACAATTTGTTAATATCACTGTTCGCTTTCAGCAAAGAAAATATGCATTAAATTAAAGACTTTCCTAAAATAATAAGAAATGGTTCCTGTTGATACCAACCATTTACTTGTCTCTCTGACTTAGGCTGTGTTGGCTCATCTTTATCAGCCTGCATTTCTCTGCTCCTCTCAGCTCTGGCCATGTCTGTGCAAAACTCTGGATTCTAAAAGACCCCAGTCCAGGCCCTAATGTTCACTTTGCCCCCTTCTCCTCACCCTTCCCACTGTTGCACCTTTGCTAGTCCCTGCCAGCACCTATCTGATAGTGCAAAACACTGTATTTAAAAGAATGTAAGCAAATATGGCTAATCCTGGCTGAAAACATGCTGCTTTGCTGGAGCATTCTCCCCAGAAATCTTGGAAATCTTCGAACTGCAAGAGAGTTCCCATTTGATTTACGATTCATAAGTAGATCAGTGTTATTAAAATCCATAGGAGTCCTTTGTTCATTTAGTCATTCTGAGGGCCACCCATCAAGTACTTCTATACACTATTTTGCACAAGAGCATCTTCCCAGAGCCCATAGCTGTTTCTTAAATAATCCTTCTGTAGAAAGCAACTAACTATGCAACTATACATCAAGTAGTATTAGTAACTGGAGAATGTTTGTGCACGTTGGGTTATCTAAACTTGTAAAGTCAAGTGAATTTTCAGTAAAGCTAACAAGATATTACCTTTATTAGCATAGTTTGCCTGGCTGGATGTTACTCTTTACTTTGTTGAATACTTTATAAAATGGATTGATTGATACTTGGTATTACTCCTGTAACACAAAAAGAAAAAGGTGTCATTTGCAGATGCCATTGTATAGTTGGTCCTGGGGGAAGTAAAATCTGGCATCTAAAATTTGGTGCACATATTTTGTTACTCTCCTGACTTTTCTCCTTATTTCATTTCCCCCGTTGTTTTCCTGTCTAGTCAAATGTTGGCCTTGGCTCTATCAATTTTAGAAGAATAAAGTCTTATTGATAATCTTCATGTTCTCTTTCTACATTGGGGAGAATATTAAAGAAAGAAAAGATTTAGCCTAATCATTTACTGATTACCTGCTTTCCACCTTTTTCTTAACTTGTTTTAAGACCCGGGGTCCTAATTCTTTACTGTAGTGATTCTATAATGGCCATCAAAATAAGGAAATCTTTCCCCTCTTGAGTCCTTTCACCTTTCATGATTTTATTCCATCTTATATCCATTCAGTTTGAAGGGACTGTTGGCCTCTCGCATCATTGTTTTCGTATTTTACATTGGTATGGCATCATGTCCACTTCCTAAATCCTGTAACCTTGAGCTGGGTGCATACCAACAGTTTAATGGTCCTTCTGGTTTAGTCTTTGGTCCAAAAAGTAGTTAGTGTTGCGATGCTTCTCAGGGAGAGATATTTAATAGTGCAGAGTTGTTCGTGAGGAAAACGGCCTCGTCCAGCTGGTAAGCGATTTATGCCCTGAAGCATGAAGATTTCATAGCCCTTGTAATTTTATCCTTCCTGGTGTTGCTGGAGGTGCTATTTTTATTCATAATAAATATTTAATCTTCTATAAAACTTATTAAGCTGTTGGCCTCAATAACATTTTTTGGCAGCAAGTTCCCTAGGTTAAAGGGACACAGTCGAGTACAACAGCTTAGCTCAAGATCACAGTTTTAAATAAAGGTATAAAAGGTGATTTTCTGAGATTTAAAAAAAGACTCCAGCAAAGCTGTTTGGGGTTCGGCTATGGCATTTCCCAGTAATGCTTCCAGGGTCTCAGTAGCACTGAGTTGGCATCTGAGGAAGCAAGCTCAATTGAAACTAAAGTGAAAGTAGTTAATATATGTCTTTTTCTGGACCTAGTAAAGATGAAAAGCAGATAAAATGTATGGGAAATGTTCTTTAATTTCTTAGCATTTAGGTCTTCACATGAACATTTTTGCATGAATGTCTATCCATGGAATTATTTCTCCCTATTAGTCTCCCGTAACCCTCTTTAAGTAGTTGGCTTCTTTGGATGGATACCTCTTGTTAAAACGGGTGACCTTTCCCGGAGCTTCTTTGTTGGTTGGAGGACCAGCAGGCAATGTGTTGTGGCATCTTCTAATTCCCTTTAGATGGTTATCTGGAGATCAAGTGGAGGTTTCTCCAGTTGAATTTAGTAGTCACATCCATATTGGAAAATTTAAACATAAGCATCTTGACTTATGTGCATGGACTATCCAGGTGGATGTGAATTAACTCTGGAGTTGTACATTTCTTTGTCTTCCTGGCTATTTATAGTAGCTAGTACATTTGACCTTGAACATGATGGATACTTGCACCACAGAATAGTCTGGCATACATAGACCTATACTGGCTTAGAGGGTATATCTATCTTAGATGGATTAATCTCTGTTGGCAGCCCTAATATAGGAAGCTCATGATTCTCAAGGAAGAAAAATAAAATACATGCTACTAATCAACACAAACCATGAGATATATAATGAAGTTATAAATTATGAGAACTTATAAGGGCTGTAGAAATTCAGAGAAGGGATTGGTAATTATTGACCAGAATGCTTTAAGAGATGGTGGTGATTTGAACGACTCTTCTGGCAACCTGAGATTTGGACAAGGGAAGTGAAATTGAGTGGGAGAGGAGGTAATGAGTAGTGCTGGCTAAGGCAATGCTACCATTCAGTAACAACACAACTTGAGTGTAATAGTTTTCATGACTTCTAAAATAGATTCTCATCTAAAGAATCATTGATGAGATTAAGTGTTGGTTCAGTCCATATTATGTGGAACTAAATTTAGTCCTAATCTTTCTTTTACCAGTTAGTATCCTTCCTATTGATATAATTAAAGAATATTCTTATAGGTCCAAATATCAGGGCCCAGTATTATCTTAAATGCCTTTAACTCATCTTGCTTAGTGGTTCTTTAGTTCCTTATGTTAAATAAGGGACCAAACTGTCATACAGGCTGGTTGAGTGCAAACTAGTCTAGCCACTTTGGAATGTACTCTAGCAGCTTTTTATAAAGTTAAATATACATGTACCATATGACCCAGAAAACCTACTCCTAGGGATTTGCCCAAGAGAAATAAAAACTTACAGTCCCATCAAAACTTGTCTGTGAAAGTTTACAGTTGCTTCATTCATAATCACCCAAAGTTGGAAACAGTACAGATGTCCTTCAGCTGGTGAATGGCCAAGCAGTGGTATATCCATATGAAGGAATACTACTCAGCAATAAAAAGGAATGAACAGCATGGATAAATCTCAAATGAATTATGCTAAGTGAAAGAAGTCAGATTCAAAAATCTCCATGCTACTGATTCCATTTGCATTGCATTCTTGAAAAGGTGAAATTTAGGGAAAGATAACAGATTGGTGATTGCCAAGGACTGGGGCTTAGGGGAAGCATTGACTAAGTATATAAGGGTGTTCTGGGGGAATGATGAAACTTTTCAGTATCCTGGGATTAGTGGTGGTTACCTGACTATGCATTTGGCAAAACTCATAAAACTGTATACTAATGTGGGTGGATTTTATTCATGTTAATTATACTTCATAAGCCTTACTTAAGAAAAGAAGTGGCCAGCCATCTGATGTTCACAGATCTGACATTATGACCTTACATTGGTACGCTGTGGTACAATTCTCAATATTTCACACGGTAGCACCTTCTCCATCTTAAAAGGTTTTGTTTATAAACTTCCATCATCCTTTGAAGAAATGTTTAAAACTTCCTTAGGATTTTGGTGGAGATGCTCAAAGACCTAAAATTGATGATTGTAGCTCCCTTTGAAACACAAGTATTTTATATGTAAATAAAGAGGAACTACTTTAGAAGGACTGGCTATTTCATACATGAATAGGTGACTCTTTCGAGACATGTTTATGACATGATGGAATCCCATGTAGCTTCTTTGCTGTGTGAGTAACAGATCTGAAGACCTTATAAGATGTGGAGATTTGAACTCTTTAAACCAATCTGCACATACACTTTTCCAGATGTGAATAAACTCCCTAGTCCACTGTCTCCAAACTTCCACTCAGGCTGCTTAAAGGTTATTGAAGAAAAATCACAAAACTTGCTATGTGGTACAGTAAAAAATCATTTGTTCTTCAGCTGTGCCAAACCATCCCTCTATTTGTCTATGGTTTAACATGTTATTTGTATATGTGGAAGTTCCTTAAAAAACTAAAAATGGAACTACCATATGAGCCAGCAGTCCCACTACTGGGCATATAACCTGAGAAAGCCATAATTCAAAAAGAGTCATGTACCACAATATTCATTGCAGCTCTATTTACAATAGCCAGGACATGGAAGCAACCTAAGTGTCCATCGACAGATGAATGGTTAAAGAAGATGTGGCACATATATACAATGGAATATTACCTAGCCATAAAAAGACACGAAATTGAATTATTTGTAGTGGGGTGGATGGACCTAGAGTCTGTCATACAGAGTGAAGTAAGTCGGAAAGAGAAAAACAAATACTGTATGCTAATGCATATATATGGAATCAAAATAAAAATGGTACTGATGAATCTAGTAGCCGGGCAGAAATAAAGATGTAGACACAGAGAATGGACTTGAGGACACGGGGGCAGGAAGGGGAAGCTGGGGTGAAGTGGGAGAGTAGTATCGACATATATACACTACCAAATGTAAAATAGATAGCTAGGGGATAGCAGCAGCATAGCACAGGGAGATCAGCTCAGTGCTTTGCAATGACCTAGAGGGGTGGGATAGGGAGGGTGGGAGGGAGGCTCAAGAGGGAGGGGATATGGGGATATATGTATGCATATGGCTGATTCACTTTGTTGTACAACAGAAACTAACACAGCATTGTGAAGCAATTATACTGCAAAAAAGATGTATGAAAAAAAATAAATAAATAGAATGGATTTAGGGTGGCTCCTCTTAGTAAATAGATTTTCTGAACTTTATCCTTTTTGCTGGGTCACATTCCCACTTCCAAATCCTTCACTTTACTAGAACAATCTCTCTGTGTCACCTTACTGCCCTGTTTCTGGGTCTCAGCTTCTCTTTTCAAAAGTGAGGGAGTACAATCATGATCTGAGAGATCATCTCCTCAGTGGTCCCCAAGCACCAGTTATGTTCCCTTTCATAACACGTGTCACCCTATATTTAATTAATTACTTATTCATCTCCTACATTAGACTATAAGCTCTGTGGGACTGTGCTTCTATTACTCACTGTTGTATCCTCAGCTGACAGGAGGCAATAGCAAAATAGTTGTTGAATAAATGAAGGACACCTGCCATCCCTAATGGGCCGTAATTGTGCTACTGACCACGTGCTTATACCAGTCTATATTTTAAATTAAGTACCTTTGGAAATAGTTTGTATCATCTGTCTGAAAAATATTATTTGTAATGGCAAAAATTTTGCTTTTCCTTACTATTATTTTTGTTTGGGGCGTATCTGAATGCTTTGTTAAAATTTCCTCTTTGATATATGGTTTGTATATTTGCATATTTTTGTTTGTTTGTTTTGTTTTCGGCTGGATGTAACCAGGTGGCAGCTCCTTCAAATGAATGTTCCATACAGTATGTGCCATGTCTCACTGTGGTTGATATATGAGTAGTACCTAGTATGTAGCTGGATTGTCTCTTCCTATGTAAATGAATATGATTATTCCTGAGGATGGGACGTCCAAGATGGCAAATCCTATGGGAGTGCAAATTTCAGTATAGATCTCTGGCTATTTGTGGATACTGATTGATTGATTGATTGATTGATTTTTTTTAACCAATTGCAATCACTGAATCAGGGACTAGCATTTTAATAATTAGGTTTCTGAAAGGATATAAATATGTAGCCATTATATGGAACTTATGTACTGTATAGAGGACTGTGCTGTATATAGAGCGTTAACTGTAAAATTAAACCATGTTGGATTTTTGTATTAGATATTGATGCAATTGTTAGAAGCTTAGTTCCTCCATTTACTGTAGCTCTTTGCTCTTAATGGAAATTTAGGTCAGCATTGAACAGTTCCAGGGCATCCCAAGACTTTTCCCCAGAAAACAAGGTGTCAGATATGCAGAAGAAGGTCACCAATACCATTTGGCAAAGTTATGTTCCCTCCTTCCTGGCAGCAGTGCCTGGTTCTGTTTGGAAAGCAGTGACTTACAAAAGGATTTTCTTTTTCTCCTATATTTTTTTCTTTTTTAACTGTTTTCCTTTCCCAATGTAAATATTGTTTTCTATCCAGTTCTCTCTGAAAACACCATATCTATTTAGAGAAAAATGAAAAATCACTATGTCACATTTCCTAACAGGCCATGTTCTCTGCAGTCCCACTAAGCTCTGCAGCCTTTTGAGTCCTTTGAGTCCAAATGATAAGTATGTAAGGGTGTGAGGTTGGGATAGGAAGTGGTTACAGCCAGCAGAGGTTAATTTTCCCAATGAGAAAAAACTGCCTGCCACATCCTGAAGCCACTCCAGTGCCCTCTTAGAGGCAACAGGTTCATAGCACTATTCATCATTGATTTCACTTTTTTTTTTTTTTTTTTTTTTTGCGGTATGCGGGCCTCTCACTGTTGTGGCCTCCCCCGTTGCGGAGCACAGGCTCCGGACGCGCAGGCTCAGCGGCCATGGCTCACGGGCCCAGCCGCTCTGCGGCATATGCGATCCTCCCAGACCGGGGCACGAACCCGTATCCCCTGCATCGGCAGGCGGACTCTCAACCACTTGCGCCACCAGGGAGGCCCTGATTTCACTTTAGAATCCACTATTATAGTTTTACTCTTATTTTCATGGCTATGCTTTTCAAACTCCATTCTTTTGTTAACAAATATTTCCTCAGCCCCTTTTCTGTCCCAGACACTTTCTGGGTCTTGGGGATGCATCAATATTCAAAATGAGCAAAATAATTTCCCCTTGTTGTTTTCTGCTATCCTTCCCACCCTGGGAAGCCAGTAGGCTTTTTATTTATTATCACCAGTAGGAAATAAGAGAGAATTTATGGCTTTCCTCTGAGATCACACATGAGGTTATTGGCAAGATTGAAACTGGAAATCAGATCTTCATGCTCCTAGCTAACTAACCATACCTTTCATTACACCAGATGAGACCTGTGGGCAGGGAGTACCAGTGGTCAAAGTACCCTTTGGTTTGGTGCCTGTTGCATTTGTCCTTGGATTGTGACCTTCCAAAGGACCACTGAGCAACTTGTCTTTGAGATATGACCTGCCATTTTCAAACAGCATCAAGGAGAGTCAAGGAGACCAAAGCATGAGAAGCAAAGTATTGAGTTTAAAATTTTCTTTTTGTGTATTTGAAAAGGAAAAAAAAATTATCTATATATATGATTCAAGGAGAAGATGTAAAATGAAGACAGTTTTCTCAAACTCTTATGTCTGTTGAGATGCTACTAATCAGCATTGCTCCCCCACCCCCGAACCCTTGCTTCTTTTATTTTTTATTTTTACTTTTTTGGAAGGGGAGGGATGACCCTGCTGAGTTTTGGAGTATGCCTATAGCAGCTTTTAGCACATCACAATCCCAGCAGTAGGTTCAGCTTTGAAGAAAGATTTACAAATCCCTCACTGCTTTATAAATATCTGCATTTATATCTTAAAGAAGAGGAAGAAAAAGCCCCTCACGATTGGTCTCAGCCTCCTTACCCTCTCCCTCCCCAGTCCCCCACTCTCTCTTTTCTTGCTTTCCTCTTTCAGAAATTAAAGATTGTGATGTGTGCAGGAAATGAGGGTCTATAAAATTGTGATAAAATGTTCCTGCAAAATTGCCTTTGAATTTTCACCTTGAATTGCAGGCGAAATGAAATTGTTCACTTTCAGCATTGCTTTGTTTTTGACCCCTTTTTGTGAATTCTCAAAGGAAAGAAACATATTCCCATATTTTATAGTAATCAAATTTATCTGGCATCTCTCAGCCTCTTGAATTACTTATGCTAGAGTTGGCCAGCCTCAGGAAGGCTGTGGCTGGTTTATTTTTTTATTGTTCTAAAGTGAGGGTTTTTGACATGGGTTCCCTACATCATCCTAGGGGAGTATAGGAGAAAAATCAAAAGTGCTTTCTGATATTGCATATATGTGTTATGTATACATGTGCATGCATTATTATAATGGTAAAAGATACCTACCTAAAGAGAAATAACAGAGGACTTCATGATCATAGGTCATGGGTGTTTAATATTTTCACATGAGAGGGGGGAAATTTCATGGCACTTATTATAAAATAACACTATATGTAAAATGCAAAAAAAAATCTAGGAAAAGGCTTTGCATTGGAACAAAAGTGCTAACAATAACTGGTTGTAAACCTGTTTAGTAACTAGTTGGTTTTAACAAGTATTAATTCTGTAACAGGTGATTATATCACCTTGTAATTTGGACAGTTTAATATGACTTTTTTATGTAAGAATTTGGGATCAGAGAGTGAATATTGGCCATCACCTATAGCCGTATTCTATTAAGCCCGGCCTTGCCTGGTAACCCTGAGTTCTCTTATAATATGATTCATTCCTTTCTTTTTATTTCTAGTCCCTCGTGCCTATACTCAGAAAACTGTAAGCTACAGGTGCAAACCTGCAGAAATCAGATTTGAGTTTCTAAACTAAATCTCTCTTATGTTGAGAAAACAAAATAATATATCACTATCAGGGAGAATACATAAATAGTACTTCTTTGTGTGGCCTTAACCTCCACTGGGCTCAAGTTAAAAATTAGCTAAGAGAAATTATTTTCTGAAACCATTACTAATGACTCACACATCCTTTATTCACACCTATACTTAGAAAACTATGATGCCTACAAAAATGTTGAACTCCCATCATGCTTACGTATTTCTAAATTATAATAAGTTAACTCTGAAAAGCTCTTAACAGTTACCTTTTTTTCTATTATTTTTTACAGTATAAGCAAAAATGTGTTTATGCCACAACCTACTAATTTTTCCATACTAAATTTTCAAAGGATTTCATTGTGTTTCTGGTTTATTTGTTACACACTTCTTGAATAAGAACTTGCATAAATCCCAGAAACATTCCTTTAAAACTATTTTTATTTAGGTCAGTAAGAGGTCCACGTAAGTTTAAGAAAATGTAAAATAAACATCCCTAGGGAAAGGGGTGATGCGTGCAGTTAGAGTGTCTCTCACACACTCTTTACTTCCACAATACTGTGAGATCTCAGAATCATTGGAAGAGAGGCTGATAGGCAAGTCACGCTCTAACAGATAGGCATCTATCTGTATATCGGCATCCTAGTAGAACAAACCTTAGGATTAAGCAAAAACTCAGCAAGTTCAGTCTAAGTGGGAATGTTTGCATTAAGCTGCTTAATAACATTAGATTTATTTACTTTGGAAATATTTATTTTATCAAGCATTAGCAGTGACTACATTTCTGATTAATTTATGCAATCAAAGGAATCAACTAACCCAACTGTCACATTTTGTTTTTGATGATAAAGAGAAGAAAATGGTTTTCCAAGAAGATTTAAATGCAAAAGCATGTTTTCATAGTATTTTTTGTGGGGCTACAGATTTCAAGAGGATGTAGCGTCATTTATGTGCCGTATACAATACCTCAGCAGCTTGCATATCTCCTTTTTCCCTTATAAAAAAATTCACAACCTTTATGTAAACATTTTAATCTACAGAAGAGTGAATTAACATGATTCTTAGTTGTGGCAATAGAAATGGAAATAAGAGATGTTTATTTGAAATAATTTTTAAAACAGTTTTCTTCTGTCCCCTCAAAGATGGCAGCACAAACACTTTTCTGATTTGGACACAGTAATTTAAATGTGTCCAGTTTTTCAGTTGTGCCTATGAATCAATTTAGTGTGGGTTTGTTCAGATCTAAAGGAAAGTTAAATGCTGACTTTGAAAGTGGAGAAATGTTCCATAGATATCCTTTGCTTTCAAAAAGCATGCATTTGACTGTGATCCTTAAAAGCTTTTATTGAACTGTTTTCTTTTTCTGTTTGCAAAATTCACAAAGGGCTGTTCTGTAAGCCCTCTTCATATTTTCCCCAGTTTGTCCTAAATTTTGCCTCAGGGGAATAAACAGCAACAGTGTTCAATTTCCCATTCTGAATGTATATGCCAACACAGGGAGCTTTTATTACAAGGGAAGAAATCAAATCATTGTCACCTAAAGTGCTAATTATGTCTGATAAATGTGTGGCATACACTTAATGCAAAGAGAGCTTAGGAAATGATACACCTTCCGTAATTACAGTGACCAACCTAGCTCCATCAATCTAAATTTTTTTTCAATCCATGTTCATTTAGGTGGCTTTATTTTTATTAAATGGCTTTCTTAAGCTTCAACAGACAAGTGGTTGCTGCTAATAAGGAAGCTCGCATTAAGTATTTTGGAACTGCCTACAATAAGAAGGTGTGTTATATGATACACACCCAGATGAGTGTACACAGATAAACAGGAACCGCAGAGGAATATGGTTACATTCTTCTCCCGCTGGGCCATGGAACTGCAAACCGAGGGTAAAATTTGCCATTCTTTGCCTGCCTAATGAATTTGTGTATCCAGTTAACTAAGGATACTGTATTTCTTTATCAGAGGAGCCTGAAATCCTTCCATAGCTGACAGCAGACCCTTTAGCCCCCTCCCCGGGGACATTAATGACCTTGTGGGTAGGCATGCTGCCTTCAGAACCTCCGATGATAACATTTAAGCATTACTCTTCTCCCCCTGTTTTTCTTCATGAAAGAAAGCCACCATTCTTCTCAGAGCCAAATTGTATGTGGCCTCTAATTGAACCTGACACCCGTATACAAATGAAATAAAAGTGGGTTTTAATTAGACTGAAGGATGCTGATTTTCTTTGAAGCCGCTTCAGAGCCCCTCTCCTCCCTGAGTCCTCCAGCAGCACACTGGCTTGTTTCACACATCCATCCATATTTGGCTGCAGAAACGTTGCTTGGGCGTGTGTGTGAATTCAGTTCTGTCATTGGGGCTGATTGGCTGAATATGATTTTCAGATTTTTGTTTTGCCATATCACTATTCTGGATGTTTGCCTCTCAGCTGCAGATCCAGCCAAGGTGCATCTGTGGGAACCATGCATATCTGGGCAGACTTTCTTATCATCATTGAAATCCAACCAAACCATCCTTTTGTTGGTTTTGCCTCTTTTCTTCTATTTTTCTTTCTCTCTCTGTCTTTTTCTCCTTAACTCTCCTTAATTCTTAATCATCTTTACTCTTCTTAACCTCTCCTGATTCCCTTTCTTTCTAGTTATTGTTACTTTCCTTTTCCTTGGAATTTTTAGCACTTCGTATTTTTGAAGGCAGTAAAGAGGCTCAAAATTCCTTCATTTCCTTTTGATTAGCTATCTGAGGATCTTTGTGTGTTTTCAAGAGAGTTAGTGCTACCTGACTGAGCAAAAAAATTAGTGGTAAATACTGAATTCTCCATTTATTTTTACTTTTAAAATCATAATTATAATGCCAGAATTCAAAGTTTTGGTTATTACAGTTATGCAAATAGATAAATCTTGAACAAAGATGTAGTTTCATGGAACACTTTTTTTTAGTGTTTGTTAATTGTTTTGTACTAAATTTTCAAATTGTCAATTTGTTTTAGCCTACTTTAAGAGAAGTTGTTCTAAATTACAGAAGATTTAGTGTCATTAAAAATGATAAATGTATTTGGACTCTTTTCAGTTGGATTCTGAATATATATGTGTGATGATAAGTCATATAAAAGATTTTTAAATAAAGAAAATTAGAATAATTTTCATTTTAGCCTGGAAAATTCTCAATGTGTGAGAAATATTTTAAGAAACTTTCCATGAGTTTAAAAGACTAGTGTTTTTTGATATACATATGTTGTAGTTGAACATATTTAATTGTGGTTGTTGAAGCAAAAAGTGATGTTAATTGTAGTATTATATTAAAAGTTATATGTACTTCTCATTAATGTGGTGATCAACTTTAGAAAACTAAATAAAAATTTCACAAAACCTATTCCCTAAAAATGATAAATGCTGTAATTTGACTTCTGAATTATATAGTTTGTTGTAGTCAGGCACAAATCAAATATTAAAATATTAGGACTAATTTCATTCATTGGTATATATCCAAGAGAAATAAAAACATGTCCACACAAAAACGTGTACACAAATCATCATAGCAACATTATTCATAATAGCCAAAAGGTGGAAACAACCCAGCGGCCACTGACTGATGAGTGAATAAACAAGATGTGGTATATCCATACAATGGAGTATTATTTGGTCATGAAAAGGAATGAAGTACTGATGCATGCTACAACATGGATGAACCTTGTAAACATTATTCTAAGTGAAAAAAGCCAGACACAAAAGATCACATATTATATGATTCTATTTATATAAAATTTCAGAATAGGCAAGTACATATAGACAGAAAGTAGATTAGAAGTTGCCTATAGCTGGAGGAGGGGGGAAATAGGGTGTTTGGGGGTGATAGTTAAAGGGTAACTAAGTTTCTTTTGGGGATGATAAAAATTGGTTGTTGCATAACTCTGTGAGTATATTTAATCCCCTGAATTGTACATTTTAAATAAGTGAATTATATGATATATGAATTTTAGCTCAATAAAGCTGTAACAGAAAATATTAGGACTTGTATCTGTACGTTTATATCTTAAATGTAATAAGCAAAGAAAAAAATCTGATTACTTTTGAAAAAGAGAACTATTATTTGCTTAAAGATATTTTGGCTGGAGTGAAATTTCTAGATTAACACTCTAGCTAATATGCTATGCATATTGACATTCTATACAGGACTTGCATTTCTATTACAATAGAAATAGTAATTTATTTTGTGAGTGAACCTGTGCAAATACTTCCTTTATATTGGCTGTTTTTAACATTTTGATATAAATCATGTTGAAATTTAGGAAGAATGAGAAAGGTGTAATCAGAGCTTAAGTCAATTGTTATTTTTAAAAATGTGTATGGTACTAAGCCTTTCACATTTAAATTTGAATATATTTAGAATATTTTACTTTACATTTTGTTTTGAAAACTAGATAATGACAGCAGTACTTTTTTGTTTTTCACTTTTTTTTTTAGTGTAAATTTTAGCTTACTTTGAGAAAACCATTTTAAACATATATGTATTTGGTTTACTGAATACCTATGTATCTACCACCCAGATTAAGGAACAGGTCACTGTCAGCTCTCTGGAAGCCCCTTTTAATGTCCTCTCCAACCTCCTCACATATGGTTTTTGAGATAATCATTTCCTTAAGTTGCTTTAAAATTTTATCATATATGTATGTATCCCTAAGCAATATAATTTACTTTTGCCAGGTTCTTAACTTTATATAAATGGAATAACTTGGTATATATTCTTTGTTACTTGTTTCTTTTGGTCAGCATTGTGCTTGCAGTATTCATTTAAGACGGGGGTAGGCTTCTTATTCTGTAAAAGACCAGATATTAAAAACTTCTGGTTTTAAGGGCCATATGATTTCTGTCACAGCTACTTAGCTTTGCTTTGTAAAGCTATGAAAGCAGTCATGGACTATATGTAAATGAATGAGGATGGTTGTATTCCAGAATAATTTTATTTACAAAAACAGGCCTCTTTTGAAGCCACAAATTACCAAACCCGCTTTGAACAATTGCATAGGTATAGTTTACTCATTTCCCTTATTGCATATTATTCCCTAATTATAGCAAAATTTATTTATCTGTTCTATTCTTTATTTTATTTATTTAATTTTATTGGAATATAGTTGACTTACAATGTTGTGTTAGTTTCAGGTGTACAGCAAAGTGATTCAGTTATACATATACATATATTCATTCTTTTCCAGATTCTTTACCCATATAGGTTATTACGGAATATTGAGTAAAGCTCCCTGTGCTATACATTAGGTCCTTATTGTTTATCTATTTTAAATATAGTAGTGTTTGTATGCTATACTATCTGTTCTATACTTGATGGACATTTGGTTTGCTGCCAGTTTGAGATATTAGAAAAAATACTGCTATAAACATTCTTATATATGTATTTTGGTGCAAATGTGCAATAATTTCTCTTGAACATATATTCCTAGGAGGGGAAATAACGGGCCACTGGATATGATGTCTTCACCTTGACTGTTAAATGTCAAATCGTTTTTCAAAGTGATTTTTTCAATTTACAGTCTCACCAGAAGTGTTTTAGAGTTCCTATTACTCAACAGAGTTCTCAATACTTGGTAGTGACAGACTTTTAAATTTTAGACAATTTAGTGGTAATGGTATCACTTTGCAGTTTTTATTTGCAAAGTCATGATTATTAATTAGATTGTGCATCTCTTCATATATTAGATTTTGAAATAAAATTTTGTCAGATTTATTCCTAGTTATTCAACATTATTTATGTTTTTTTGACCATGCTGCACGGCATGTGGAATCTTAGTTCCCTGACCAGGGATCAAACCCATGCCCCCTGCAGTGGAAGCGTGGAGCCTTAACCACTGGACCACCAGGGAAGTCCCATCAACATTTTTGATGTAATTATAATTATCTTATTATTTTATTTTCTAACATACTATTGCTGACATTTAGAAATACAATTGATTTTTCATATCAGTTTTGTATCAGGAAACTTGCTAGGGTCAGTATTAATTCTAATAGTCTATCATTAGATTATTTTGGATTTTCTCCATGTGCAATGAGTACAGTGATGACTGTTTAGTTTCCTTCTTTCTAATCCTTATATGTTTTATTTCTTTTTCTTGCCTTATTTTGTTGGCTGTGACCTCTAGTATAATGCTGAGTAGAAGTGATAATGAATACCCTCATATTTCTTCTGATCTCAAGGGGGAAAGTGTTCAGCATTTCAATATTAAATATAAAAATTGCCACATATAGAATAGATAACCTATACCTTATTTAAAAAAAATCTTTTTAGTTCCTAGATTGCTAATTTTTTTAAACATAAATGAGTTGTTACATTTTATCTTTTCTTTTTGCCTCTTCAAAATGATTATATAAATGTTCTCCTTTAATCTGTCAATATGGTTAAATATGTGAATTGATTTACTAATCTTAAATTAACCTTATATTCCTTGTATAAAGCATTCCTTGTATAATCATGACTTTTTTGCATATTGCTAGAATTGGTTAGGTAATAATTTTTTAAGACTTTTATATATCTATGTTCAATGAGTGAGACTGACCAATAATATTGTCATTTTTAGGGGTTGGTATCAACTTAAAATTGGACTCATAAAGGTAATTCGGAATGATTTCCATTGTTTCTATTTTTGAATTATAGTTTGTGTAAGATTGTTTTGTTTTTGATTTACTCTTCAGTGTATGATGGAATTCACTGGTGAAGCTATCTGGGACTAATTTTTATTTGTGGGAAAACTTCTGAATACTGGTTCAATTTTCTCAATAGTTGTAAACTATCTAGCCAAATTTGTTAAATTTGCTATTGTAATTTTTTGTATTTAGTTTAAACATTTAAATTTAATGAGATAAAGTTTTTCATGACATTTTCTTTTTATTTTAATGATCACAGCATCTGCAGTCATGCTCTATATCATTCCTAATATTGCTTTCCTTAGTGCCTTATTCATTTCCTTTACATGTATTACTGAACATTTTGCAATTTTATTATTCTTCTCAAAGAAGCAACTTTTGTTTTTTTGATCCATATTTATTCTATTTTAATAAATCCAATTTATATATTTATTATTCTTTCCATTTTAACTTCTTTGTTTTTTGTTTTATTGCTGTTTTTATATGTTCAGAAATGAATAATCAATCATTACATTTTATAATTTTTCTAAATTTTGTAATTTTTTCATAATTTTTATAAGTGAATTTACATTCACATATAAAGTTAGACTGCTTTAGCTATATCCTACAAGTTTTGATAGGTAGTATTTTTCATTATCATGCATTTCAAAATATTTACTAATTTCCATTGTATTTCTTTGTTGAGCCATGAATTATTTTGATTTTTTAAAAAAAAATTTCCAAGCTTATGGGAGATCTTCTGGTTTTATTTTGTTTAACAATTTCTGTTTTAATTAAGGTGTGGTCAGAGAAAATGATCTTTATGATTTCAGTTCATAGAAGTTTTCTGTGACTTGATTTATGATGAATTTTTGTAAATGTTCCACGTGTGTTTAGAAAAAATACCTTCTATGTTTTTTGGGTATAGTGGGTATTGTGACCTATAGTAAAGGTCATCTTTGGTTTTATTTTGTTAATCATGTTTAAATATTCTGTATCCTTATTGATTTTTCTGTCCATCTAATTATTAGCAAGAAAAGCATGACTAAGTCTAATTAGTGACATTCTGTATCAATGCTTTTTGTCTTAAAATTTATAGTTTTTTTTTAATATAGCTATATCTCTTTGGGTTTTTGATAGGCCCATGTTCTATCTTTTTCTGTCTTCCTAGCATCAAGTTTTTGTATCCTTATTTTTTAGATATGTCTTTTATAATCATCACATAAGTTGATTTTGTTTTTATTCAGTCTGACAATCTTCATTTTTTAATTGGAGTTGTTAGCGTATTTACATTTACCCTTAATGTAGTCATTGTTAAATTTGTGTTTAAATTTGCCATCCTGTTTTATGTATTTTGTGTTTTAAGTTATATGCTTATTTTCCCCCTTTTCTGCCATCTTTTAGATTATTTTTTGTTATAATTATTTCTTGTACTAGTTGGGAAGTTGTACACTGTTTTTATTCTTTTATTAATGTTTCCTAGAAATTACAGCATGTATACTTATCAAAATCTGAAATTAATCAATATCTTTGCTCCTTCCCCAGAAAAAAGAAAGGTCTTTGAACACCTTAACTTCATCTACTTTCTTTCTGAATTACGTAATTTTGTTGTGCATGTGTTATAAAATTTTTTGTAAATGTTATCCATTTTAAAATGAATCCATACATTTAGCTCTTTCTTATATTTTTGTCTCATATCTCAGATCTTTCTCCTGAGATTAATTTTCCTCCTCCTGAATTATCATTTTCCTTCAGTGAAGATATTCTGGTTACAAACCTTAGGTTTTTTGTGTTTAAAAAATATTTTTATTTCCCGCTCACTCTTTATAATAAGGAGTGTGACTCCATTTTATTGATGTTTGACTGTTGACGGCTATTAAGCCTCACCCTCTTCTTCTTCCTCTCTGTCCGACACCTGGGTAAGCTGATAAGAAAGTCAAGGTGCTCTCTCCTTTGTCACCAGAGATAGATTCAAACTACACAAACCTCTTCCAATGTCCCGGAGCCCTCACCCTGGGTCTATCCCCTAACCACAATGAGAGCCCCAAGCCAGTCTCCCTTTCTGGCCCTAAGCAATTTTAGAGCATCTTGAGAGATCTGCCCCGTTCTCCCCAGAAATCTTTAGTTATATAAATAATAATCATTTCATACCCTCTTGATGTTAGTGAATGTATATGTGTGTGTGTGTATGTGATTAGTCTCAACACCCAAACCAAGTTTTCAGTGAAGCTCCCTCCTGTCTCCCAGTAGTATGCCCCAAAACCCTAAAAGGATATTTTCTCTGAGTATGGAGTTCTAGTTTTACAAGTATTTTCTTTTACTATAATGAAGAATTCTACTGTCTTTTGGCTTCCAGTGTTGCTATTGAGTTGTCAGATGTTTATCTAATTATTGCTCCATTGATAATAATTTGTCTTTTAATTTATTTTTAATGGCTCCTTTTAAGATCTTTACCAATTAGCTTTGGTGGTTTATAATTTTACTATGATGTTGCCCAGGTAACTTTAGTTTGGTCACCTGAGAGTGAAGGTTGGCTGGGTGGGTTTACTTCTGGCTTACTCTTTTCTGAGGGTGTGAGCCTTTGGGAATCCAGTTAAATTTGGAGAAGTTTGCTTGTCTGGAAAATGCCCTTAGGGCAAAAGAAATTGTAGTGTTCTGCTTCCCTCTTTGGGTTCTGCTTTCTTTGATATTTTGAACTAAATTTTTTACTACCTTATCAGATCTTTGATAGTCTTAAGAAGTTACTTCAAAAAAATGTTCAACATCATTTGTGATTATTTTTGATGGGAGGACTGATCCAAATAGTCTAACCTGCCATATTTTCAGAAAGTAAAGTTTCAAGCTTGATTTTTAAAAAGAGACTCTTACTTTAAACCACAATTCAGGTTGTGAATAACAAACCCTGTTCTTTAACTTTGGAAGAAAGTCTGAAGCCAAAGACAGAAGATATATGATCAGAGCCTGTCACTTTAAGATCCCAATTCCAACTTGATGGGACTCATCAGTGTTTACAAGGTGTGGTTACCATTATTTTCCTCATTTTAAAGATGAGTTAACTGAGGCAAAGATAAGTAAGTTGCTCACACTACTTTTTTTTTTTTTTAAGTGATAGAGCTATGACTCAAACCCGGATCTGTTTGAACCACAACCTGTGCTTTTATTCAAACATATTCTTCTTCTGGCTGGATTCAAAATTATTCCTACTGCCCTCTGCTTTGGCCTTTGGTTTCTTATGAACTATTTCTACACACAGCCCACATAGGCATGGGCTGGTGTTCCTGGGGTTTGCCCAGATCTCTGCCTCTGGCCCCAGAAATTTGAGTAGTAACCATTAGGAAAGGTTATATATGTTCCAGAGATGTTGTAAAGAGTCTAACTAGCTCTGAATTGTACTGTATTTACTTACCCAAACTCTCTGTAACTGTTAAAGTCCATAGATAGAATAAAAACAAGTTTTATTAAGGTTCTTAGTAAAAACTTGCACATATTTATGAGAGAATATTGTAGAATATAAATCAGCAAAACCAAGAAAATGGAGAATAGCTGTAGTCATATCCAGTCAAAGACAATTTCTTGGAAAAACTTCCAAACTCTCCATGCATATATACACACACTCTGTATTTACATTTATATTCTAGAAGGGAACCATGCCATGCACATTGTTTTGTAGCTAGGTTTTGGCTGCATGGTATCATGTGCCTTAATAATGATTACATGTTGAGTAGGGAACAGTATAGATTGAGATCAAAGCTGGAAAGCAACATGAAATCAGGCCAGAAGGCTTTTCTAAGATATTGCAAGCTTCACATTGAAAAAAAAAAGAGTATAATATTTTCCTATTTTCTAATGTTGTGCAGCAAATCATTACTCACCTATGGAACATCATTGTAAAGAGAGAACATTTGTTCTCTCCGAAGCATAGAGGTGGTTAACGTAGAAATTATTGTCCCATGTGGTTAAAGTCTATTGTGACATTTTGTTCCTGTTGATCTTTTTCTTCTTAGTATAGTAGTTATTTCAAAGCATACAACATTGAAAATTATAACCGTAGTGTCCAAATATAAAGATATTTGCACCTAGGGGACTTTTTAATATATCACTTAAAAGCCCTGGAAAATTAGCCTTTATTTCTATTAAATATTTGAAAATCAGAAAAGGGCAAAGTTAGCCATCCCAAGGGTGGAAGTGATTTTGGAGGACAAGGGCTGATTGGTGCAAAGAGGATAGTATGTTTCTAATCAAGGGATTATAAATGACTAGGGATACCTTAGAATGGAAATTATCCAACAGTGAGACAAGTCAAACTATAATATTCTCATTTTATATTAGTGAACTGCTCTGTGGTGTTTTAAGTCCTTGTTTATGTACAATTTTTTTCTAGTCCTATATACCCAATTTATAACAAGTCATTAAACTTCTCTGACACTTTTTCATTCCCTGAAAAATTAACATTTTAGATGGTTTCCAGTTATTTGTTTTGATTGAAACAGTGTGTCAGAGGACACCCTCATACATATATCTTGGTGCGTTTGACCAAATGTTCTTATAGTACACATTCCTACTAGGGAAATTTTTTTTTTTTTTGCGGTACGTGGGCCTCTCACTGTTGTGGCCTCTCCCGTTGCAGAGCACAGGCTCCAGACACGCAGGCTCAGCGGCCATGGCTCACGGGCCCAGCCGCTCTGTGGCATGTGGGATCTTCCTGGACCGGGGCAGGAACTTGTGTCCCCTGCATCGGCAGGCGGACTCTCAACCACTGTGCCACCAGGGAAGCCCACTAGGGAAAATTTTATATCAGAGATATGCACTCATAGAATTTTGATAAACAACTGCCAGATTGTCCTCCAAAAGGTAGTACCAATTTACATTCTCACTAAGAATGTATGACAGATCACACTTTTTGATATTTATTATTAATATTATATTTTCCAGCTTTATTGAGACATAATTGACACATTATGGTTAACAGTTTTTAATCAGATGGGATAAAATATAAAGTATCACATTATTTTTAATTTGTTTCAGTCATTACTAATGGGTTTGAGCATATTTTTCATGTTTATGGTTGATTTATATTCATTTTCTGTTTGTTTCTTTTGACCATTTTTCATTGTCTTTTTTGCTCCTTTTTAATTTGTAAGTGCCCTTTAGTGGTATGTATAATATACATGTTTTATTGTTTTAGGAACATGTGTCAGTAGGCTGAGAATTTCTTTCTTCCTTCTTTTTTCTTTTTTTCTTTTCTGCTTTTCTTGACTGTGGACTAGGAAACCTTTAATCTTTTTGTAAACTATGATGGAGTTTCTATAACTTTAGTATTATTTATCCTTTGAAAGTTGGTTAAACAGTGTAGTCATTTGTCCTAATTTGCCTGAAACAGTTCTGTTTCTCATACTGCCCCAGCTTAATTATTAATAACATTGTCTTTCACTCTCAACAGTGTCCCAGTTTGGGCTATAAATTATATGGTCCCCCTGGAATGAGCTCAATGATAAAACAGGTTGAGTCTGAGGCATTTGGGGGTGCAGATCTTTCACAACATTTTCCATTTCTCATATGGTTATCATATATTCGATATTTTTGTTTGATTTATTTTTGAGCCAATTTGAAAATTTATATATTTTCCTAGAAAAGCATCTACTTCACTTAGGTTTTGAAAATTTTCAGTATACAATTGCACAAACATCTGCTTTCAAGTACCCTGAGTCACCCATATCAAGGATCAAGCAGAATAGGAATGTTATTTGTGGGTGGAGTTTAGGAAAGAACATGATAGGTGGATTAGGCCTGTGGTCCAACCTATAGAAAGGCCAATTAGCCTTAGGCCTAAAGACAACCCATTGGATCTGGCCATTAGGAGATTGTTTTTTTCAGTGTGATGATGTGGATGGAAGCCAGATAGCAAAACAATATTGAGTTGAAGATTCGGAGGGAGACAAATTTGATGATCCTTTCGAGAAGTGTGAAGGCAAAGAGAGAAAGGGAGGTGGAGCACAGTTCAAGAGAGGGGTAGAAACAAGGAGGGGTTTTGTTTTAGGGGAAATTTAAGCTTGCTGTGGGCAAAGAGCTAGAGAAAAAAGAGGTGATGAAGAGATGCAGCAGGGAGATGGGACTTTGGGACTCCAAGCATTCTGTTAACAAAGTTATGAAACAGTCCCTCAACTTTAGCCTGGACCCATGTTAATAGAAACACTGGGATTTCTGGGAAGGAGCACTAGGACAACTTTTCAGATTGAGTTTTGAAACAGTCTTCAGCAGGGAGAAAAGGGTAACTTCACCTTAATGAAGTGTGGATTTAAAGCACAGTCCTATATGTCGTTGGCTACAAATGAATGGCATTTAAAAAATTGTGTTTAGGGACTTCCCTGGCGGCACAGTGGTTAAGAATCCACCTGCCAATGCAGGGGACACCCTGGTCCAGGAAGACCCCACATGCCACGGAGCAACAAAGCCTGTGCACCACAACTACTGAGCCTGCACTCTAGAGCCCACGAACCACAACAACTGAGCCCACGTGCCACAACTACTGAAGCCCGTGCTCCTAGAGCCAACGCTCTGCAACAAGAGAAGCTACCATAATGAGAAATCCTTGCACCGCAATGAAGAGTAGCCCCCACTCGCCACAACTAGAGAAAGCCCGCGCACAGCAATGCAACCGAAAATTAATTAATTAATTAATTAAAAAAAAAATATATATATATATATAAAGAGAAAAAAATTGTGTTTAGCATCACAATGAAAGCAGTAGGTAAAATCATTTTATGCATCAGAGTCTGGTTCATTTGTTAAATTGGTGGTCATCTTTGGTTACTGGTTATAAAATCTCTCCACATAAATTTTGTGACAATTGAGAATTGTCACAGAATATCTTAAGAATATCTCCAGAAAAGGATTCACTTAATACCTCCAGAAAAGGATTCATTTAATATCTCCAGAAAAGGATTCATTTGTATTTGTAATCTTCAAGGACTGATCTCATCTAGTTTTATTTTAACTAATAGCCATTTCCAAAAAATTCTATGAAGAACTAAATCTCTTGGTGATTTCCTCACTTATTGATAAAGACTTTTAGTACATGCTACCATACAAATGTCTTTGAACTGTTTTGTTTAAAATAATGTTTTTAGTTCTTTCAGAAACGGTGCTGGCAGAGCCTTTAGATATCAGAATCTCTATGCTTAGTGCTCCTTTTACATGACCCTGAGAGTTAAACTCCTACACTGGGGGATTTTTCTTTAAAATTAGTATAACTGAAAATCTCTTCAAATTGTATTGTTGGCTTTGGTGCAGGGCATGAAATAATTTTCCATTGTACCCCACCATTCCTCGAAGGTCAGACTTTGAATTGGGCTGTTACTGTCTTGCCGCAGAATTTCCAAGCTACGTTAATTTTGGGTCTGCCGTTGATGGATGGAGCAGTTTGAATTCTGACGTGCAGCAGGCCGACTTGAATGACCTGCAGAGGCAGATGTCAGCCTGTTATTTCATGCCCGTTTATCAGGAAGGAAAAACAGCGTCTGTTCAGGCTGTTCTATTCTGGGTTGCCTATGTGGAAGTACACAAATGTGTGCTGCACTTAATTTAGGTTATGGGGGCGGAATGTGTGTAGTATTTATATAATATATTGACACATAAAGGAACATAGGAATGGCATGTGTATTATGTTTTTATATGCCATTTAATATTTTGGTGTATATAAATATTTTGTGTGGGTGTAAACGGAGGTGTGTATCTTTGGACACATACACTACAAAATTGCTCTCTATATAGAGGAGTGTATCCACTGATCAGGTACTCAGGCACCTTTCTACAGACATGTCTTCTTTCCATTGAGATCAGTGAACATATCGATGTGTCATAGATTAAAAGGGAGCATGTGTGCATTCTAGATGGTAAGGAGAGCAACACTACAGTGTTAGGGGTGTGAACTGGGAGGAAGTGGGAAACCAGAAAAGGTACAAAGAGGGGCTCTGTCTATATTCTTGCAAAGTCTTAGAGCAGAGCTGAAGGCTAAGGACAAAGCATGGGGTGGGTATAGTCTGATGAACCATCTGATAAAGTAAAAGAGATTAGAGTTTCTTTGGGCATCACAGCTGCTTGCATGAGTGACTTGAAATTACCCTGAGTTCATGAATCACTGTGACCTGTGGCCATCCAGGCCCAAGGACCACCTTCCCTCCTTACACAGCTGCCTTGATAAGGAGGAACAAATTAGATGGATAGGTTCTCAGTAACTGCCCGAGATCAGTGTTCTCTGGAGAAGACTTGGAGGAGGGTGTGGGCTAGCCCTCTCCATCCCAGCCCAGAGCTAGTTTTATCTGCTTCGTTTACATCTGGGGACTTTGCAGAGAGACCAGTTATCAGAGACTGACTTCTGTCTGTTTATTAATTTTTATTTTTGTAGAGTAATACATGCATATAGTTTTAAAAAGTCAAATAATACCAAAAGTTTAAAATCCAAATAGCAATTCCCTAATCCACCTCCCACCCCTAATCTTAGTACCCAAAGAGAACTACTTTCCATTCATTTACTTATCTCCTCTAGTGTTTGTATGCTTCTAAATAATGCTACTATTCCTTAATTTATCCATTTTAGTCCTAATCTATGGGCTTCTGTTTTAGCAGATGAGGATTCAGCTTTCATTTGCATCATCCCATTTCCCTTCTGCCATTCTCCCTAAATCAGTATTCAGTTTTTTATCTTTATGCTGAGTACAATATGTTCTATAGTTATATTACTTTCTTAGACAGTATTTTTTTTTCACTTGCTTAATTTTCTTAATTTTCTCAGTGATTCTCTCCATGTGCTCTAACACCTTTCCAATTAAATCTTCCATCCTTTCAGATCAATCAGTTCATATGTTTGTTGCATTTTTCAGGAGTCCTACGTACTTCCAGTCCAGCATGGGCAGTTTCTTTCTTGGCCTGCTTGGAGGCCATTTTCTTTTGCTCTCAATCTCTTGTACCTTGAGAATAGCCATTTCCCTCTTTCCTGTTTTTGGTCATTTTTCCTGGATTTTATACCTTCTTTCTCAGTTTATTCCTTCATTTTGTTTGGGAACTTCTCTGGTAACTTTCTCAGAAAACATGTATTGAGAGGTAGATATTTTGAAAACTTACATATCTGAAAACATCTTTTTTCTACCCTAAAACTTGATTGATACTTTGGGTATAAAATTCTAGTTTTAAAATAATTTTATCTCAGATTGTTTAAGGTACTGCCCTGTTGTCTTCTAGCTTCCAGTATTGGTGCTGAGAAGATGGATGTCATTCTGGTTCCTGTTGCTTTTTATGACCTGCTTTTTCCCTTCTGGAAACATCTAAAATCTTCTCTATGTTTGCAACATTTTGTAATTTCACAAAGATATGCCTTCACATGGATCTATTTGCATTCACTGAGCAGGGCACCTGGTTGGAATCTTGTAATCTGAAGGTTTTGTGCTGTTAGTTCTGAGAAATTTTTCTCTGATAATTTTTTACCTTTTTTTCTCTTTTAGAGACTTAACCAGAAGTTAGACACTCCTGGACATATTGTTTAACATTCTTACCTTTCTTCTTCTGTTGTCTTTTCATTATACTTTCAGGGAAATTTCCTCAGTTTTAGCTTTCTGCCATTCAATTGGATTTTTTAAAAAGTCATGGTTTTTAATTGTTCATATCTGTATAACATTCTGGTTTTTGTTTCATAGATACACTACCTTCTTTTCTCTTTCTGAAGATATTATTTCTTTTTGAAGGTTTTCTTTGGCTCCCTACATTGTTTCTGTTTCCTCAAAGTTCTTTTTTTTAGCAGTTCACTTCAGTCCTTGTCATTCCATTTCCCCAAGTGTATTGTGTTCTTTGACTTCTTCAGTTCAAGAGTGAGGCATTAAAAATTGATTGGCTGGGTTTTTCTACTGTAGAGTGGGGGCAGGGAATGAACATTTTTATTAGGAGACCCCCAAGTGGTAGATTTCTTTTTGAGTACTGTTCAGTTTCTCTAGAAACTCTCATTTCTTGCCTGAAAGATATAATCCTGGCTGGAAGATATCTGGAAGCCTGGCAGGGGATATAGGCTTGGGCAAGACTGTTCATCTTGCAAACTTTTACTCAGTGCTCCTGTTTCGTTCCCAAGTCTAGAGCCACTTCAGCTCAAATGCACCCTAAAATAAACCTTCCATCTTTTGCAGAAATGAAGCAGGAGTTGTCTCCTGGCTCTGCAGAATGAAGGAGGGAACAGAGAGCTCAAAATGCTCCTTCTACAAACTTTCAACCAATCCTCCTATTTTTAGCCTTTTTAGGATTCTGCAAGGGGAGTCAGCTTTCTTCTCATCCCTCTAGAGAAACTTATTTCAGCTTCATCTGCTCTGCTAAGGCAATTATTATTCTTCCCATGACTTGCTTTCTTCCAAAGATTTGTTGACATTTCTCATCCACTATCATCGTCTTTCCCTTTTTCCTTTTCCTTGTAAATTTATGACTTCTTATTCTTTGATTATTATTATTCATGTTTTAGTCTCATTATTTTGGTAGGATTGGGTGAGGAAGCAGAGATAAACACAGGTTCAATCTATCATGTTTAACTGAAAGTCTATGAGGCTTTGCCTTTAGAACTGCTTTTAATGCCGTTGGATTTGTACAGGGAAACTTCTGCTTTAAGAGAAGAGAAAAATCCTGATTTCTCATTCTGACCTTGCCACTGACTCTAAACACAACCCAAGAACATAGGATGTTTCTCTTTTAATATTAACCTTTATGAAAATATATGATTAAACCACTCTGCTCTCAAGAACATGCCAGTAAAGAACTCTTCAATGACTCTTGAGTCTCATGGGGCTACTGTAAACCTATGGTTTAGAGATTCTTGCTTTGGACTTTTCTATTTGTGGGCAAATGGGTTTATCTTCTCCAAAACATATTAGTGACTTTTCCTGCATAAACAACAATGAAAAAATCAAGAAGAAAATACATTAGTGCAATATATCTGAGGAGGGGAGCTAGTATTTGCAGATTCATCCAGGACTGTAGAAGAAATGCTACTGTGAACTTAATTAGGCTACAGATAGAGGTTCTAAGATGTTCTGTAGTAGGATCTTGGATATGAAAAAGGAGGGGTAAGAGGATTAAAAGAAGTAGAAGCTTCTTGCTGGGGACGCGGGCCCAGGCAGCTGCGGGAAGCCAAGGATACAGCATTACACTTAGTCCTCATGTCTCCATAGGCTCCTCTTGGCTGTGACAATTTCTCATACTTTCCCCATTTTTGATGACCTCGAATATGTTGAGGAGTACTGCCCTGATCTAAAGCCACAGAGTCTTCTGCTTATGTTGGCAGAAGGGGAAAGAGACAGTAGAGAAGCCACTTCAGCTTCATAAAAACCCCCAGTTTAGAGGATCAAGGGAAACTTAGCCCAGAGGAAAGAAGACAGAGGGGGCATGATGGCTGCTATCAAGTATTTTAAAGCCTGTCATCTGGAAGAAAGATTGAATATGATATGGGGAGGCCAGACTTAGTGAGCTGCCCATCCTTTTTTATTTCTGCTATGGAGCAATGGAGATCTCCTCCAGCACCCAGTGCTAAGGCAACATTTCCAATTTGAATACTCCATTGGTCAGGCTGCTGCAGGCGGCCCAGCTTTAGGAAGACCATCTGGGTGGCTGACAGAGTCTGAGGTGGGAGAGCAGAGTTCAGGACATTGGTCCACCAGAGAGCTCCCGGCCCCAAGTAATATTAAATGGCGAAGGCTCTCTCAGAGACATCCATCTCAACACTAAGACCCAGCTCCCTTCAATGACCAGCAAACTACAGTGCTGGACACCCTATGCAAAACAACTAGCAAGACAGGAACACAACCCCACCCATTAGCAGAGAGGCTGCCTAAAATCATACTAAGTTCACAGACATCCCAAAACACAGCACCAGACATTGTCCTGCCCACTAGAAAGACAAGATCCAGCCTCATCCACCAGAACACAGGCACCAGTCCCCTCTACCAAGAAGCCTACACAACCCACTGAACCAAACTTACCCACTGGGGGCAGACACCAAAAACAACGGGAACTATGAACCTGCAGCCTGCAGAAAGGAGACCTCAAACACAGTAAGTTAAGCAAAATGAGAAGACAGAGAAATACACAGCAGATGAAGGAGCAAGGTAAAAACCCACCAGACCAAACAAATGAAGAGGAAATAGGCAGTCTACCTGAAAAAGAATTCAGAGTAATGGTAGTAAAGAGGATCCAAAATCTTGGAAATAGAATGGAGAAAATTCAAGAAATGTTTCACAACGACCTAGAAGAACTAAAGAGCAAACAAACAATGATGAACAGCACAATAAATGAAATTAAAAATTCTCTACAAGGAATCAAAAGCAGAATAACTGAGGCAGAAGAATGGATAAGTGACCTGGAAGATAAAATAGTGGAAATAACTATTGCAGAGCAGAATAAAGAAAAAAGATTGAAAAGAATTGAGGACAGTCTCTGAGACCTGTGGGACAACATTAAATGCACCAACATTTGAATTATAGGGGTCCCAGAAGAAGAAGAGAAAAAGAAACGGACTGAGAAAATATTTGAAGAGATCATAGTTGAAAACTTCCCTAACATGGGAAAGGAAACAGTCAGTCAAGTCCAGGAAGCACAGAGAGTCCCACACGGGATAAATCCAAGGTGAAACATGCCAAGACACATATTAATCAAACTATCAAAAATTAAGTACGAAGAAAAAATATTAAAAGCAGCAAGGGAAAAGCAACAAATAACATACAAGGGAATCCCCATAAGGTTAACAGCTGATCTTTCAGCAGAAACTCTGCAAGCCAGAAGGGAGTGGCAGGACATATTTAAAGTGATGAAAGAGAAAAACATAACCAAGATTACTCTACCCAGCAAGGATCTCATTCAGCTTCAACAGAGAAATTAAAACCTTTAGAGACAAGCAAAAGCTAAGAGAATTCAGCACCACCAAACCAGCTTTACAGCAAATGCTAAAGGAACTTCTCTAGGCAGGAAACACAAGAGAAGGAAAAGACCTACAATAACAAACACAAATCAATTAAGAAAATGGTAATAGGAACACACATATCGATAATTACCTTAAATGTAAATGGATTAAATGCTCCAACCAAAAGACATAGACTGGCTGAATGGATACAAAAACAAGACCCATATATATGCTGTCTACAAGAGACCCACTTCAGACCTAGAAACACGTACAGACTGAAAGTGAGGGGATGGAAAAAGCTATTCCCTGCAAATGGAAATCAAAAGAAAGCTGGAGTAGCAATTCTCATATCAGACAAAATAGACTTTAAAATAAAGACTATTACAAGAGACAAAGAAGGACACTACATAATAATCAATGGATCAATCCAAGAAGATGATATAACAATTGTAAATATTTATGCACCCAACATAGGAGCACCTCAATACATAAGGCAAACGCTAACAGCCATAAAAGGGGAAATTGACAGTAACACAATCATAGTAGTCCTCTTTCACCAATGGACAGATCATTCAAAATGAACGTAAATAAGGAAACACTAGCTTTAAATGATACATAAAACAAGATGGACTTAATTGATATTTATAGGACATTCCATCCAAAAACACAGAATACACCTTCTTTTCAAGTGTTCATGGAACATTCCCCAGGACAGATCATATCTTGGGTCACAAATCAAGCCTTGGTATATTTAAGATAATTGAAATTATGTCAAGTATCTTTCCCAACCACAGTGCTATGAGACTAGATATCAATTACAGGAAAAAAAATCTGTAAAAAATAACAAGACAAGGTTTCCCACTCTCACCACTATTATTCAACATAGTTTGGAAGTTTTAGCCACAGCAATCAGAGAAGAAAAAAAAAAAAAGGAATCCAAATCGGAAAAGAAGAAGTAAAACTGTCACTGTTTGCAGATGACATGATACTATACATAGAGAATCCCAAAGATGCTACCAGAAAACTACTAGAGCTAATCAATGAATTTAGTAAAGAAGCAGGATATAAAATTAATGCACAGAAATCTCTTGCATTCCTACACTATACTATATAATGGAAAATCATTCTATTCCTATATTAATGATGAAAAATCTGAAAGAGAAATTAAGGAGACACTCCCATTTACCACTGCAACAAAAAGAATAAAATACCTAGGAATAAACCTACCTAAGGAGACAAAAGACCTGTATGCAGAAAACTATAAGACACTGATGAAAGAAATTAAAGATGATACAAACAGATGGAGAGATATACCATGTTCTTGGATTGGAGGAATCAACATTGTGAAAATGACTATACTACCCAAAGCAATCTACAGATTCAGTGCAATCCCTATCAAACTACCAAGGGCATTTTTCACAGAACTAGAACAAAAAATTTCACAGCTTGTACGGAAACACAAAAGAGCCCGAATAGCCAAAGCAATCTTGAGAAAGAAAAACAAAGCTGGAGAAATCAGGCTCTCTGACTTGAGATTATACTACAAAGCTACAGTAATCAAGGCAGTATGGTACTAGCACAAAAACAGAAATATAGATTAATGGAACAGGATAGAAAGCCCAGAGATAAACCCACACACATATGGTCACCTTGATAAAGTAGGCAAGAATATGCAGTGGAGAAAAGACAGCCTCTTCAATAAGTGGTGCTGGGAAAACTGGACAGCTACATGTAAAAGAATGAAATTGGAACACTCCCAACACCATACACAAAAATAAACTCAAAATGGATTAAAGACCTAAATGTAAGGCCAGACACTATAAAACTCTTAGAGGAAAACATAGGTAGAACACTCTATGACATATATCACAGCAAGATCATTTTTGACCCACCTCCTAGAGTAATGGAAATAAAAACAAAAAAAAACAAATGGGACCTAATGAAACTTAAAGCTTTTGCACAGCAAAGGAGACCATAAACAAGACGAAAAGACAACCCTCAGAATGGGAGAAAATATTTGCAAACGAAGCAACTGACAGAGGATTAATCTCCAAAATATACAGCCAGCCCATGCAGCTCAATATCAAAAAAACAAACAATGCAATCCAAAAATGGGCAGAAGATCTAAGTAGACATTTCTCCAAAGAAGGTATACACATTGCCAATAAATACATGAAAGAATGCTCAACATCACTAATCATTAGAGAAATGCAAATCAAAACTACAATGAGATATCACCTCACACGGGTCAGAATGGCCATCCTCAAAAAGTCTACAAACAATAAATGCTGGAGAGGGTGTGGAGAAAAGGGAACCCTCTTGCACTGTTGGTGGGAATGTAAATTGATACAGCCACTATGGAGAACAGTATGGAGGTTCCTTAAAAAACTAAAATTAGAACTACCATATGACCCAGCAATCCCATTACTTGGCATATACCCTGAGAAAACCATAATTCAAAAAGAGCCATGTACCACAATGTTCATTGCAGCTCTATTTACAATAGCCAGGACATGGAAGCAACCCAAGTGTCCATTGACAGATGAATGGATAAAGAAGATGTGGCACATATATACAATGGAATATTACTCAGCCATAAAAGGAAACAAAATTGAGTTATCTGTAGTGAGGTGTATCGACATAGAGACTATCATAGAGTGAAGTAAGTTAGAAAGAGAAAAACAAATACCGTATGCTAACACATGTATATGGAATCTTAAAAAAAAAGTTTCTTAAGAACACGGGGCAGGACAGGAATAAAAATGCAGACATAGACAATGGACTTGAGGACACGGGGAGGGGGAAGTGTAAGCTGGGACAAGGTGATAGAGTGGCATGGACATATATACACTACCAAATGTGGAATAGATAGCTAGTGGGAAGCAGCCACATAGCACAGGGAGATCAGCTCGGTGCCTTGTGTCCACCTAAAGGGGTGGGATAGGGAGGATGGGAGGGAGATGCAAGAGGCAGGAGATATGGGGATATATGTTTATTTATAGCTGATTCACTTTGTTATACAGCAGAAACTAACACATCACTGTTAAGCAGTTATACTCCAGTAAAGATGTTAAAAAGACAAACAAACAAAGAAGTGGAAGAATGTTTCCCCTACACTTACTTGCCAAAGGACCTTTACTTGTATTTTTTCTGCATGGCTTCTATTGGACAGACCACACAAACACCTACTTGAGTGCCTAGAAATCTAACAGATCGCTAATATACCTCTTTTCCTTCTTTTTTCCTTTTGCTTTCATCTTCTCTTTTCAACAGGACCCAATGAAGTCTCTGTAGCTCATGAAAGTTAAAGCCCATACCCCAAGACCTACTTTTAGATGCCTTCATTTTTAGACACATGTTTTGGAATATAGATAAAAAGAGTCCATATTAAGAGAAATAAATCAGATTTCTACTTCTTTCATTCAACAAACATTTGTTGATTACTTCTTATGTATCTGCCACTGTGCTTTGTGTTATGGATGGAGAGATGAATGACCCCTACTTTCAGAGATGGACAGTTTACTGAGAAACACAGATTTAGCCAGATAAACATAATACAGCAGGTGCTATTATAGAGATATAGTAATTTATTTAACAGATGTTTATTAAAGGCATATTATATTTAAGGTGTGCTAGATGCTAACATGCAAAATAGAAACATTGAAAGGACTTGCATCCATGTGAAGTCATTGGAAGGACCTAGGGGAAGAGTACAAATGAAAGCCCTCAGACTATATATCTATATACTGAAAAATCACAAGTAAAAACCAACCTATTAAATAAGATATTTGTAATTTTTAATGCCTAATTGGTCTGATTCCATTCTTGCCTCTTTTTTTTAACTTAAATAACCTTTATTCACATTTTCTACTTACCACTCTTGCTTCTTGACAATCTGCCCTATGCAAAACAATCAGAGCTTCTAATAAATAAATATCAGGTTAAACCAGTTACTTGCCTAGGATCAAATTAATCCCCTTATTAATTTCCAGTTTGGGAAATATTAAACTGTCATTGAGCATCCTTATACATATATTTTTACTTCACATTCATGATTATTTCCATAGAATAAAATTCTCTAAGAGTGTGATCATTTTATAACTCTTGAAGGCTACTGCTACACTGCCCTCAGGCTGCACTGTATAAGCTTACACTCAAAACAATAGTGTATGAGACAGTTGTTTTACCTGTATTCTACATGACAGTGGGAATTCTAAGTGCTTAAAAAATATTCATCAATTTGACTGATAAAAGTGACATATTATTGTTTTATTTTCAAGCCTCTGTTTACCAAAGAAGCTGAAAATCATTTCACATGTTTCCTGAGTCTTTCATTAACAATCTTTTACCATATTGCCCAAGCCACTTCTCATCGTATATTCTATTAGGCTGTTCACCATTTTTACTGTGTTTAAGCACTCTTTATATATTGCAGATATTTGTCTTTCATGTAGTATGCATAAGTTATTTTTCAATTTGTTTATATAGTATCTTTTAATGTATAAGTTTTACATCTTTGTTAGACTAATCTATGAATCTCTGGCTTGATAGAATCCTCTATTTTTTCATTCTAAATCAAGATATAGTTTAAACATTCAAAAAATTATAAAATAGATATCCATGCACCCACCACTCAGCTTTAACACACACATACACACACACACACGCACACTTGCTTCAACCTATCTTTCTTGCTTCAACATATATTTGTAAAGACAAAAGATAGGGCCTTAACTTCATTACCCCCTCACATAGCTTCTGATCTCCATGTATTTACTTTGTACTGGCTACTTTTCCAATTGATTTGAAATGCCACGTTAGAGTATACAAATTAAAAAAATATATTCTAATATATTTTTCCCATGTTATTTTGTTCCATTGATCTACCTATTTCAAGCCAGAGCCTTATTGTTTTCATTACTGTAGCTGTATGCATTTTAATATCTGCAAGAGAAACCCCTCCTTGTTAATTCTTTTCCTGATATTTAAAGCTAATCTCCTGTTTTTATTTTTTTCAGATGAGCTTTAGAATCATTTTATTAAATTCTACCCCACCCCAAAGAACCTTAGGGATTTTTAATGTAATTGTGTCACATTTATAGATTAATATAGCTGAAGTTAATAGCTTTATGGTTGTGTAGCTTTCCATCTAGCTACAAACATGATTTTGTCTCTGTATCTATTTAAACCTTGCTTTATGTCCCATTTATGAAACAATGTTGCAGTTTCCACTATATAGGTAACATGCAGTTCTTATTAAATATATTTCTAATAATTTATCTCCTAATTCCCATAGTGATTGGCATGTTACCATTGTTTTTTCTAATTGATTATTGCTGACATATAAGGGAACTATTGTTTCTTTTAACTAACTGAATTTTACAATCTGCCACCTTGTTGAAGGGGTTTAGTTTTCGAAGTTTTTCAGTTGATCCTCTTAAATTTGTCAGGTGAAATTATATCATTAGAAAGCAGTGATACTTTTGCCTCTTCCTTTCCAATATACATACTTACCTAATTACTTTTCTTATCTTATTGCTTTGTCTGGAACTTCCAAAACAAGGTTGAATGTTACTATTAATAATAATAGGGCTTCCCTGGTGGCGCAGTGGTTGAAAGTCCACCTGCCAATGCAGGGGACGCGGGTTCATGCCCTGGTCCAGGAGTATCCCACATGCCACGGAGCGGCTGGGCCCGTGAGCCGTGGCCGCTGAGCCTGTGCATCCGGAGCCTGTGCTCCGCAATGGGAGAGACCACAGTGAGAGGACCACGTACCGCAAAATAATAATAATAATAATAATAATAATAATAATAATAATAATAATAATAATAATAAAAAACCCGGCAACCTTGTCTTATTTTTGTTTTCAGAGTTTCACTACCAAGTTTGATGTTATGTGTTAGTTTCCAATAGATATCCTTTATTATGTTGAGGATATATTCTCTTAGAGTTTATTATAATAAATTTAGTTTTGAAGATAGTGAGTTTGAGCAGTCTGAGAATATCTAATAGGAGCTATTAAGCTAATTAAAGAGATCTAGTCAGGACTTTTGTTATTATATCTGAGAAATGAAATTATGAGAGTAGATGTGAAATTATGGAAACAGATAAGCTCATTCATGGAAAGTGTATAAAAATGATAAAGAAAGATCAAATGGATGAGGAGTGAAAATAAACTACTCAATTTCATTAGTCTTAGGTCACTGGTGACTATAAGAGGAAATTACTAACCCTACTGAGACGAGATTGAGTGCCATACATTTGGCAGAAGCCAAATTACAAGAGGATCTGGAGAATACATATCTGCAAAATGGAAATGCCAAAATAAACAACTATTTAAAGTAGTTTCATGGTAAAGGAAATAGGCTAATAGCTTCAGCAGGAAAAAGAGTCAAAGGAAGAGATAAATATTGTTGACAGAGGGGAAAAAAAGTTGAAGACAAAGGAAAAGGGGGATAGTTGGTGGATATGGATAGTTGTGGGAGTGGTAGGATGCTCAGTGGTCAGTAGGGGACTATCCAGGTCACAGAATGAGAGGGTAGCTTTGGAAAGGAGGAAGGAGGGGAAAGGAGTGACTATTCTTTTGAGATAAGAGAAAAGTAAAGGTCATTTCACTTCCAACCTACCATTGCAAGCTCATCACAAGCCTAGGACATCAGCTCCCTGTACACAATTTAATAGAACACTGGGTCATACTTGTATTGATGTGCATGTGTGTGTGTGTGAGAGAGAGAGACAGAGACCGAGAGAGAGAGAGACAGAGAGAGTGTGTGGGGCACTGTGTGAGAAAAGACCACTTTCTGGGCTGAGAACCTGAGTAGCACGCACCTCTGGCAGAAAGTTGAGTAGCTGCTAAACAGCTAGACAATTCACTCATCCAGTGGCTTCTACTGGCTCTGGAAAGACTTATCAGTGAATTAGGTAGCACTTTGCTGGAGTACAATATATGCTTATTTCCACTAGTAAAATTTCTTGGGTGTTCCCTACCTTCTCTTTATAATCGTACTACATCAAGACGTTGGCCAAAATTTCTTTTTAGTGAGGAAAATTTGATGAGATTACACAGGAATAAAACACTATAGTTTGCAAATTGGAGTTTTCTCCTCCACCTCTTCCACCTCCACCCATCACCTGAAATTATTACTTTTATGGTTAAACTGATCTTTAATGAGATCATTAAACATAAGTGTTCCAAGATTTTAGAAAGGAGAAAGCAGCCCTTCTCCTGTTTCTTCTTCTCTACCTTCTTTGTCATTCAGTTCTGCCCTCAGTGACTCAGAAGGGCTTGCTTCTTCTAGGAAGCTTGTCCATTGATGTTCAAAGAGAAGATTGCACCTGCACTGTTTGTGTTCATTGTCCTCAAGAAAATTCTGTATGCCCTACTCTCTTGTAAGATGCATACATGCAAGAGGGGTTAAATAGCTCTCTGATGCAAAATGCTATGAATGCTCTATCTCTATGTGTAAAAATCATATCTGTAAAAAAGATCCAGAAAAGGATACCAATGTTTATTTTAAATATTAAACTATTAATATTTAAAATATTAGTGTTAATGAAATTATGACTTTTATAATTAAATATATATAAATATAATAACCAGCTGAGTTACCTTCTCCATGACTGTATTTTTCCCTAGTACAAAATGACCCTAGACTGACTTCTTAAATTTCAGCCAACTCTTCACATGAGCCACTTTGAAGTAAAAACATCTCTGAAGGAAAGGAATAGAATTAGTCTCTTTTTAGGATAGAAGAAAATAATAGTGTTTGATTTTAGTTCACTGGTGCAGCATGATAATTTCCCAGTTTTGTGTAACATGTACATTTCCTTTTTATACTATTGACATCATACAGTGTGTGTATGCATATACATATACATGTATGTGTACATATACATAGATGTTTGTATCCTGCTTTAATCACATAACATCATATTTTTATCATTTCTATATATTATAAAAATGTCAAAAATATTTTGATCACTGCATAATATTCTCTCCTAGATGTGTTATACTTATTTTATTATTCCTCTTTTATTGTACATTTAAGGTTATTTTAAATATTTTACTATTAGAAATAATTCTTTGATAAACATCACTACCCTTAGTCCATTGTTTTTGTCCCAGCTTTTTTCCAAGGGTAGATTCTTAGTAATGGAGTTACAGAGTCAAAGGCATTTTTTAAGGCCCTTGATGCATGTTGCCAATGCTTTGAATAAAGTCCAGGTCAATCCATGCTACTGTGATAGCCACCAGTATTGAGCAATATTATGTATCTTTTTCCCTTTGTTAAATGAACTGCTTCAGATATAGGAAAAAAATACGAGGAATAATGTAATCAAACCTATGTACCCACCACCAATTAAAGAAATCAATGTTACAAATAGCTGTGAAGCTCCCATCACATTTGCCTCACTTTCCTTTGGAGGTGTGTCCTTTCCTAAGTGTGGTTTTATCATTCTCGCATGCATCTCTGTACCTTTACTGCACTAGCATTTCTTAAATATTTACTAATGTGACATATGACAAAATAAGATTGCATTGTTCATTTAATTAGTATTTTCATGGTTAGTTATGAATTTGAACACATTTCATGTTATTTGGCCACTTATAGTTCCTCTAATGTGAATTGTCTGTCCCTTTTAAAATTGGCCTTTGGCTTTTCCTTGTCAATTTCTATATCCTGTATATATTAAGGAATCAACCTATCAGACATATTTATGGAAAACATTTTATTTACTGTCTTTACTTTTGTTTAAAATGTTTTTTGAAACATAGGAATTAAAGTACAACAAAGCTATCAATCTTTTTGTTAACTTCAACCATTACTTTTATGCTCATAATATCTTTCTATGTTCAGAGTCCACATAACATGATTTTCTACTAATCTCTTTTGTATAGCTTTATAAAGAGAGGCATCTACCTGTGTGCCTAATTTTTAGGTGTTAATAGGGCAAGAGTGAGGTTTTACATGCCTGTGTATATTCTCTTTTAATCAAATGTGAACACTTTAAAGGCAAGAACCATTTCTTAATCTTTTTTCTAACTCCACACCCAGTTCTGACCCTTCACGAATACAGAATTGGTAAAATATGTTTGTTAAATAAAGAAATGACCATCATATTCATATTTTGCATGCAGCTACCTTAGTGAAAACATTTTATGACCCTTTTGGAACCTATCCTGGGTCATTTTCTTTCTCCCCACCTTCTCTTCTCTCCTTTGTTTTTTTTTTTTTTTTTTTTTTTTTTGCGGTACGCGGACCTCTCACTGCTGCAGCCTCTCCCGCCGCGGAGCACAGGCTCCGGACGCGCAGGCTCAGCGGCCATAGCCCACGGGCCCAGCCGCTCCACGGCATGCGGGATCCTCCCAGACCGGGGCACGAACCTGCGTCCCCCACATCGGCAGGCAGACTCCCAACCACTGCGCCACCAGGGAAGCCCTCCTTTGTATTTTTTTGTCTCAAATAACTTTAAGGAAAATTGCTTACTTGCTTTATTTGAAATAAACCATCTTTTTATTTAGAGATGTAAAACATTTCTATTACAGAAAAACACAAAAGGTAAACACAAGAAAAAAATTAACAGCATGCTTCTTCCAACCCAGAGACAACAACGTATTGAATTACCTAACCAAATTCTGTGCATAGATTTGTGATTTATATGTAGATAGAAATGAGCTCTAACTAGATGACAAATGAAATAGATGACAGATACATGGAGATTACGTGTTTTAAGTTATACAACCAATTGGTTTGAAGCTGAAATTTCCTTGGCTTTATAGCATTTTTTTTTCTTGAACTCTGAAGCTCTGAATGCTACATCCTGAGCTGTTAAAGAAACTACGAATTTTTAACATATCCAGAGGATGAATTAATAATCCCAGATAATATATTTAGTAGTATCTGTGGGCCATGTTGGTTTCAGAAAGCTTTTGCATTTTAAATATTCAGGTTGGTAGGTGAAATTCACACCAAAAATTCATACCTGACTCAAGACCCAACTCCAAGTTTCTCTTTGGCATCCTCCACAACTCGAATGGTGATGCCTCTTTTCATCCACCTCAGAAATCACCTTTTCTGGTTCCTTACCCCTGCTCCGTGTTGAAACTTATTCTCAGAGAAAGCTCTGACACCAGGATGTGCCACCTCAGTTTTAAGTTAGAAAAGCCTAGTGGATTGACACTAGGATCTGAGTACAGGATTAAAACAAATAAAGGAAGACAGAGGAGAAACTCTGGTCACCTCTCTCTAGGGAATTTTTTTTATTGAATAGCCACCCTCTTCTCCCAAAGAAATTAGATTTTTAAGAATATATTTAAATAGCACCAAGATTGTGATTCCTCCTGATAACAACCAGGAAATTAAGCTGAGCCTGTCATTCTTTCCTTAACTTAGATTGTTCTGGCTTATTCCTCTGTGAGTTTATGAGTTAACAGTGAGGCACTAGCTGAACTTTCTATTTCCTGGCTGGTGTTCACTTATGTCACGACTTTGTTGAAATATGACTTTAAAGCATGTTAATGAGCAGTTGCTCCTGGTTAAAATCTGGTGGCAGGTCCATTCATTAGATTTGGTCTTTTCCCAATTTGCTCTCTCTCTCCCTTTCCATTCAAAAGTATGGGGTTTGGTGGAACCCCGTACCGTGAGAGATACTGGGCGGTACTTAAAATCATTCGATAACAAAAAACTGTCTTTAGTCACTTTATGGCAAGGTGAAGTTGATGTTTGAAACATTATGTATTTAATTTTGCTTGCTATAGAAAACCAATACAGAATTGAAGTCCCCAGATAAAGCCTTTTCCTAGCGAGAGACGGATCACCCCCTCCACACAATCAAATTAATTTCAGCTTCCCTTTTGGCCACACAAAGGGCTTTTTTGGAGGTGGAATTAAATCTGGAGGCTTTCATCTGTCTTGATTTTCTTGCTAAATGTAAACTGTTTCAAAGAAGGTTGAAATTAGACTAACATTTTCCAAAGTGTCTACCTTTCAGTCTCACTGAAGAAAACCTCTGGAATATTTTTTCACTGTGCTGAAATACCATGACACCTGTCTAGACCAATTAGAGACAGAGTGGTTGAGTCTCTGCAATAGAAATGATGGATGTGCTGGGGATGGTTTAGTGACTCATTAGCCAAATGCTACAAAGATATAAAAGTTTTTGTGGTTTTTATTTTCATTTACATCAAGAGCCTGCTTAAACCTGTACCATTCTCTCCATTACCTCTTTCTTGTGTGGTTGAAAGAAACTATCTGTTCAAACCACCCGGCATGCCTCGAATTTAGTATGCAAACTGTCCTGTTGTCTGTACCTTTTTAGTTATCCTGTTCCTATTTCTAACTAGTAGGATTTCCAAACTGGAAGAGGAAAGTGGCAGGAATTTAGGTGTGCCTTAAATTCATCTCTTTATGTCTATCACTTGTGCTTGGGAGATGGACACACAATTTTTTTTTTTTCTTTTCATTTCTTTTTCTCTTCATATCAATTTATGGCATTTGAGTTTGCTTTTGTCTTTTATTATCCTCACCCAGCCTCCATCTTCTGGTTCCCTCCCATGGTTAGTCCTGTGGCAGGTGCATCTTTCTTTGGCACTTTGGAAAACACTAGGCCTTTATTCATATTAAGTCCACAATATTATAAATGAAATTTCGATTTGGGTGTAGAGGTTGCCATGCTTGTAATATGAATCATAAATACCAGCATTGCAATTTTAAGAAGCTGATTTGTTTTCCCCAAGAAAGAAGGAAAATAAAATCTCTGAATCACCTCCCCACTGCTTACTTACTCTGAACAACGGCTGGGCACTCTCAGTCCTTCTGAATACTGAATGAAATTCCAGGCCACATACAGAGCATGTATGGAAACAGAATATGCAGCAGGAGATGAATGGCACCGCTTGCAGTATTTACGTATCGGTGGCCCTGCTTGCATACACACACATATGGTACGCTGGCACGGGGGAATGGCTGGCTGTTGGTCCAGATTTATATTTGCCATCACTGCTCTCCATCCTTTGGGATCAACTTTATCACAGGAACACTGGCAGGGGTTTATTACAGTGTATGACAGCAGGTAGGGGGCTGTATGTACATTGTAGATTCATTGTCCTCCTGGATCAGGATTTATACAGTCACACACCCCTTCTTTCGAAGAGCTTAATTGGTGCACGGACATTCATATATCTACGGGGCTGGGTCCTGCACAAGGGCCCTGGTGGCAGGGACGGGACCCTACATGTCTCAGCCAGGGCTAGGAGTACATTCAAAGAGATTTGGTTCTAAATGCTTACTGCTTTTCATTTTAAATTTTAGATTATTTAAGAGACAGAAATGCACCCGAAATAGGAAGACTGGCCAGTCAAGAAGAAATTCATTCAGTGTGATTCAGAACAATTGAAATAGATGCAAAAGCTCTCTGAAGCTATACATTTAGTGAAATCAAGTGTTAATTTATTGAGTATCTACTACAAGCAAGGCAGGCTTAGAAAATGGTACTGTAAGGAGCACAAGAGGGTTTCTGGGATTGAGAAAATTCAGCTTCTCAGGCTTCGCATGATACAACTCGCCTCCTGTATCCCCCTGGACTCCTTGTTTTCTGGTGGAAGAATCTTGTTTAGGATCAAATAGAAGCTCATTTGGGCCAGAGTCCTTTTCAGCAGACTATTTTTCCAAGGCTGAAAAATACAGATACTTTACAAATGGATGCTTTTTCTCTAAATGAATAGATCCATAATAAATTTGAACCCTAGAAATCATCTAATTTTTTAATAGCTGTTTGAGAGAAGAATTTTAAAAATAAATTTGGGGGGAAAATTGGAGTAATATTGATTTTTAAAAGATTACAACACAGTGTGATATGTTTGTTAATGAAGAAAGTTTATAAATTGCTTCCCTTATTCCCAGACATGTGATAAAAGGAGTAATGGGTTGGAGGTAGACATCCTGGATAGTTATTAAGTAGAATGATTTAAGTACATATTCTGCATTTCTAGGCACTATGCTAGGCGCTGGATACCAAGATCAGCAAGATAAAATTCCCTGACCTCAAGAAGCCCATAATTCAGGAGACAACTTGCACTAGGCCCTTATCTTATTCTGCTGCTTTCCATCACCTCTCAATATCCTTCTCACTAACTGCTGTTTGCTTAAAGTATGTCACGTCTTTCCCAGCTGTGATCATTAATATGAACAAATGGTTGAGAACGACACCACTGCAGACGTATGCAATATTCTTCATTCAAAGGAGCTTTGGGAATTCCCTGGCAGTCCAGTGGTTAGGACTTGGCACTTTCTCTCCGAGGCTGGGGTTTAATCCCTGGTCGGGGAACAAAGATGCTGCGGTGCCGCCAAAACCAAAACAAAGGAGCTTTAAGTCATATGAATCAAAAGTCAGGTTTCTCTTGACAAGCTGATCAGTAAGGTTTTGAACTCAAAACCTATCTCTGTACCTCAAACTTTCTAGCTTTAAAAGGATGCTAAGGAGTTTATGATATTCTCCTTCACTTTATCAACAGATCGATCTTGCTGAAATACACATCTAATTATACCTTTCCTTAGCATAAAGGACCCTTCATGATATGGGCCTTTATTTTTGTTTCCTCTTCCTTCTGTCTGTCTTCAAATTCGAGCAAATATAAACTGTTAGGAACTTCTGCATTCACCTTGCTGTTGTCTACATCTGTGTCTTTGTATATGCCTTGGCTCTTACCCTTTCGGGAAATCTCTTCTGCTTAATGTTCTTCCCTTTGACAAAATCCACTATCTCCTTCAAAACTGTGTATATGCTTCAGTTTTATAATCATAACAGTTTATTATTTTTGTCTTAATGTCTGTCTTCTCTAGAATATGATGATGAATTTTTTGACATAGGGAACAAAGATATTTATGGCTGCATCAGAAGTAAATGATAAAGTCCCTCTTTATCCCTTTATCCCCTACACCAAACACAGAGTCTGGCACAAAATAGGTTCTAACTAAATATTCACTGGGCTGTACATTGAGGGATATTGTACAAGGTAGATGAAACAACTGGAAAAAAACAAAACAAAAACAAGTAACAGTTTCATGTAAAGGTGTAGTGTCCCAAATATGAGTGTCACCATGGTTTAGAGGAATGTAAAGTAAGTGAAGGACAGGAAGGCTGCAGAGTCTTCCAAGTAGGTGGAAGGCTTGAGATGGACACTAAAGGTAAGAAGATGTTTGCGGGGGGGTGGGGGGAAGGGATGACATTCCAGAGAAAAAGAATACTGCCAGCAAAGTGCAGTAGACCATTTGCTGGTGATCACATAGTCTAGATTTTGTAGGTGGTTCTCATTTCATGTCACTTAATTCTTTTCAATGAAGGCCATTCATCAAATTAATATCTGAATGTAATTTAATTTTCACATCTTTGCAAACTTTTTCATATAAATAGATTTGTAAATCAGAATATATATCCTGGTTTTAGATTGGAATATATGGGTACAAATTCTCTGTGTAAATGTGCATTTAAAGATAGAAGTCTTCTGGGCTTCCCTGGTGGCGCAGTGGTTGAGAGTCCGCCTGCCGATGCAGGGGACACGGGTTCGTGCCCCGATCCCGGAAGATCCCACATGCCGCGGAGCGGCTGGGCCCACGAGCCATGGCCGCGGAGCCTGTGTGTCTGGAGCCTGTGCTCCGCAATGGGAGAGGCCACAGCAGTGAGAGGCCCGCGTACAGCAAAAAAAAAAAAAAAAAAAAAAGATAGAAGTCTTCTGTTTGGGGGTACAAATGGGTTCTAGGAAACCAAAGCCATGGGATTTTCTTTTATGGCTCTGTTTTGGTTGATGATTCCCATTCCCCTGCTTCTATCCTGGATGTAGGAGGTATATAGGTATCCCTGCCCAATACAAAGTGAAAAGCAACAAATTTGTTATACGATATGTCAAATACACTATTTAGTCTCATACTAATGTCATTTAAGATTTATTTCATGGACAAGGGGAGTTTTTTTTTTTAATACAGCAGGTTCTTATTAGTCATCAGTTTTATACACATCAGTGAATACATGTCAATCCCAATCTCCCAATTCATCACACCACCACCACCACCCCCCTGCCGCTTTCCCCACTTGGTGTCCATACGTTTGTTCTCTATATCTGTGTCTCAATTTCTGCCCTGCAAACCGGTTCATCTGTACCATTTTTCTAGGTTCCACATATATG
The DNA here is from genome assembly GCF_025265405.1 of Mesoplodon densirostris. NCBI lineage: Eukaryota > Metazoa > Chordata > Mammalia > Artiodactyla > Ziphiidae > Mesoplodon > Mesoplodon densirostris. The sequence continues at coordinate 49,772,828 of NC_082679.1, forward strand.
CGTTAATATATGATATTTGTTTTTCTCTTTCTGACTTACTTCACTCTGTATGACACTCTCTAGATCCACCCACGTCTCAAAAATTGACCCAATTTCATTCCTTTTTATGACTAAGTAATATTCCATTGTATACATGTACCACAACTTCTTTATCCATTCATCTGTCGATGAACACTTAGGTTGCTTCCATGACCTGGCTATTGTAAATAGTGCTGCAATGAACATTGGGGTACATGTGTCTTTTTGAATTATGGTTTTCTCTGGATATATGCCCAGTAGTGGGATTGCTGGATCATATGGTAGTTCTATTTTTAGTTTTTTAAGGAACCTCCATACTGTTCTCCATAGTGGCTGTATCAATTTACATTCCCATCAACAGTGTAAGAGGGTTCCCTTTTCTCCACACCCTCTCCAGCATTTGTTGTTTGTAGATTTTCTGATGATGCCCATTCTAACTGGTGTGAGGTGTTACCTCATTGTAGTTTTGATTTGCATTTCTCTAATAATTAGTGACGTTGAGCAGCTTTTCATGTGCTTCTTGGCCATCTGTGTGCCTCTTTGGAGAAATGTCTATTTAGGTGTTCTGCCCATTTTTGCATTGGGTTGTTTTTTTTTTTTTTTTTTAATATTGAGCTGCATGAGCTGCCTGTATATTTTGGAGATTAATCCTTTTTCCGTTGCTTCATTTGCAAATATTTTCTCCCATTCTGAGGGTTGTCTTTTCATGTTGTTTATGGTTTCCTTTGCTGCGCAAAAGCTTTGAAGTTTCATTAGGTCCCATTTGTTTATTTTTGTTTTTATTTCCATTACTCTAGGAGGTGGATCAAAAGAGATCTTGCTGTGATTTATGTCAAAGAGTGTTCTTCCTATGTTTTCCTCTAAGAGTTTTATGGTGTCTCGCCTTACATTTAGGTCTCTAATCCATTTTGAGTTTATTTTTGTGTATGGTGTTGGGAGTGTTCCAATTTCATTCTTTTACATGTAGCTGTCCAGTTTTCCCAGCACCACTTACTGAAGAGACTGTCTTTTCTCCATTGTATATCCTTGCCTCCTTTCTCATAGATTAGTTGACCATAGGTGCATGGGTTTATCTCTGGGCTTTCTATCTTGTTCCATTGATCTATGTTTCTGTTTTTGTGCCAGTACCATATTGTCTTGATTACTGTAGCTTTGTAGTATAGTCTGAAGTCAGGGAGTCTGATTCCTCCAGCTCCGTTTTTTCCCTCAACATTGCTTTGGCTCCATACAAATTTTAAGATTTTTTGTTCTAGTTCCGTAAAACATGCCATTGGTAATTTGATAGGGATTGCATTGAATCTGTAGATTGCTTTGTGTAGTATAGTCATTTTCACAGTATTGATTCTTACAATCCAAGAACATTGGTATATCTCTCCATCTGTTGGTATCATTAATTTCTTTCATCAGTGTCTTATAGTTTTCTGCATACAGGTCTTTTGTCTCCCTAGGTAGACTTATTCCTAGGTATTTTATTCTTTTTGTTGCAGTGGTAAATGGGAGTGTGTCCTTAATTTCTCTTTCAGATTTTTCATCATTAGTATATAGGAATGCAAGAGATTTCTGTGCATTAATTTTGTATCCTGCAACTTTACCAGATTCATTGATTAGCTCTAGTAGTTTTCTGGTGGCATCTTTAGGATTCTCTATGTATAGTACCATGTCATCTGCAAACAGTGACAGTTTTACTTCTTCTTTTCCAATTTGTATTCCTTTTATTTCTTTTTTTTCTCTGATTGCCATGGCTAGGACTTCCAAAACTATATTGAATAATAGTGGTGTGAGTGCACATTCTTGTCTTGTTCCTGATCTTAGAGGAAATGCTTTCAGTTTTTCTCCATTGAGAATGATGTTTGCTGTGGGTTTGTCATATATGGCCTTTATTATGTTGAGGTAGGTTCCCTGTATGCCCACTTTCTGGACAGTTTTTATCATAAATGGGTGTTGAATTTTGTCAAAAGCTTTTTCTGCATCTATTGAGATGATCATATGGTTTTTATTCAATTTGTTAATATGGTGTATCACATTGATTGATTTGCGTATATTGAAGAATCCTTGCATCCCTGGGATAAATCCCACTTGATCATGCTGTATGATCCTTTTAATGTGTTGTTGGATTCTGTTTGATAGTATTTTGTTGAGGATTTTTGCATCTACATTCATCAGTGATATTGGTCTGTAATTTTCTTTTTTTGTAGTATCTTTGTCTGGTTTTGGTATCAGGGTGATGGTGGCCTCATAGAATGAGTTTGGGAGTGTTCCTTCCTCCGCAATTTTTTGGAAGAGTTTCAGAAGGATGGGTGTTAGCTCTTTTCTAAATGTTTGATAGAATTCACCTGTGAAGCCATCTGGTCCTGGACTTCTGTTTGTTGGAAGATTTTTAATCACAGTTTCAATTTCATTACTTGTGATTGGTTTGTTCATATTTTCTATTTCTTCCTGGTTCAGTCTTGGAAGGTTATACCTTTCTAAGAATTTGTCCATTTCTTCCAGGTTGTCCATTTTATTGGCATAGAGTTGCTTGTAGTAGTCTCTTAGGATGCTTTGTATTTCTGTGGTGTCTGTTGTAACTTCTCCTTTTTCATTTCTAATTTTATTAATTTGAGTCCTCTCCCTCTTTTTCTTGATGAGTCTGGCTAATGGTTTATCAATTTTGTTTATCTTCTCAAAGAACGAGCTTTTAGTTTTATTGATCTTTGCTATTGTTTTCTTTGTATCTATTTCATTTATTTCTGATCTGACCTTTATGATTTCTTTCCTTCTGCTAACTTTGGGTTTTGTTTGTTCTTGTTTCTCTAGTTCCTTTAGGTGTAAGGTTAGATTGGTTTTTTGAGATTCTTCTTGTTTCTTGAGGTAGGCTTGTACAGCTATAAACTTCCCTCTTGGAACTGCTTTTGCTGCATCCCATAGGTTTTGGATCATTGTGTTTTCATTGTCATTTGTCTATAGGTATTTTTTGATTTCCTCTTTGATTTTTTCAGTGATGTCTTTGTCATTTAGTAATGTATTGTTTAGCCTCCATGTGTTTGTGTTTTTTACATTTTTCTCCCTGTAATTCATTTCTAATCTCATAGCGTTGTTGTCAGAAAAGATGGTTGATATGATTTCAATATTCTTAAATTTACTGAGGCTTGATTTGTGACCCAAGATGTGATCTATCCTGGACAATGTTCCGTGTGCACTTGAAAAGAAAGTGTAATCTGCTGTTTTTGGATGGAATGTCCTATAAATATCAATTAAATCTATCTGGTCTATTGTGTCATTTAAAGCTTCTGTTTCCTTATATATTTTCATTTTGGATGATCTGTCCATTGGTGTAAGTGAGGTGTTAAAGTCCGCCACTGTTATTGTGTTGCTGTCGATTTCCTCTTTTATAGCTGTTAGCAGTTGCCGTATGTATTGAGGTGCTCCTATGTTGGGTGCATATGTATTTATAATTATTATATCTTCTTCTTGGATTGATCCCTTGATCATTACGTAGTAGACTTCCTTGTCTCTTGTAACAATCTTTATTTTAAAGTCTATTTTTCTGATATGAGTATTGCTACTCCACCTTTCTTTTGATTTCCATTTGCATGGAATACTTTTTCCACCACCTCACTTTCAGTCTGTATGTGTCCCTAGGTCTGAAGTGGGTCTCTTGTAGACACCATATGTATGGGTCTTGTTTTTGTATCCATTCAGCAAGCCTCTGTCTTTTGTTGGAGCATTTAATCCATTCACGTTTAAGATAATTATCAGTATGTATGTTCTTATGGCCATTTTCTTAATTGCTTTGGGTTTGTTTTTGTAGGTCCTTTTCTTCTCTTGTGTTTCCCACTTAGAGAAGTTCCTTTAGCATTTGTTGTAGAGCTGGTTCAGTGGTGCTGAATTCTGTCAGCTTTTGCTTGTCTATAAAGGTTTTAATTTCTCCATCGAATCTGAATGAGATCCTTGCTGGGTAGAGTAATCTTGCTTGTAGGTTCTTCCCTTTCATCACTTTAAATATATCATGCCACTCTCGTCTGTCTTATAGAGTTTCTGCTGAGAAATCAGCTGTTAACCTTATGGGAGTTCCCTTTTATGTTATTTGTCATTTTTCCCTTGCTGCTTTTAGTAATTTTTCTTTGTCTTTAATTTTTTCCAGTTTGAGTACTCTGTGTCTCAGTGTGTTTCTCCTTGGGTTTATCCTATATGGGACTCTCTGTGCTTCCTGGACTTAGGTGGCTGTTTCCTTTCCCACGTTATGGAAGTTTTCAACTATTATCTCTGCAAATATTTTCTCTGGTCCTTTCTCTCTCTCCTCCTCCTGGGACCCCTATAATGCGAATGTTGTTGCGTTTAATGTTGTCCCAGAGGTCTCTTAGGCTGTCTTCATTTCTTTTCATTGTTTTTTCATTATTCTTTTCTGCAGCAGTGAATTCCACCATTCTGTCTTCCAGGTCACTTATCCGTTCTTCTGCCTCAGCTATTCTGCTATTGACTCCTTCTAGTGTAGTTTTCATTTTAGTTATTGTATTGTTCATCTCTGTTTGTTTGTTCTTTAATTCTTCTAGGTCTTTGTTAAACATTTCTTGTATCTTCTCAATCTTTGCCTCCATTATTTTTCCGAGGTCCTGAATCATCTTCATTATCATTATTCTGAATTCTTTTTCTGGAAGGTTGCCTATCTCCACTTCATTTAGTTGTTTTTCTGGGGTTTTATCTTGTTGCCTCACCTGGTACATAGCCCTCTACCTTTTCATCTTGTTTATCTTTCTGTGAATGTGGTTTTTGTTCCACAGACTGCAGGATTGTAGTTCTTCTTGCTTCTGCTGTCTGCCCTCTGGTGGATGAGGCTATCTAAGAGGCTTGTGCTAGTTTCCTGATGGGAGGGACTGGTGGTGGGTATAGCTGACTCGAGAAGGGTAGTTTTTAGAGCCTTACTAGTCAGTGGTTTCAGGACCGCTAGCATCACTTGGGGGCTTGTTAGAAATGCAGAGTCCTAATTGACAAACAAGTCATGCAACTCAATATCAAAAAAATCAAACAACCCAATCCAAAAATGGGCAGAAGACCTAAATAGACATTTCTCCAAAGAAGATATACAGATTGCCAACAAACACATGAAAGGATGTTCAAAATCACTAATCATTAGAGAAATGCAAATCAAAACTACAATGAGATATCACTTCAAACCAGTAAGAATGGCCATTATCAAACAATCTACAGACAATAAATGCTGGAGAGGGTGTGGAGGAAAGGGTACCCTCTTGCACTGTTGGTGGGAATGTAAATTGATACAGCCACTATGGAGAACAGTATGGAGTTTCCTTAAAAAACTAAAAATAGAACTACCATATGACCCAGCAATCCCACTACTGGGCATATACCCTGAGAAAACCATAATTCAAAAAGAGTCATATACCACAATGTTCACTGCAGCTCTGTTTACAATAGCCAGGTCATGGAAGCAACCTAAGTGTCCATCGTCAGATGAATGGATAAAGAAGATGTGGCACATATATACAATGAACTATTACTCAGCCATAAAAGGAAACGAAATTGAGTTATTTGTAGTGAGGTGGATGGACCTAGAGTGTGTCATACAGAGTGAAGTAAGTCAGAAAGAGAAAAACAAATACCATATGCTAACACATATATATGGAATCTAAAAAAAAAAAAAAAAAAAAAAAAACATGGTTCTGAAGAACCTAGGGGCAGGACAGGAATAAAGATGCAGAGGTAGAGAATGGACTTGAGGACACGGGGAGGGGGCAGGGTAAGATGGGACGAAGTGAGAGAGTAGCATGACATATATACACTATCAAATGTAAAATAGATAGCTAGTGGGAAGCAGTTGCATAGCACAGGGAGATTAGCTCAGTGCTTTGTGACCATCTAGAGGGTTGGATAGGGAGCGTGGGAGGGAGAAGCAAGAGGGAGGAGATATGGGGATATATGTATATGTATAGCTGATTCACTTTGTTATAAAGCAGAAACTAACACACCATTTTAAAGCAATTATACTCCAATAAAGATGTTAAAAAAAAAAGAAAAGGAAAAGAAATGCAGAGTCCTGGGTCCCAGCCTGTGCCTACTAAATCAGAATCTATATTTGAACAAGCTCCCTAAGTGATGTGAATGTCACTGACCTGCAGACTGTACTTTAAGTAGCAAAGCCTACAGCCTTTTTCAACCAGGGTTCCTCATCCGAACCACAAAAACACAGAAAATGATTTGAGAGGCTATTTTCTCAATCTTCAAAAATTGGTACATGAGTAGTATATTCTAGATGCAGAAGTAAGAGATTAATTTATTACATACAGTGGATGCCTTGGAGGATTAGGGCTTCATTAATTCTCTCATGGGTCCTCAATCAGGAAAGGCATCCGGAATCCTGAACTTGAAAGAGAATTCAGGTTGATTTATTATATTTAAACTTCATGAAACGTCGACACATTGCACTAGGCAGGTGTGAGCTGTAACCTTACTGTGAGATGGGGGGCTACCCATTGGTGAATCTTTGTTTTTATTCTGAATTAGCAGAAAATATAACCAGCTTTGTACAAACTGCAGCACTTTAAATATTTAGCAGACTTTGCAAGCCTGATTTACAAACCCAAATAGTACAGACCTAGTCATGGCTGAGTTAAGTAAATAAAAGCATTGCACATGTTTTTCATAGCTCCACATATATAGTATATTTAAATAGCTTCAGAATGCAAAGATACTTTTCTCAGACACCTAAAATAAAAATCACTTTTTTGTGTATGCCCGAGTGCAGAACAGCCCCTGGAAATGCGGTAATAGAGGAAAGATGAAATTCTTCCATGCTCTGGGCTCATGAAAATGGGGCCATAATCGACATTATTTGGCAACTTTCTCCATTAGCATTCATTATGGCAGTCACACCTGTCCTGCATGTGTAAGTGTGTGTGAGATTGGATCTAGGGAAAGAAGAAATGTCTTTGAGCAAGAGGCAATATTTGGCCTCACTACCTGGAGTAAGAAATCAGGGAACGCCGAGGCACATTAACAGCCGGGGACTTCTGACGGTGACCTCCTACAAAATTGGATCAGGCTTTTCCCTGGCAGTTGTATTAAGCGCAGACATTTGATGAAATGTGATTCTGAAGCCGGCATATTTGACTGCTTTCTTTCTTCCCCCTTCCCCCCCTTTTTTTCTGGGGGATAGATTCTTTATTATCTGCTAAATTCATTTCACTCTGTCAATATTCTATAGAAAAATGATGGACATTCTATAATTTTGACTTTTATATTAATTCATAATTTTGACGGCTCTACCTTAGGGCTGCTTTTCTCTCTTGCAGCCTTTCCTTTTCCTCCCTCCTGCCCCTGACTTGGGTCTCTTTTTGCTCCATCCGGCAGCTAGGCTTATGACAGCTGCGTCTCTCCTTATTGCCTTAGTGAACTGCAGGTCTTTTTTCATATTAAACTCACAATAATGGCAATGAAATTCAGATTTATAGCTGGAAATCAGCCTATTCGTAATATAAAACATAAACATTGGAGCATTTGAAAAAGCTAAAGAATTTTTTTTTCTGCTTTGTATTTTTCCTTTCTTGGAACTTCATGACTTGAGTCCCAAACAAGCGCTATTTTAAAATTTTCTGGCACCATGTAATATAATTGATAATAGTGTTTAAGCAGCATCTAATATCATCCAGCATAGTGCAAAGTGAGCCATCCCAGGATATGAGCTTAAAAATTGCATTAACACTTAGACAGAATGAAATTTTTATACTTGATTTGCTCATGGTTGGACGGATGCAACTAAACACAATTTGAGCTGTCACTTTGCAAAGGGGAAAAAAATATGCAACTTTGGAATGTTTCAAATGAGCCCAATATTAGATTCTATAACTCAGAGTGACACAGGAAATACTATTTGCAACATGATTGGTTCATTAATATTTGGTAATTGTAGTACATCATTTTAAGGGGGAAATAAAATGCAAACAAATGTTTGCAGCTTCCAGTCAGTCACTGCTTCTAAACTGCCACCACCAGGAAAGGTTTGGGAGCGAAAGGATACGTGCATTGGGGAGGTTATATTTTCCCCTCCCCATTTTCATTTTGGAAGAATAATTTTCCTCATAAACCAACATGTCAGACAAAGCATCTACATTTTAAAAAAATATTATTTCACGATTTTCCACATGCACATTTGATGTAAACCCTGGAGGTGTATTCCCTGAGTACCTATTACCTCCATTTTAGGGAAATTACATTAAATTATTAGTGACAAATTTACTTGTCTGCCAATGTATTTTTCTGGAATTTTACTACAACATCAATACTTGGCTGTTTTATATGGGCCCTCATTTACCTGTCTTTGAAGGCAGCCATCCCTTGGGGAGCCCTGTCTGTCACTAACAGAAGCTGGAAAAAGTCTTTAAGTTTAACATTCACAGTTTCAAATTAGATGGAAAAATATGTTGTACTTTAAAAATGTAATGTGCTCTTCTGAATTTTACAATTAGGCAACTTGTTTCATAATCTATTGTCTCACTTTTTGAATAGGGAGAAAACAACCCAGATCATCATCAGGTACCTAAGCATGAACAACAGACGTTATCTTTAGGTGTAAAATATGTCTGCCAGGGACTGAAAGCAAAATGGGGATAGATGGTCACATTTCTTGTGTTTATTTTAGGGAAATTAGTGCAGAGAGGATTTACACTGATGCGCATGAGCCTGAAGCTCCAGGGTCCTTCACTTGAGAGGTACCTTTAGTGTCTTGGGAGCTGCTGGGATGTGCAGAGGGTTCTGGGATGGGAGGGGGGAAGCCAGGTGTCATCAGGGAAAAAAATCTCAGAAAAGAGGGATCTGAATGGTGAGAGCCAGCTCTTTGTTGTGATTTATTTTCTCATTTTAAGTAAATATTAATGTCAGAAACTTACTCCATATTCCCTCCTTACAGAGAATTCTCCAAATTCTATAAGCTTCAGACCCCACAAAACCTGGATCTGTTCTAAAATAGAATGTTACTTTTCTTGGCATCCCAGTTTATGAACAGAGTTCTGGTAAGCAGAAGCAGCATGTGCGAGGAATAGAACAATAGTTACATCTCCAACTGTAGAGTCCTGTTGAGGGAATGTGTAAGACAGGTGAGCATGCAGTACGAATAGGAGAGCTTGAAGCAGAAACAAAGGGAAAATGAAGAATAATAAGCAAGAGTGTAAGTCCCAGGGGGAGGGTGTATATTCATCTCTCCATTTTCCCTTTGATGTAGAATTCTTCTTCATTAGAATTTACCAAAGCAATGCTTGGCTCTGATGACATTTAAAATTCTCCTATCTTGTGTTATGTCTGGCTCTGTGGTTTGTATATTATTTTTTCTTTGAGATGCTTAAGTTGTTTAGTGGAATAGTTCATTTGTAGTTGAAGATTCTGGGGTCTTCAAGCTGGTCAAGACCCTCTGTGTCTTGGCTTTACCAAAAATATGCAAACAATTTGTTATTGTAGATAACTTGGAGTTGAGAATTGCACAGATATATATATATATATATATATATATATATATGCAGATATATATAAATATGTATCTCAGAAATTATTTTCCTAAGAAGTATGCAGCTTTATATGACTCAAACTTTGACTATTGCTATTCTTCCCTATTCTCTACCATTCAGGAGCCTCCTTTTTCTAAAAGGCTTTTCCTTCTCTCCCCCCAAAACACAACCATTTAGATCAAATTAACTAGAATAACTGTTTCAACTGACCTAAACGCATCCTCTGCTATGGCTTGGGAGGTTTGACCTTAATTAAACCTCTATTTTGCTGGAGAATGAGACTGCTGGAGGGGAAGACCATATGAATTTCTACTTTCATTTCAGGTGGAACATTTGTAGCACCTGGGAACAGATTGTTAATGAAATATTTGTTTTATCCAGCAATGCTTTGTCAAGACCTGGAAATATGGCAGTTTGGCAACTCTAAATGGGGAAGAATAGTAGCCAATGCCGCAAAAAGGAGATAATAAGAGGTCAGTACTCCTGAAGGAAATATAAGGGGTAATGACTCAGGACAAAATGGTGGAGAGCTATGGACCATACGAGAGTAGGATTTCCTTTCTAACTTCTTTTCAGTTTACCTTCCTCATTTAATCATTGTCCTTGGTGCCAAACAATTGAAATTCATTAATACATTTAGTAATCACAGCCACCCTACAGGACAGATACTGTGATCCTCATTTTTCCCAAGCAGACCAAAGTGCAGGGCAATGTAACAGTTTTCTTAAGGTCATCTAATAGTCTAGCCAGGATTCCTACTGACTTGTTCCTCACTCAGAGATCCAGCCCAGTTCTTCTCCGTTCAACCACCTTCTAGCCATCTACTAATTCTGAATGATGAGCTCTTTTAAAATGTTTACTCCACGGGCTTCCCTGGTGGTGCAGTGGTTGAGAGTCCGCCTGACGATGCAGGGGACACAGGTTCGTGCCCCGGTCCGGGAATATCCCACATGCCGTGGAGCGGCTGGGCCCTTGAGCCATGGCCGCTGAGCCTGCACGTCCGGAGCCTGTGCTCCGCAACGGAAGAGGCCACAACAGTGAGAGGCCCGTGTACTGCCAAAAAAAAAAAAAGTTTACTCTTAATTCTCTGGCCAATTTTAGAATCTCTTGAACAGTAGTCTTTGAATATATTGTCCAAATTTGAATAAAGAGCAATTAATAAATAAAGATGCAACTCATCTAACTTTGGTCCCTAAGGCATTGCCTTCACTGAGGGGAAAGGGATCCGTGATGAACCTGGGAAGGAAAGGCAACCCTGCAGAAAGTTGAGCAAACCTATACACTCCATCTTAAACTGCATCAACTCTAGTAGTAGAGTGCTATGTGTTCATATTCTTTCAAACCTGAGACTCTTTATTCAAAAAAAATGTTTAGAAATTGTTAGTCTGTCCTAACTATTGAGATGTTGTTGCTAACATCTCCCACAACTCCACCTCTGATGGCTCATGAAGCTTCATGAATACTTTAAATCAAACAAAAGTTTTGTGAAAAAGGTTGGGGTTGGTGAGTGACAGCCACCCAGTGGAAATGTCGTCAAAGCCTTTCAGTTTTGTTTTGCATTTATTGCCCTAAGAGCAATATTTATGTTTCTTTGACATTTGAAATCAATGCTTCCATTTATAAATCTCAACCCGAGAAACAGATGTATGCTATTACACTTATGCTTTTGTTCTTAGGATGCAACCAAAATAGAACATTCTTCTTCTGCCCCTGCCAGTATCCTGGGTGCCCCCCATCCATTGAATGCAATTGTAGCTCTAGGATTTCAAGGACAGTCTGTGGGTTAAATTAATCAGTTGGATAAGTATTAAGTACTTATTGAAGCCTACCAGTGTGCTAGGTATTTTGGAGGTACAGAAGAAGTATAGCCGTGCTCTTACATGTAGTCAGAGAAACAACCAACAGTAAGGTTGATAGAGCATTACATGATTTAAAAATTGAGGTGTGGCTGGTCAGAATGGCCATCATCAAAAAAATCTACAAACAATAAATGCTAGAGAGGGTGTGGAGAAAAGGGAACCGTCTTGCACTGTTGGTGGTAATGTAAATTGATACAGCCACTATGGAGAACAGTATGGAGTTTCCTTAAAAAACTAAAAATAGAACTACCATATGACCCAGCAATCCCACTACTTGGCATATACCCTGAGAAAACCATAATTCAAAAAGAGTCATGTACCACAATGTTCATTGCAGCTCTGTTTACAATAGCCAGGACATGGAAGCAACCTAAGTGTCCATCGTCAGATGAATGGATAAAGAAGATGTGGCACATATATACAATGGAATATTAGCCATAAAAAGAAACGAAATTGAGTTATTTGTAGTGAGGTGGATGGACCTAGAGTCTGTCATACAGAATGAAGTAAGTCAGAAAGAGGAAAACAAATACCGTATGCTAACACATATATATGGAATCTAAAAAAAAAAAAAATGGTCATGAAGAACCTAGGGGCAAGACGGGAATAAAGACGTAGACCTATTAGAGAATGGACTTTAATCCTCATGTGAAAAGGAAGAGACCCAATTTTGATTATGGACTTTCTCATTATGAGCTTTGGAACTTGGGGTGAGTTACTGAAGTTCTCTGAGCTTCAGTATCACCATCTGTAAATGGAGAATGATGATAATTCTCTACCCTATAGGCTTATGATTAAAAGAGAAAACAAAAGGGCTTCCCTGGTGGCGCAGTGGTTGAGAGTCCGCCTGCCGATGCAGGGGACACGGGTTCGTGCCCCGGTCCCGGAGGATCCCACATGCCGCGGAGCGGCTGGGCCCGCGAGCCATGGCCGCGGAGCCTGTGTGTCCGGAGCCTGTGCTCCGCAACGGGAGAGGCCACAGCAGTGAGAGGCCCGCGTACAGCAAAAAAAAAAAAAAAAAAAAAAAAAAGAAAACAAAAAAAATGTAAAGAACCTGGCAAAGTGCTTGAGTCATAGTAGAGGATCCCCTGTATCTTCTCTATCTTTGTGTTTGTGACTTGATAGAATTTTTAAATCCCAGGATGTTGTAGGATTTAATTTGGTGGAGAATCACCAGTAGGCATTTAAGAGCACCAGTAGACAGTGATGGTGATCTTGCCTCTAACAGTCTGAGGTTCTCAGATAACTCAACTCTGAGGAACTGCCCTAAATGTGGAATACTATAATGATGATCATTATTGACTGAAGTCTAGACACCAGACCCAGCACTGCTAGTGTCCAGTTGTAACAAATTCATTTGCCAGGCAAAAGGAGACCCTGTGGGTTGCATGGATTTTCTGTTATGAGTGATTTGACAGTACCTGAAGATTAGTTAATGACTTAGAAAGAAGTGGTTCAATTGCCTTGTAGGCCAATGTGCACAGCCAGGAGAAGTTCATGGGCAGCACCGCCTTGGGAGTCAAGGAGAAATGACAAGGACATTATTTAAGACACCCAAGTGAGCCTGTATGAATGGAAGGGATAGCATCTGAGTAGCTGAAGGAAGGCGCTGTCATTCTCCTACTCAGAAAATATGTCAGTCCTAATGATTTGAATGAGACTTTTTTTTTTTTTTAAAGCAGTGTAACATTTTTAGAGTCCTCCCTGTGGTACATTGTTTTATAAGTTGATTTCCTATAAATGAGGTTTCTTCAGTGATTTTCTACTGCAAAAACAGTTCTAACAAAGACAATACATTTGACTAATAATAGCTCAGATGATTGTATCTACTTTTCTAGAAATTTTAATAAAGAAACAATTTTTCAGGCATCTCCACCTCACATATAAATCTCTGTTAAGTAAATTGTACAAATTTATCTTCTTAGTTAAAAGCATTGAAGTAGATGGTCAGTTCTCTTGGCATTATTTCTCACATGTTTTAAATATGTTGTATCCTCTATAAAGTGATCAAGGATGATTGATTTAGAATACAAATAACTATATTGCATGCATGTATATACCATATTTACCTGCACAGTCCACAGTGTGTATTTCAGCAACTTCTCCTAGAAGAATTCAAATTTGCGTTTGTCTACAATATTCGGTGCCTTTTATTCGCCCTTCGCTGTTTTCCTCGCCTCACTGTTAGTGTTTGATGAGGAGCCAGCTGCCCGAGTGGTCAGCAGTGAGATTCCCACATTATGAGCAGCCCATCATATAAATTACAGCTGATGGTTAGGGCCCCTTTCTCCCAGTTGCAAGGGTTACTTACATTTCAAAATGGTGGGGAAAGAGGTGTTTGGTTTTGAGCAGAAAGAACTTCTCTGCACATTTGCTGTTTACAATCTCATCTGTACCTAATCTTTCGTTTTGGCTCAAGATGGAGGGTTTATGATGAATACAGTTGATGCAGAAAATGGCTGAGTGCTTGGCTTCTTTTAAATACATCATGCTCAGTGCACACAGACTCTGAGCATCAGTTAGAGAGAAGTGACAGCTGACTTGACCTTTCTCTCTGAATTGCATGTGGAAAAAGGGAATTAGCTTGCTACAATAGTACTTGAACTTGCTTTAACTTATCACTTTCCTCTTTAGAAGGAGGAATACACGTTAGAAATGCAAAATCACCTTCAGGCCTCATGTTGTTTAAAATGAAACTAAACTTCCTCATAATATTAAATCAGATGTGTCAAAAGAATTTACTAAGGTGACCATAATAAATAACATACGTAAGTTTTCTTCTGTCTCTCTCTTGTTTTTTTTAAACAAACCAATATTTACATATAGTGTTGAGATGCCTTGTGTGTGTGTGTGTGTGTGTATGTATTGAATTTTGCAATGGCTATTGAGCTTCCCCAGGAGAACATAGGAACAATAGGTCCACTAGTGAGGTACGAGGTATAAAAGCTTTTAAATTGGCTTCCATGTAACTGGAAACCAAATAAATGGCTATGGAAAATACGAAAGGAGACCTAGCAGGGTTATTTCCATAGTTGCCAATTACTGCTATTAGAAGATCTGGTATGCTCTGCCTACACCTGAAACAGCTGTGATTGACACAGACCTCAGCCAATCCTAGTGTTTCCTTGTCAGCTGTCATTAGCCTGTGATCAATTACCATGATTTTAGACTAACTTGAATGGAAAGTAAAAACACATTGTAACCCAAAAGCTCATTGTGTAAATATGCCATATAAAGAAACATATCTTCTCTGACCTCTCTGACATTTTCAAACTGTTTAAAAGCTGAAGTTAATTCTTCCTGATGGCCTTTCATCTTTAGTTGACAACAGAGAGCCCCAGAGTGGTGACAGCTCTTGTCAGGTGGGACTGTCTTATCAAAAACAATACCCTCCAGATCTTTCAATCCAAATATTCTAATCTAAAGTAATTGCATTTAAAATTTCATGTAGCTTTTATGTCTTCCCTGAACCATCCTGGTATGAAACCACACAAATCTCTTCCTGCGGCCCACTTTAAGCTTCAAATTTTCAATATTTCTAGTTTAAAATGCATTATAGAGGTACCATGCAGGCTGGAGATTATAAAACTGTAGCTGGAGTGAATGGCTACAATTTGTTCTGCTGTGTCTTTTATTTGTATCTACATGCTTGCAGGGTGTTTCTGCAAATGTCAGTCCCAGTTCTGTTTCTATACTTCTTATGCTCAATCCAAGCAGCATAAAATCTTGTCTCTGCAAAAGCAGCAGAGATCCTGGATTTGGCTCTGAGATGATGTGAATCATCTGTTGAATATTTAGATTTTTAACACCATGTTTTAGTTATCTCTTCCAGACTCAATTCATTTTGTGATTTGGAGGAACCCTGTAAATAGCATGTAATTGTAAGTAGCTAGCCGTGATATCCATTGTCTTGGATCCGAAAATAGATTGCTGGATCCAAAGTCTTTTGTAGAAGGACTTTGCTGGTTTATAGATTTGAAGGCAACTCCCATCCCCTGTTACCTGCCCTGTTGATACAGGTACCTATGTTGTGAGGAACTAGTTTATATTTTGGGTTCAGAAATGCTTCTTTTTTGACAGAATCCTTCCACAGACCTGTGTTTTTCCTGTCCTCATGAGAGCCGGAATTCCTTCTCATGGTCCCTGACCAAGCCCTGTCACAGGCATCCTCCCGGGCCACTTTGTCCTGGTGCCTCTTCAGCAGTGGTCTTGAGACACACCTTCCATTCACCATTCCTTCCCTTCCTCCACCCTTTCTCTAGATTCAGCTCCCACACTGTGCCCCTAGTTGTGTCAGAGGGTTTTTTTTGTTTGGTTTTAATAACTTTGCCCCCTTGAATAAGTTATTTAGTTAGGTTTATTCCAAGCGAGGATCACATTGAAAGAAAAAAAGCTATCCTACTCAAAGCAATTTTCATTGTTAAAACACAGCAGGCTTACTTCCCATTCACACAGTTGAGGCAGGGCTGTAGAGTCAAGGTTCCAGACTCAAGCAAAAAGAGCTGGGAAATAAGATCCTTTAAGATCTTCCCCGAGAAAGCAATAGAAGTGAAAATGTGCATTCCTTCTCAGTGTTAGCTTTTCTCTTAGATGTAAGTTACCTGTAGAATCTTTCTACTTTTTTTTTTTTTTTTTTTTTTTTTTTTTGCGGTATGCGGGCCTCTCACTGTTGTGGCCTCCCCCGTTGCGGAGCACAGGCTCCGGACGCGCAGGCTCCGGACGCGCAGGCTCAGCGGCCATGGCTCACGGGCCCAGCCGCTCCGCGGCATATGGGATCCTCCCAGACCGGGGCACGAACCCGTATCCCCTGCATCGGCAGGCAGACTCTCAACCACTTGCGCCACCAGGGAGGCCCGAATCTTTCTACTTTTATTTTAAGCTTTTACTCAAGAAAAAAAGACAGAAAAGGAGGACCAGATGGTGTTTGCATCTTTCAAAAAGCCAACATGATAAAAGAAATGGTATGTTCAAAATAAGAGGGTCTGTTTCAGAGCCAGAAGTCTGTCTACTCCTGACATACACAATCTGAGTTGACTTTCCATAGTGCATGTACACCCCACCTCTTATTTTTTAAAATGGCTGGATGGCCAGTCAGATGCGGTCCTGACTAGACAGATGACTCATTACCAACCTGACTTCTGCTCTCCATGCACAGCACAGATGTGCAGAGGGTACGTGTTGCTGTGTATCTTCCCTCTTTTCACACCCATGCTCTTCCTTTCTTTTGTCAGAGAGTATGTTTAATCTTTTCTTTCCAGACATAGATATTACTAAGGATATTACATAAACCTTAAAATTTACTTATTCATTCAGGCAGTGTGACATAGAGGTAGAAGAAAGCCCATTGTATAGCCTGGTCTTTGGACCTGAAGAAAAGTTCTCATAGAAAACAGCAGTGTGCTGAGGGTGTCAAAGGGGTTAGGGTCCAGATCTCAGAGGCTGATTTTATTAGAACGTTACCAGTGCTGTGGCCACACCTTACCTCCTGCCTCAGCGATGGACAACTTGGTCCTACACTGCTTCTGGGAGATTAATGGGCCTAGGGTTATTTACACAAAACTGCTCACAAGATGGACAAATGCAGACACCCATCCTGAATACCACGCCCTGTTCCACAGAGCTCAAAATCTCCAAAAATGGGCTCTACAGAAACATTTCAAAGGAGCTACCACTGCCCATTCAGGAGCCCCAGGAGCATCATGTGGCCCTGAAAGTTTATTTTTAGAGAGGACCCAGGTCTCACCATGCCTGTACTTGGGCAATTTCTGCCAACTTTACTCTAACATACAGGAAGTGTTGCCTTTGACCCCCAAAGAGCACATCACAACCATCCCGCTTGTAGAACCTTCCACCTGTTTTCCTACCAGTTGCACTGCTTTGTATTGCTCCTGTACCAGGATCATTGTGAATTTCAGAATCCTGCCTCACTTCCAAAGAACAAAAGCAAAAATAAAAAACACAGATTTTCCTTATGTCAATGAAAATGATAAGGCACTGGCATCTCTTTATTATTCTTTTCTTTTTTTAAAACAATAAGCACAGCTGGATTAGGGACCTTTATTTTTTAATTAATTTATTTATTTTTGGCTGCCTTGGGTCTTCATTGCTAAGTGCGGGCTTTCTCTAGTTGCGGTGAGTGGGGGCTACTCTTTGTTGCGGTGCACGGGCTTCTCATTGCAGTGGCTTCTCGTTGCAGAGCACGGGCTCTAGGCACGTGGGCTCAGTAGTTGTGGCTCGTGGGCTCTAGAGTGCAGGCTGAGTAGTTGTGGTGCACAGGCTTAGTTGCTCTGCAGCATGTGGGATCTTCCCAGACCACGGCTAGAACCCGTGTCCCCTGTATTGGCAGGCAGATTCTTAACCACTGTGCCACCAGGGAAGTCCTCTTTATTATTCGTATTTTTCATATCTTCATTACTAGACTTTGTTTATTAAAGATAGCTAAAATATTCTGAAGGTAAATGTCTATACTTTTTTTGAATATGTGTAGTTTTTGCGTTGCTTCCACTGGATCCAGTGAGTGAACTTCTTTTTTTAAAAATTAATTAATTTATTAATTTATTTATTTATTTTTGGCTGTGTTGGGTCTTCGTTTCTGTGCAAGGGCTTTCACTAGTTGCGACAAGCGGGGGCCATTCTTCATCGCAGTGCGCGGTCCTCTCTCTGTTGCGGCCTCTCTTGTTGCGGAGCACAGGCTCCAGATGCGCAGGCTCAGTAGTTGTGGCTCACGGACCCAGTTGCTCCGCAGCATGTGGGATCTTCCCAGACCAGGGCCTGAACCCATTTTCCCCTGCATTGGCAGACAGATTCTCAACCACTGCGCCACCAGGGAAGCCCCGAATATGTGTAGTTGTTTTTTTTTTTTAACATCTTTATTGGAGTATAATTGCTTTACAATGGTGTGTTTGTTTCTGCTTTATAACAAAGTGAATCAGCTATACATATGCATATATCCCCATATCTCTTCTCTCTTGTGTCTCCCTCCCACCCTCCCTATCCCACCCCTCTAGGTGGTCCTCTTTATTATTCTTTAATGCAGATATTATCTCTCCTTTGAACATTAAGAGAAGTTCTCAGTGGAAGCCCTGGGTGAATCAGAGCTTAGGGAAAGGAATTCCTTAGGTATGAGCCTCATCTTCCCCAAATGAAGATGCAGCTATAGCAGATTCTCCTGAGGTTGTTTTGACCTACAGACATTTATGAAATTTAGAGCTGGTTTTCCATATAACAGTATACCAACATTAATCTTCTGAACGAGATTTTAATTTCCAGTAATATAAATAAAGATTCATTTTCTCCTTCATGTGTTTTCCAAATTCTAAGAGAGTTAAACAATCTACTTTAATATTTTACTAGTCTTTTATCTTAGAGAATTCTCTACTCTGGCAATTTTTTTCTCTTAGAGTATTAAAATATTAGAAATTGGAAATATACCCTCATCTTCTCTGGTCTTTAACTGTCTTAAATCTTTATTTCCCTTTTTTTCATTTTATTGAATTTTCCTTCCTTTTTTTTTTTTTTTTGTTCACTGCCATTCTTTGCATTTTCTCTTTTTTGCAATACTTCTTTATTCCTCCCTCCCTTCCTTCCTTTCTTTTGTCTTTCCTTTTTTAAGATTTAGGTACACTGTTCTTACATTTCATTTAAGAGCTTTAGAAAATAACTCCAAAATGAATGTTATTTTTTAGTTATATTAAAAGCAAATTGTTATGCCGTGTGTAAAGTGTGCACTTCTGTGCTTTCAGAACGCAGCTCATCTCACTTCACGTTTCCAAATGCTAGAACTATTTTGTGAGTTAGCCTGTCAGTTGGAAATCTCTAGTCTGCAAGCAGTCCTTATTTACTGTTCAGTGACAAGATGCCCCTCACACCCTCTCAAACTCCTTTTGGCCCCTGATAGAAATCCATGGTTTTGTTTTGTTTTAAAACAGCTTTATTGAGATACAATTTACATGCCATACAATTCACCCATTTTAGGTGTTTAAGGAAACAGAAGCTTCCTTCTCATTCAGTTGCATAAGTTCATTTATATTTGAAACTGGAAAAGCTACCAAACATGATCAAATAGAAATCTTAAAACATTCTTTGAACCCATTCTGTTTTAATGCATAATTTTCCTATTACAGCCGCCTGTTTGCACCTCTGGAGTTAAGGTCACAGCAGCGTTTGCATTATAAACCCTTTTTTCAAGGGTTTATAAATGCAGCTGCTTTTGTTTGCTCAGGACTGAAGCTTGCCTCGTGAGGTTTCCATGCAATAGAGCGGCTTTTTGGGGTTGAGTTTTCTTTAACTAAATTAAAATTTTAAAACACCATGTTGCCCTTTAAAAAAATCATTGCAAGTGTCAAAAAAGCCTAAGTAGGAATTTCTCCCCAAATAACTTTTTTATGTATATGCAGTTTTTAATTGCCTTTCGCTTCTAAAAATTCTGCACTGTGCTCAGTTTCTGATTAATGTTACTTGCTTCAAATATTTACAAACCTAAATCCAACTCGGTTTATAAATGAAAGAAAAAAAAGCATGTTACGTACAATTACTGTCTTTCAGCATTGTTAACAGAATTATTTTACAGTGCATTATAAAGCCCAAAGATGACATGAAGAGATAGAAAACTGTCATAACCTCGTGAGAAGTTATACATATAAATGTATGCATTTGAGAGTGTATGTTCTCTAGGAGAGTTTAAAATATTTAGAAAGAAAACCATTTACATTTTCAAGATAATATTTTGCCTTTTTCAAAACAATAAAATTGTGTGGTAGAGGATGCAGAAACCACCATAAATTATTAAATTGATTTTAAACGTTAAAGAACAAAATATACAGGCTCATTAAACAAAATACGATATTAGAATGACAATTTAAATGAAGTCTAACTGAGAATCCTGACTTTGTTTGCACACAATTGCCAGAAACTTCTAATGAGACCTTTACCTGGTAATTTTAGGAGGTGTTTTACCTTTCAGTCACAGACCAGTATGTATGTGGTTGCCTATATCTCACCTTATGTTTCAGAAGTCAGGTTTCATCTTGTTCAATTTTATTTAATTTTTAAAAAATATTATTTTATTTAATATTTTTTGTGCAAATTTATATTTTGTATGGAAAAGATAGATAACTCAAAGGCAAGATAGTATTAATGAATATTGTGTTCTGCCATGTACAATTTTATGGGAAATAGCTTGTTCTTCCCCCAAACATCCACAATGATCAAGACAAAAGCATTTTGCAGTCAGGTCCATTTCAGGGTAGACTACAAACCCCCGCAAGTCAGGGACTCCTTCCCCACCACCCCAGCTCTATGAATTACCCCTCCCGGCACAGCCCATGCCTCCAAAAGGTTTGTTGAATGAAGAAACGACTGTCCTCCTCATCCAGGAGCTTCTGGACAGGAATCGAACACTCGAAAACCAAAACTGTTTTTCTAACCTTCCTCCCACCTCCTGCCTTCCCAAAACAAAGCCAAACCGGCAAACAAACAGAAAGGTTTAATCTGGATTTATGAGACCTAGCACAAGGGTGACAGCTTGAGTTGATATTTCAGCTGTTTCACCTTGAGTTGAGGTTCCAGCAGCGGCTGACAAAGGCTACATCAGTTGCCAGAGAAAGGTTGTCTCAGAATCTTTATCTCGTCGGCGGCTGCGGTGGTGGTCGTCCTGAGCCCTGAAATACAGTCGCTCAGCTCCCAACCTCCCGGCTTTTACCAGCCCTCTGAATTCAGAATATGATTATCTAAGCCAAGTTTTTTCTAACCAAATAAATACAGTTGTAAACTGGTGTTGAGAAAATAAATGTATTTGTTTCCTGCTAATATATTTAATAATTCCCTTTGTCTCTCCCAGTCTGATTTTTTTTTTAACTGGGAGATTGTATTTATCCTCCTGTTTCTTGACCAAAGTGTTGTCTAACTTAATTGTATTCATTTGGTTGTGTTATAAATTCAGGAACATTAGAAGAAAAATAATTTTGTAAATCCAGTGCTAACAGGTTTAATCCTTCAGTGTGGTATTTTAGTTAACAGACTGTTTGTTTTTCCTGTGGGTAAACAACAACAGAAAGGTGCTTTGAGTGCTTTTATCCCCAGCAAAGGGAAGCATTTTCAGAGCAAGAAAGGGATGAAGCAGAGGGGAGCAAATGCGCAGTGTTTCTTTATAGTGATAGCTCCCAAACATGCATGCGTTTCTGTACTCTACATTCACACGTGTGTGAAGAAAAAGGGACACACAGCGCCCGGAAAGAGAATACAATGATGGAGATGTGGAATCATCTCCTTTTGTGAGTGAATGCATCAGATTTTCATTCTGTAGTGAAAATGAATCCATCATGTCCAGCCCCTCACCATTTCCCATTAATCCCTGAATATTTTCTTCCCTCTATAGTTACTGCTATTAAATGTGGGTATTGGAAAACTCCAGAGTGCAGGGCTCCCTAAGAAAAATTGAAATCCTGCTTTTGTTTCCCTCGTGTTTCCCTCATGCAGTGGGGTGCAATCTTTTCAGGCCTGGCTGCGATGATGGTGAGGGATGAGGGACACGCCCCCCTGGCCACCTCTGCTCTGCTCCAGAGTGTCAGAAGCCGGGACTCTGACCATACCACCCTCCACCCTCCACCCCACTTATATATTTACAAATTTTACATATTTACAAACTTTAAATACATATGTACACATTTCAGATTAATCAGCTGAAGTAATGACTCTGGGGTTTTCACTGCCTAAATAATTTAAGAATAGTGTCTCTTCTTTTTAGACAGTGGCTAGAATGAGGGTAGGATTTGGCTTGATTGGATTTGAATTTTTGGATGTAGCCATTCTTATCTGGCATCTCTAGAAAGGTTTCTTCAATGAGTGTACATACCCCTATCTTTTTTATATTCCTGAAGCAGGTAACAATGCCGTTAAAGGTTTCTCGAACTCTCCCCTCTCCTCCCTCCCTCCCTCCCTCTTTCCCTGTCTTTCTCATCCTTTTCCCTCCCTTTTCCCTCTCTCCTTCCTCCCTCCTTCCTGCCCTCCCTTCCTCCCTCCCTTCCTTCCCTCTCCTATCAGGCTACCTATGATTTTCCCACCTGCCAATGGTTGAGGGTCAAATCCACAATCTGAATCTTTTTTAAGTTTTCATTTAAAAATATTAATGTGGGTGCTTCCAATTTCGTCTGCTCATACTCTCTATTTAATCAGGGCGTTCTGAAGGAAAACTCCTTTTCATTGTTGGCAGCACATTCAATTTCCCTTCTGCTCCTCATAGGGACAATAATGAAGGGCTTAAAATTGATCCTTTTATTTTTTGAAATGGAGGAAGTGTCAAATATTTGAATTTGTCTTGATCATTTATTTTCCACAGGCAGGGAGTAAACACTGAAAGCGATACATGCACATTCTGTAGGTGGTTATGATGAATAAATTGGTTGTATGATGCAGAAATCAAATGGTGGAGGGATGATGACGGTGAGCAAATCAGATGTCTTTGCATGTCTTCTCACTTCTGAGATGGCGTTAAGTCAGAGATTTTACCAGAGTGATTCCAAATGTCTGCGTTTCTTCCGAAATGAAACTTTCAGTTTGCGCCTATCCAGACTGGAAACAGGGATTTGTGCCAATTTAGAGAGGAGGAAAATATCAGGTTGATATGAAGTTTATGGATAATTGAAAGTAAGGTGGCTATTCCTGCAATTTATGAAATTTGGGCATCTGCAAATGCTAAGGACAAAATAAATGGGAGATGCAACCTAAGGGATAAGAAAGAGTAATTAAGAAATACTAATGATAAATCCAGTTATGTGTATGTTCAGTCAGTAGTTTTTATGGCTGAGCTCTCCATTTTGTTCATTTAAAGTTTTTCTTTTTTTTTGACATTTAAAGCAATTGCTTTAATATGAGTATTGAGAATTTGATAAGAATATCTTCTTTTTTTAAAGATTATTTTACACTTTTTGGGAAATAATTAAACATTGAATATAATTACATAACAAAAAGGCAACTTCTACTGAACCAGTAACTAGAAGCAAGAAAAATGACATGATTCTCCAGTAAAAAATTTTGATGTAAAAGGGGTTTTGTTGTTGTTTCTGTTTTGGCAAAATACCTTTTAATGTTTATTAAATCTGGAACCAGAAGCTGTAAAGTAAGAACTCTGCTTATGGAGCAAAGTTAACAAACATATGAGTATCTCATCCTTTTCAATATCAGGCATGAATCTACTGGAGGGTCATTGCCATGTAATTAATTATTAGTTATTATCGTGTCATTTCAACTACAGAAAAAGCCACAAGAAAATGTTTCATTTGAAAAATTTTGTTGCCACCTGTTTTGGACTATTGGCATTAACATATGTTTTGCTCTGGAGAAATTTTTTCAATTTCATCGGAATGAAAAGCAGTGTTATTGTTGTTGTTTTCCACCTTTCAATATCTCTGAAACTGAACAAATAAGTGATCTCACCTGGTCCGTCTTTGTAATGTTCCTTCAAAGCAGAGACAGTCAGCTGAATTAAATTCCACACACATAGATTTAGTGCCTACTATGTGCAAGTATTATTAGGCCAAGCACAATTTAGAAATTCCTGTACACACTGTGTTGCCATGTTGGGAAGCTTTGTGAAGCCTTCTGCTTTAGATCCAGTTAGAACATGGAGCCAGCTTCAAGAAAAAGGGCACAGGAAAATAGGGGGAATATGCAGGGTTCATGGGCAAAAAAGTTTTCTGAGGCTTAAAGCCAACTTGCATACATTTTGCCTGTCTCTATTGCTCATTGCAGGTGGGGATTGCAGTGCTGTTTCCCCAGTATCATCTTTATGAAATGCACCCTTCTCTCATTCTTTAGGTCAGAGTATTCAGCATACACTTTAATCCTTTGTGGCCATTCCTAGTTGAGATGAGTAATGTTAGATTTTTCTTGATGGAACTTGATTGTAAGTTCCTCTACAAGCAGTGTTCACAATGATAGTACTTTGTGTTGGTTTAGAAATTTTTAATTTATCATAGTTCTTTCACATTTATTTCCTCATTGGATCTTTGACAACAACCGTGTTAGATAATCAAGGATACCTAGTACTTTTCCCATTTTGTTGAAGAAAAAATGATTTACATTAAAATCGCATGGAAAGAATTGAAACTGCGGCTCCCTTGCTCTTAGCCAGGGATTCTACCTACTGTCCTAGCCAGGTGTCCAAAAACTGAGACCCAAGGGCCAAGACCAGCCTGTTTTTTTTAGTTTTTTTCTAATGGCCCTGAGAGAGAATAATTTTTACATTTTAAAATGACTACATTTTAAATGGTTTTTATAAGTACTTACATAATAGCCTACATTTTACCTCTTGGCCTTAAAATATTTACTCTGGCCCTTTAAGAAAATGTTTGCTGAGCCCTACACCATCCTCTCCAGCCTTCTCCGTATCCTACCCAAACCACCCCCTCCCCAATTAGATTACTGACTCTGTAAGCAGATACCAACTCTTTTTTTTGTTGTTGTTATGTATTTGGCACACCAGGTATGGGGCTCTGTGCATGTAGAAATTTGGCTAATACTATGTTACCATTTAATTCATCCAGACAAACCCAAGTATGCCAGTTATGCCTGGAATCTGCCTTGATTTGGGGTTAAAGTTAGAAACAGGGATGCAGTGGAAATGGAAAAGATCTAGCTGCTTTAACTTTAGTGTCTGATTTCCAGCATGAAATTTGTTTCAGTCAAACCTAGGGGCCCCAGTGACAGAGTTTTCTTTCACATTGTTACATCCTAAAATAAAGGGAAAATGTATATCATGTTTAATTCCCTACCCCTCCCTCCATGATGAGGTAACTCTGAGTTCCTTTTTAGCTCTTTTGCATCTATGACTCTTTTTAAATAAAGACAGTAGAAGGGACATTGTTGGCTGAAGAAACATGGGTTCCATTTTAAGAGCATCTTGAAAGTTAGGCTGTTTGAATGACCACCTCCGCCATTCTGAAGATGAAACTCTCAGGCCTGAGTCATCATTTTAGTCAGAGCAGAGCCAGAACAGCCGTTAAAGCAGAGTATGGCCTTGTTAGGCTGTCCCAGGAGGGTAAAGCTGTTACTCCAGGCTCAGCAGTCTACAAGAGGGGTGCATCCAAATAAACACATGAAGTGATTTGGATGTAAAAAGGGATATGAAATGCATTGGTGAGAAAAGGATGTTCTTCTGCCTCCGTCTATCCTAGGATAGATTTTAGAAATTGTTTCCACGTGGTAGCCAACACTGGCATGGTAATAGGCATGGGTCAAACACTTCTTGCCCTGCTTAGCAAGAAGTGGAGAGAACCCAGAGACTTGTGATCATGGGAAAGTTTAAAAAGGCAACTTGCAAAAGTAAAGCATATTTGGCTAGGTCACCTGTGTTCTCAGTGAATTAGATTTGAAATCTAGGCCTAGGTAGATGTTTTTTTGGGCAATAGTTACTTCTCTTTTTCCTTTAAAGATAGTGTTTATTTGGTGTTCCTTTCCTGAGTTATAAGATATAACCCAATATAGAAAACTTGGAAAATATGAAAAAAAATCTGAAAAATCCACAATCCTTCTACCCAGAGCCACTCACAGGTACTAGTTCAGTGCATTTAGTGTTAGTTTTTATCTTCTGTTTATAGGTGTCATATAATTTTAAACAATGTTGAGATTATACTGTATTTGATTTCTGTTCTGCTATTTATTTTAATTAATGGTGCAGTATGATTTTTTTCCCTGAGCATTTTTAATGAGTATGTTGATGATGTAATAGTTCATACCATAATTATATAATTCTGTATTCATTCTTCTATATTAGCCACATAACTTGTTTTAGTTTATTCATTTGTTATAATAATTCATGTTGTGATGAAGTTTTAGAAGGAATCTCTGGAGTTGGGGCTACTAGTTCAAGGGGTAAACGCTTTTCAAGATCTTAGAAAGTTTGTATCAACTTATATTCTCTTCAGTTCTCTGTGAGAGCACATTCTCACCAACTTTTGGATGGTGAGAATTCATTTATTTTCAGTCTTTGCCAACTTAATTGTTTAAAGAACACCTTGATGTTTTGATTATATTTTTCATAGGCTAATTAACCAGTTGTATTACCTTTGAGTGTTATCTGTTGGTTCATGCTTTTGCCCATTGGCGGGGGTGTTCATCTCTTGTTTTTATTGACCTGCATGATGTCTTAAGGCCACCAGACCATAATATTTTATTTTTTATTATTATTATTATTTTTTGCAGTGTGCGGGCCTCTAACTGTTGTGGCCTCTCCCGTTGCGGAGCCCAGGCTCCGGACGCGCAGGCTCAGTGGCCATGGCTCACGGACCCAGCCGCTCCGCGGCATGTGGGATCTTCCCAGACCGGGCACGAACCCGTGTCCCCTGCATCGGCAGGCGGACTCTCAACCACTGTGCCACCAGGGAAGCCCGATCATAATATTTTAAAATCATTTTACGAAGGAGAGTAAAGGGCACCAAGTGGAAGTGCTCATAATTAGAAATTCATGGAGGTTGTGCTCTTGCATGAAAGATTTAAATAAATGTATATAGTTCTTCTTAAAGGCTTCCTGGGGTATGGGATAGAAGATTAGGGCAGTCCCCAAAAGGCTTTGGTTCTCTTCCCTCCCCTTGGAAGGTGTTTGCTTCTTTGTGTCTAACTCATCACATCTCATTTAAAATTAGATGCTCTTGGTTTTGTCGTATTTAAATGTATAACCAAAATGCAGCCTGGGCATTGCAAGAGGTAGATTCCTCTCTGTGACCAGACTTTTTGAGGCCTCCCAAATTGAAACAATTAAAACATTGTTTTAGAATAAAATATTTTACATAATCAAACCCACCACCCAGATTTTAAAATGTTAGCATTTTGCCACAGTTGCTTCAAATGATTTTTTCCTTGTTTTCTTTTCTTTATTATGAAATAAGAAGTCACAGCCCCCTAATCCCATTCCCCTCCCTCTCTCCTGAAGTTGATTATTTTGTTCCTGACCAAGTTATGCTTTTACTTTCCATAGGTGTTTTTGTTCCAGTATTCTTAATTCTGTGTTATAACATGTGATATTAAGCATCTATTTCATTAACTTGCTTTCCATTCACTTAACATTATTTTCAAATAGTATGACTCTTTAAAATATTAAGTATACATTTTCAAATGCTGTATATGTCAAGGCATATCTGGTAGGGTAAATGTGGCGAAAATGACAGAATTAAAGAAAGAGCAGCAAGATGCTACAGAACCAGAAAATAAAGCAAGTATCTATTAAATGCCTGTTCTGTTGGGTTACTTAGGGAGATATACAAAATCATAAACCTGTTCTCTGCCCTCAAAGAGTTTTATTTTAATTGAGGAAAAAAAGTAAAAATAAACACATGATAAGTTAAAACAGAGTGTCAAACAATTGTTAAATAATTGCAAGAAAACTTTTTATTTGTCAAGAAAACTTTTTAAATGTCACAAGCCAGCGTATGCTTAAGTGTCAAGAAATGAACTGAGCTTTCTAAGACTTAAAAACAGAATGGAGGGCTTCCCTGGTGGCACAGTGGTTGAGAGTCCGCCTGCTGATGCAGGGGACATGGGTTCGGGTCCCGGTCTGGGAAGATCCCACATGCTGTGGAGCGGCTGGGCCCGTGAGCCATGGCCGCTGAGCCTGTGCTCCGCAACGGGAGAGGCCACAACAGTGAGAGGCTCACGTACCACAAAAACAAAACAAAACAAAACAAAACAAAACAAACCAGAATGGAAATACATATTTTTAGTAAAGTACTAAACATTTTCTGGAGAAAAGGCTATTACTCACTGTGTTGAGGTTTTCCTCAAATAGTTACTGACCACCATCTCTGGGCAGGGAAGTTTTTTAATGTGTTAAATATAGCTTGCTATTCTGGAGTTAGACTGGGTTCCAACCCAGTGGTCCAGAACAGTGGTGCTCCAAGATGAGCCAGATTCTGGTTATGTGCCTACTCACCTTGAAGGGGCAAAGTGGGGCTGGGAGGCTAAGCATGTGCTGACAAGGACAAGCTAAGCGGTATAGATTTCAAAGATCCACGATGCTACTAGAAGAGAGACTATGGTGTATACACTAAGCCAGGAGACATGGCAACCATGGTAATATGGGAAAGGGACAATGGGTCAGGGAAGAAAAAGTCAGCTGCCTTCATATTTCTGGGTCACATTCCAGGTTCCGTCTCTTGTGAGGCCTCGCACAGTTTCTTCCCAGAGATGATGTTGCTTCTTCAGAACTAGCCCACTCCAGATCTTTCTCTCTGGCCTTTGGTCTAATATGGTTAATCTTATCCAACTTTGGAGGGTGGTCCAGTTGCATGGGCAAGGTATCCTACACTTATACAAAGAAGGTCTCAGAATTCCCTTACATAGTATTGGGATCTTTCCATGCACAAGTAAGATGATCAATATATACATATTGACTCCATTATCCAGCAACTCCAGCCCTGCCAAAGTTACCCCAATAATGTTGGGGATGGGGTGGGTGGGAAAAACTAGGAGGGAAGAGCTAACATTTGCAGCAAAATCTGAGCATAAAACTTCCCAAACAGGAGCAGCCAACTGACTTCAACAGGCTCAAAACTCACAAGATAAAAATTCATCTTTCTATGTCCCAAAAGAAAGCCTCATTATACCCGGGGGAAGTGTATTTACCAGTGGATTGGGTTTTTTTTTTTATGACATTTTAGTCTTGAATTCATTATTCATTGTGTAAACTATTTATATAGTAGTTCTCAATCAGCTGCCATCGTATTTGATGACCTGTCCTAATGAAGGAAGCAGCCATGGAGAAAATCCAAAGCAGTTGACAATCCAAATGCAGTTAGCTTTTGCTCATGAAATGTAGTGTCTGGTTTTCAACTGCAGACAGGTTCAGACTCATGGGTGTGTGACCTATGCAGTCACACAGGTCCTTTGCTCAGTAGGGCCCTGATCCTGGTTTAATGCTCTACTGTCACTGCCTTGAGATTTTAATTGTTTTCGAACAAAGGGCCCCACATTTTCATTTTACACTGGACCCTGCCAATTATGTAGCTGGTCTTGGCTTCAAATTGGCTTTTCTTGGATAGATTGTAACATGATTCTGCATCCCAGAAGACATCTGTATGAACAAAAGGAAGAGACTTCTCAAAGGCAGGTTGGGTGGCTGACATTCAACCTGTGACTTTTCTTTGTCTGATACCCACATGGCTAATGGAGAGATAGCTGACATGTGGTGAGAGTCTGCCAAGTGCCCAAAGCAAGAAGGTAGGATATTACATATGACATCAGACTTTAAAGGTCACAGAGAGGGCTTCCCTGGTAGCGCAGTGGTTGAGAGTGTGCCTGCTGATGCAGGGGACATGGGTTCGTGCCCCGCTCCAGGAAGATCCCACATGCCACGGAGCGGCTGGGCCTGTGAGCCATGGCCACTGAGCCTGTGCATCCAGAGCCTGTGCTCCGCAATGGGAGAGGCCACAACAGTGAGAGGCCCGCATACCGCAAAAAAAAAAAAAAAAAGTCACAGAGAACAAATGTGTCCTCCTCTGTAAGAACTAAGAAGGTATGGAGAAACCCACTCTTTAAGGCAGTATTTTAAGAACTGTATCACCAAGAAAGGTGTTCTAGTGTCCCATTGTGATTTTAGGTCCTATTCTTGGCCAATGAAAGAGCACAGACATGAACTGCAATTTATGGATGAAAGGTGGTGTCACTTGACCTATCTGGGTCAGAAGAATTTGTCCTGAGGAAGGCATTTGATGGAGAGAAAACTGCAGAGAAAGCAAAAGTAGATACAAGTCTTTGAGCTTTCTGAAGTGCCCTGGGACTTGTTCCTACAGAGAAGCCTTGCATCTCTCTTAGGGACCTGCCTTTCCCCATCTATCCTGACCTCCATTTCTGAGCCGGGGGTACCCTAGCAGCCTATCAGGAGCCCTTGATCCTCTTCCTCATATTGAATCAACGTTTGAAGTAGTTCATCCTTTCTGCACGTCCTCATGAAGACATGTTTGGGAGCCATGCCAAATGCCTACAGTAACAGTGACAATATGTCCCAGAGTCAGGCGATACAGGCCTCAACAGCCATTCACTTATTCATGTAACAGTTACTAAACTTAGCACTCAAGGACTCTACTGAACTCTAACAAATACACAGTGTATTCGTTTCCTAGAATTGTTGTAACAAATTACCATAAACTGGGTAACTTAAAACAATAGAACTTTATTTTCTCACATTTCTGGAGGCTAGAAGTCTGAAATCAAGGAGTCAATCAGGACCATGCTCCATCTGAAAGCCCTAGGGGAAAATCTGTTCCATGTCTAGTTCCTGGTTCCTGGTGGTTGCTGGCAATCCTTGACTCATGGATGCATCACTCTAATCTCTGCCTCCGTCTTCACTTGGCCTTTCTGTAAGGACAACAGCCATTGGCTCTAGAGCCCACCCTTAGCCAATATGTCCTCAACTTAAGATAATTACATCTTCAAAGACCCTATTTCCAGGTGACTTCAAATTCTGAAGTTCTGGGTGGACATGAAATTGGGGAGGACACTATTCAACCCAGAACACATAGATTTTCAAAAAGATACATTTATTGCTCTTAAGTTGTTTGCCATCCAGAGTAGGAAAAGAGAAATACAAATATATAGTCTATAGGTACTAAGTGATAAGGCTCATAAGAAATATACAGATCAAATGCTGTGGAAAGCCAGAGGAAGGGGAGACAATTTCCAGAGGCCAAGATCAGGGAAAGCTCCATGGAAGAGGTGGCGTGGTTGTTGGGTGTTGAATGGTAAGTAGGACTGAGACATGTGGAGATAATGTATGGAGAGAGTTTGGGAAACAGCATGAGCTAAGGCAGAGAGGTGAGAATCAGAGGAATACGCACACATATGAGTTATTCAGGTCGGCTGGAAAATAGAACACGTGATAATCAGTGATATCCAGAAAAGTAAGCTGGAGAAGATGATGTGTCATGAATGGCTGCCTAATGCGTGTGAACTTTGCTCATCATGCAATACAGAGTCACTGATTTTTTTTAAAGGGAGGTGATAGATTGTGCTTTGTGTTTTAAGTAAAATAAATATGGCAGAAGTGCAGAGGATGCATTTAATCATTTCTTCTTTTGTGCAACACATATTTATTCAATACTGAACTTTGAGGAGTATAATAAATCTGAGAATTAGATGGTGAGTTATATTTGTCTTTCCTACCCACTAGAAGCTTTCTGTCCAGTAAAGAAGACAGAGAACTTAGATAGTAGAAATTGAGTATTAGGATGAAACATGCTATGATGGGTGCCATGAACACATATAGGATAAACACTTATTCAAGCCATGGAAAGCTTTTAAAAGAGGTTGATGTTACACCTGAGATGGGAGCACAGGTGGCAAAGCAGGCACTCAGAGTGTGGGCAACATGCTTGAAGGCCCAGAGGCCAAGGCCATCAGGGGAAGCTAAAAGAATTCCCCCACAGGAGGAAGGTTGGTGTGGGGATGGTCAACACAGTGTGGGCAGATGTGGGGGAGGAGGTCAGAAATGAAGCTAGAGAGAGAGACAGAAGCAAGTTGAAATGCCATCCTGAAGGCGATGACATAGCCAGAGCTGCATTTTAGAAAGGCTTGCAAGGGTTGTTTTGTGGAGAAGAGATTAGAAAGTGGTGGTCAGGGGGAGAGAAAATGGTGGTCTGGCCCAGGGCAGTGGCAGTGAAAACAGAGAGAAGACTGATCTGAGAGCTATTTGGGAGGTAGAATCTACTGGACTCCAGAGTGATAGGAGTTGAGGATAGAGTTAAGGAAGAGAAAGGAGCCACAGATGAACTCAGGCATAGACAACTGAGTGAATGATTCAGTGAGTTAGAGGCCAGCTGAAGGGTAGGTGTGGGGAAGAGAGATGGTGAGTTCAGTTAGTGAATTTGAGGCTCTTAGGAGATATTTAGGTAGAGATATCCAGTAAAGAGGTATAAATTTGTGTAACAGAATATCTGGGCTCAGATAACAGTGTCAAAGCCATCAGCATATTACTGGTAATTAAGTGTGAATAGAGTTGAAATACAAGAGAGCCTAGCCCAAATGATGGAAGCATGAGCAGTGAAGAAATGGGCAGGCAAAGGGAACCAAGGGATGCTGCCAACAAAGCAGAATGAAAGCCAGAAAAGAATGGGTCATGGAACCCAAGGAAGGATTATATTTTAAGAAGGGAATTGTTAATTCTTCTGAATGCAGCTGAAAAGTCAAGTAAGATAACAACTGAACAGTGTCCATTGGATTGAGCAGCCAAGTAGTTCTTGGTGCCTGTTGCTGGCAGACTTTGGAGGCCATCATCTGGCCCTTGGGATGTGGTGAGCTGGAAGAGGAGGGCGGTGGGATAAATGACAGATGACTAATGTCATGCAAGCAGTGTAGAGCTTGGGTAACAGGGATGATGGTGATGTTATTGACAGAAAGGAACACTGATGGAGAAGTTACTTATGTGTGGGAAAGGGGAGATAATGAGCTCCATTGATGCTTGCAATGAAAGCATCCTGAGGAAGTCTACTAGTACAAGCACCTCTAAGACAAACATGCTCACACATGTTCCCTTGGAGACCTGTGCAAGAGCTTCTCTGGGGTATTGAAAAGAAATGGAATTGCTGAGTCATACTTAAGGTATAAGGATACTAAGTGCCAATAAGAACTCCTGGGTAGCTGTTCAGAAGGATTCTGTCATTTTATGTACCCAGCAGCAGTGTGAGAAAATTCCTATCTTTGCTAAAGCTTGGTATTATTCCATTTTCTATTGTATGCCAATCTGATTGGTTTAATGTGGTGTCTCACTGTTATTTTCAAATACATTTCACCTATTACTAGTAATATATTATCTTCATACATTTATAAACATTTAGACTTTTTTCCTCCTTGTATTACCTAGTCATAGTCTTCATCTATTTTTTTTCTCACTGGTTTCCTACCATTTTCTCATTGCTGATTTGTTCATTGCTTATTTTTTATGTTAAACCTGTGTTGGTTTTAGACATTACAAATAGCTTTTATTTATTAAAAATCCATAATTTTGACATTGTCATACTCAATAATACTTGTGCTTTATAATTTCTTTCCCCACCTCCTTCCAACATAATGACGATTTTCTCATTTTTTTTCTTCTTTTAGCTTATACTTTTACCTTTCACTCTGCACTTCTTAATCCCCCCTGGAAATCCCTTTTGAATGTGGTGTGACAAAGGGATCTGCCTGATTTTTCTCCCTCTGGGGAATCACTTTCAGTCATAAGTTTCCAGTAATAAAACCCCTGTTGGTTATCTTTTGTGGGAAGCACTTAGCTTTCTCCCTGGGAGGACTTTTGATTACTGATTCAATTGTTTTATTGGGACTTTCATTGATATCACCTGGAATCTATAGATCCACTGGGAGGGAATTGATTATTTTTTCACTGTTGAGCCCTTCCATCTATGAATGTGGCATGGTTCTCTATTTATTTAGATCTTTTAAAATTATTCCAGTAAATGCTTAGATGTATTATTAGGCACATTTTGTGTTTATGCTATTGTAAATAGTATCTTTTAAAATTTTAATTGAATAATTTTCAGTTGAATTATATAAAAATGCAATTGTTTATTGTATGTTGATTCAGAATAATATTGCTAAACTCTTTTAATAATTTATCTTTAGATTTCATTTTAATTTTTTACCTTTACAATCATATCTGTTTGAGTAACTTTATTGTAGCAACTCCAGTCATACCTTTTATTTCTCCTCTTGCACTAGCTGTGACCTTCAGTACAGTGTTGAATAGGAGTAGTGAGAGTGGGCATCCTTTCTTATTCCCAGTTTCAAATAGAAGACTTTCAATATTTCACCATTAATAAGATGCTTGCCAGAGGTAAATACCCTTTATCAGGCAAAGGGTATTTAATTCTGTTCCTATTTTGCTAAAAGTTTTTATATTGAATAGATGTTGAATTTCATCAAATTCTTTTTTGCATCTATTGAGTAAATCACATCATTTTTCTCTTTAATCTGTTAATGTAGTGACTTATAGTCATTAATTTTCTAATGTTAAATAAACTTTTCATTTCTGGGATAAATCCTACTTGGGCATGATGTATTATCATTTTTATATATTGCTGGATTTGGTTTGATAATACTTCAGTTAGAATTTCACATCTATTTTTTTGAGTGATATGATTTTCCTTTCTCATAATGTCCTTGTCAGGGTTTGGCATCCAGTTTTGCTAGCCTCATCAAATTAATTGGGGATTGTTCCCTTTTTTTTCTGTATTTTAGAGTTGTTTGTATATTAAAATTATTTGTTCCCTGATTACTTGGTAAAACTCATCAGTGAAGCCATGGAAGCACTTACTTTTCTTTGTGGGAGGATTTTTGATTACTGATTCAGTTTTTTTTTTAATGTTTATCTGGATATTTAGGTTTTCCTTTTCTTTTTGGGCCACTTTTGATGGTTGTATTTCTCCAGGAATTTTTCAATTTTATCTAAATTTTTGAATTTATTGATATAAAGTTATGCATTATCGTCTTGTTATTCTATTTCATATCTCTAACATCTGTAAGTAATCTTCATTTTTATTACTAATATTCTTTTTTATATTTTCTATTTTTTCTTGATCTGTCAGTTTTACTATTTATTTCAGAAATTTATAATTGGGATTTTGTTGAATCATTCCACTGCATATTTATTTTCAATTTCCATTTACTTCTGCTTTTATTTTTAGTTTTCTGCTTTCTACTTTTCTCTTTTTTAAAAAAAAGCAAAACGTTTACTGTGGAAAATTTCAAGCATACACAAACTAGGCAGAATAGTAAAATGAACTGTCAGGTACTCATCATTTAATTTCAGTAATTATTGGTATATGATCAGCCTTGTTTCATCTATACCCCTACCCACATTTCCCCTGCGCTTAGATTATTTTTACATCATAATCCCAGGAGCATGCCATTTTCCCCATAAATAGTTTATTATATATCTCTAAATGATATGGAAAGGTGTTTTTTCTTTAACTTTTTGGATCTTATTTTGGAAAATTTGAAATATATATGTAAAAGTACAAGAAATAGTACAATGAACCTTAAGGTAGCCATCATCGAGCTTGAGCAACTGTCAATTCTTGATACCTTATTTCCTCTGTATCCCTCCCACTACCTCCCCGATGCTGTTTAAAGAAAATATTTATTTAAAGAAACATCTATTCACATCTTTTCATTTTCAACTATATGAATATATCTGTAAAAGCTAAGGACTTCATTGTCAAATATAGATAGAAAAACATTTTCATATCTAACAATTATTAACAGTGATTCCTTAATAACATCAAATATCTAGTCAGTGTTTATTTTCCTAATTGTCTCTTTTTATTTTACCATTTCCTTGAATCAAATTCATACATTTCATTCACTGATATGTATCTTAAGTGTCTTTTTAATCTACAGATACCTTAATGTCTCTTTTACTTCTTAATTTTTACTTTGTGTTATTTTATACATAAGTTGGCTGATTAAAGACACCAAATCATTTGTCTTGTAGATTTATCCACAATTTGAATTTTGCTCTTTGCATCCCCCTATTGTCATTTAATTTGTTCTGTTCCGGTATTCCATGTAAAATAATAGCTAGATCTACTATAAGTTAGGCTTACTATAGATACTGACTTGATTTTTTTTTTTCCAAAAATGCTCTGAGGGGTTAGTTATACTTATATCAGAAAACATACAACGTCTGGTTTTTCTTTGTTGTGATATTACAGCTATTGATGATTATTGCTTGGATCCATTAATTCATTAGTGGTTACACAATGGCAATATTCTATTGTTTGCCTTCTATTTATTAGCCAGAACATTTCTTAGAGCAAGATAACTTCTTCCCAGCAAATATTTGGTTAGAAGTAAAGTTTATATAGGAAATAAGGGACATAACTTGGTTCTTTCTCTTTATTTACCAGTCTTCAAAATAATGAGTTGGCTTTCCAGAATACTCTAATGATGACCAATGCCATCAAAAGTATTATTATGAATTCATAGATTTAAATATGTTGGTGTATTTTGACGTGTTGAAGTTACTATTACTGTTGCCACTCATGATGTCCCATTCATGACAGTGGGAAGCTCTTTAAATTGGTTCCTGTGTCCTTATGATATAGTCCTTGCCATCATTGACACCCTGCCCTCTGGCATGACACGATGTTCCATGCTCATCTTGTACAATCTGTCTTAGACTGGTAATCAATTATTTTTTTCAAGCAACACTGGTTCCTCTTAGCTGGAAATAATTAGAGACCGCAATCTCAATGTTAGATCTGCTCGTTGATAAAATGTTGGTCATGGTTTTTAAGAGTTTTCAATAGACAATGTTAGAACATGTTTAAAAATTATTATAATCATGAGTTCATACTGATACTTCCAACTCAAATTCAGGGCTACATGTTTTTGCTTACCTTCGTCAAACTTATATCTGCATATACTTTCTCCCATGCCGAAAATCCCTGTGCCAATATGGTTACTTATTTTCATTATCTCACAATATGCATAGAAAAGTCTTAGCATAAAAGTACCAACACTACCACCAATGATAAGATTATTGAAAACAGTTTAATATATTTTAGAGTTTTAAGATTCTAGGGCAGTATGATTTTACTGTCAACTTACTGTGTTTTAGAAACACTTAGGATATTTCTTCTTTGAGAGGAAGTTACACTGTTTCATTTTAATTTCAATATTTAAGGGTTGAATTTTAAATTTAATGTTGTTTTATACTTTTACCAGATTCCGAAGTCAAATCCACAATACAAAATATATTCATAGCTAACATTACTGTCTACTCTATTCCCCCTTCCCTACAGGTAGCCATTACCTTTTTTTTTTTTTTCACTTATTCTTCTGTTGTTTTATACACACACACACACACATTTATATGTTCACTTATATATTATATCTGCCTTCTTAGGTAAATGGTAGCAAAATATATATGCTTTATTCTACCTTCATTTTTTTCACTTAAAAATATGAAAAAAAGTTGATATAACACAAATAATACCACTATCATATCTAAAAATTTAATATTTTCTTAATTAAACATCCAGTGAGGAGGGTTCAGAGTTCCCAAATTGCATCATAAAAACCATTTTTATTCTTTTTTCAAAAATCAGTTTTTTTATGAGCCAGACCCTAAGTCTCTTGTACTCTATATGTTTCCCCCATATCCTCACTTCCTCTTTCCCCTCCTCTAGCAGTTCATTGAAGAGAAAACAGGTCATTTGTTATATAGAGTTTTCTACAGTCTGAATTTTGCTGATTGTGTGTCCATGCCACTGGTTAACATGTTCCTCTAACTCCTGTATTCCTGTACAGTGGTAGTTAGATCAAAAAATCTTCTAAGCATTTTTGATATATTTTGCTCTTGCATTTCTATTTTCTGAAGATGGATTCCTGTTGCACTAATATTTAGTCTTTCTTCCTTTCTAAGGTAAACATTTAAAGTGATCTCTTTTCTTCTATATACAGTTTTACCTGCAGCCTATAAGCTTGAAAGTTAGTTTTTGTAGTGTTTTCTTTGTTATTCAATTGTAAGTATTTGCTGATTTCTATTATGATTTTTTCTTTTACCTATGAGTTTTCTTTTTTACAAATTTTTTCTAAATTCTGAACTCATAGGGGTTTTACTAGTTATCTTTATGCTACTGATTTCTAGGTTAAATGCATATGGTCAGAGAACATACCAGTGTTTGCTGTAGTGGTATACTGTAGTTCATCGTTTCAGTCCTTTGAAATTTGCTGAGATTTGCTTTACCATTCATCACCCAATATATGCACCATCTTTAAAAATGTTCCACATGTACTTGAAAAGAATATGTATTCTATTCTGTAGCTGGTTGGTGCAATGTTCTATATATTTAAATTATACTACATGAAATTGCTATTTTTGAAGGTCAAAATGAGAATTCTGCATTTTTGAAAAGTATGCTTTATTTAAAATATATACGATCAGCATTGATAGTTTTTCTCTGAGTGAAATATTAAATGAAAATTTCATTTTTATAAAATTTGGCACTTTTAGACTGTATAAATTATTCAAACCCTCCAATTACTGCTTCTCCATTGGGAATGTTTTGTTTACTGGGAAGCACTTCAAATCCTGATAAAGGTGGTAGCACATTGGACAATAGTCTAGTGAGAATGTTGGATACAGCTAGATGTCATAGCCCAATTCGGTTACTTGTGCTATGGCAGTTAGTGATGAGTGCAGTGGAACGCTGGCATGAAAAGTTTGGGAATATGTCTGGTAACCAGTGTGGGTTGCTTTAAGGCCATAGTTTTGTTCATAATTTCAGGTTTTTGATTATATAATGCTGCTGCTATTGCCTAACTCAAGTTTTAAAAAGAATAATAAATTATGACTTGCAGTCATAAGAAGCATTTGGTAGTATAGTTGTGGTTTTGGTGCTTGTTTGGAAGCTTCATCAA
Source organism: Mesoplodon densirostris (assembly GCF_025265405.1). Taxonomy (NCBI): domain Eukaryota; kingdom Metazoa; phylum Chordata; class Mammalia; order Artiodactyla; family Ziphiidae; genus Mesoplodon; species Mesoplodon densirostris. The sequence continues at coordinate 49,811,604 of NC_082679.1, forward strand.
CATCCAACCATTGTTCAGTTCATTTGCAATCATCATACAGCTTATGACTCACTCTAAACATGGCTCTGTGATGGTGAGTGGTAGGTGTACCTACAAATGTCGTGGTTTATTATTTGTCAGCTGGTGTACTCACTTTCCTTTTTTTCTTTTTTTTTTTTTAACCTTTCCTATTGCAGTGAAGTGCTGAGAAACTGTCATAGACCTCAAATTATGATTTGTGAATTAGCTTCTGCCCTGGCTTGGAATTGACCTTTCAAACCAGAGTTGGGTCTCCCCAAGGCCTTTGAGACTCAGGTCCCTAGAGTAAAATTTCTAAACCACCAGCAAATAGCTCTTTAACTAACAGAGCCATCTCCAAAGGCAAAATTGTTGTCACAACCTACTTCAATGATACTGTGCCTGTTTAAATTTATATATTTAAAAAAAGTATTTAGAATTATTTTGACAATATAATAATGTTTACATAGGAGGAAAAATAACCAATAGCAAAAACAGCCCAATAGAATGGACTTGAGGACATGGGGAGGGGGAAGGGTAAGCTGGAATGAAGTGAGAGAGTGGCATGGACATATATACACTACCAAATGTAAAATAGATAGCTAGTGGGAAGCAGCCGCATAGCACAGGGAGATCAGCTTCGTGCTCTGTGACCACCTAGAGGGGTGGGAGGGAGGCGCAAGAGGAAGGGGATATGGGGATATATGTATATGTATAGCTGATTCACTTTGTTATACAGCAGAAGCTAACACACCATTGTAAAGCAATTATACTCCAATAAAGATGTTTAAAAAGAAAAGAAAATTAAAGAGATTTCTTATAAATTCTAAAGAGACAGTAGGAAATATACTATATATCAATTTTTACCAATCTCATATAATTTTTAACTCATCTAATACTAGCTGTTTCATGTGATAAAGCATAATATTTCCATTAGGTCAGTTTTAGTTTTGTGTTTTTCAGATCTTCCGTATCCTTGCTGACCTTCTGTCTGCTTCACCTATCAATAACAGAGAGAAATGAATTAAAATCTTCATCAGTGATTGTCCCACTATTTGTAGAAGTCTGTATTTACAGTTATTTTCTCTTAATACATTGAAGATTTCATTCTGGGGGCTTCTCATTTTCATTGTTTCTGAAACATTGTTTCAGCCGTCAGTTGTCAATCTGTTCCTCCTCTAAAGGTAAACTACATGCTTTGCTCGTGTGCTCTCTCTATATATATACTGTTTTTTGTTTTTGTTTTTGTTTTTGTTTTTTGCTATTCCACAATTTTACACTGATGTGTCTAGATAGAGATTTATTGTCATTTGTCCTGCTTGGGTTTTAGTAAGCTCTAGGAAATCTGATTTCGATTACTTATGGTAAATTTTCTGCCATTATTTCCAATGTATCTTCTACCCATTCTCTCTTCTTTTCTTGGGACTCCAGTTAGATGTATGTTAGAATGTCTCTCTCTAAATGTCATTTCTCTTAACCACTTTTTTACATTTTCCATATTTTAATTTCTCTGTACTACACTCTGGATAAATTCTTCAGATATATCTGCCGGTTCACTAACTCTATCTTCATTTATTTATTTCCAATCTGCTTTAGCTTGCTCTTTGAGTTTTTAGATTTTGGTGACTAAGTACATTTTTTCTTTATTTAAAAAAGTTCTATTTAATTTACTTTCAATCTCCCTGTTCATTTTGCATAATGAGTAATTCTTTTCCTATGCATTTTAATTTTTTTTGTGGTCTTAATAATTTTATATACACTCATATCACAGTCCCTATCTGAATCCGATTAGAATCTTTAAGATTCTAGTAGAAGTTCTAGAGAGTCTTAATATTCCGTTTTATGGGCTTTGTTGATTCTCATGATAGGCAGGTTTTTTTCATGGTATAATTTGTAAATCTGGATTGTGAGTTTATCTTCAGTGGAGGCATTTGTCAGCTGGATTGGGTCTTGTCTGTCCAAAAGGATTTTGTACTGCATTAATTTCTGGGATTTGGCCTTCCTATAAAAGTACAACTGTTTTTCCTACCCAAATCTCAGGTATTTAAATTTCATTGTTATCTCCTCGGTTAGGATGGCAAAATTTCATACTAGCCTAACTTTTACGGAGGATGAACCCTGTAAGGATTCCAAATTAACTGAAATTACTTCCCAGCACACAGTGCATACAATCTTATTTTCTGTCTCTACCTGGCCATTAAGTCCCAAGTCACTGGAGTCCTAAATCTGAAACACATGCCTTTGTCCACACCCCACTATTCACAATGATAGCTCAAATGTTTACTTCTCATGTTTGCAACCCACTCTTTCTTCCTGGTACCTGAAAATTTCCTTCTTCTTGTAAGATTAGTTGTCTATTTTAAGACCTGCTATATTTTATTCAGATTTTGTAGGTTTGATTCAAATGGGAAGGCTTTTTGTTGGAATAGGTATTACAGGCTCACTCTTTGTAGGGAAAGGAGTATGCAGGTATGGCAGTAGATGAGAAGGAAAGGGGCTTCATTAGCCCAGATATGTCAGTACATGTTAAGATTTTCAGAAGCATTTTTCAAGACCATATCAGAGTTCCCCGGGGAAACCGGTGGTTTGTAGGCACTCCCCACAACCCTGAAGTTGTAATTCCCCTATGTCCTAAGACTAGCACAAGAAATGAATCACATAGCCTTTAATATTTGGATTAAGCAAATGCTACAATTTATATAAGACAAGGCAGTACAATAGTGATTGAAGCTTCACAACATTGTTAGTACCTGGAACTAATCCCCAAATCTTAGCATGTGGATTTTATATGGCTGCTTAAGCTCTCCTGCTATGTGTCATCTGATATCACTCTAAGGCAAGAGTTAGGTCCAGATGGGAAATCTGGATAACTATTAGTTATCATTAGATTTAGACCTAATTTCCTATCTTCCTGTGTCTTAACTGTGAAGAATGTTGGAAGTTTGCAGGACTGAGATGTGTGTCCATTTGGGGTTTTGTAGGAATAAGTACATCATAACTTTGGATTTATGAAGATTAGACACAGCCTCATGGAAGGTGAGCGAAAGCTAACGTAAAGCACGTATTCACATGTTCCCATTTCAATATGGCTTAATCTTTGTATTGTTTCTGTCTTGAAACTTCTCCAGAACTCCTTTAGGAAAGATATTTTTGCCTCTAGGGTTTTGTACATGGTTTTTCTTACTCTGAATTCTCCAACAGGCTGGGACTCCATTTGCTTTCTTCATTCCATTTTCTAGTCCTTGTCTCAATCCATATTTTGTCTTGTAGTATAATCATGCCATTATCCACTTGAAAAACAGTGTTTCAGTTATTTCAGAGGGAACTTGAAAGGAAGGGGAAGTATATGTATGTACGCAGTTCACTATTTTAAATGGAAAATTTGTTCCAAGTTTTATGATCAACTAGTGAGATGTACGGTAATGCAAACATTAACCCTTTACACTACTGTAATAAAATAAATAATTATTTAACTAAAATACTTTTAAAAGTTACTGCTTATATTTAAACACTTGAAGCTTAATCCCTGGGACTTATTTTAATGTAATAAGGGTCCATTTATGGACATCTTTTTTGTTCCTGCAAATGACAAGTCTGATTTCAGATGTAAACAGAGGAGGCAGAACTATACTGTTTATTGAGCTTAGTTCCCAACTGCTGTAGTTGAAATGTTGATGTAGATAGGACTTGAGAAGGAATTACTATATTCCATATCAAATCACTCACATAAACAAAGGTGAACCACTCATTAATGCCATTACTTTATTCTTGATATTGGTAGGCTTGTACCTGAATTATAATATAAAATTCCCTTCTCTTGAAAATACTTGGAGAAGGCCAATAGTCTGGCTATTTTTTAATAGCTTCCTGCTAAGAACATTTTCTTCAAAAGGCAAGATGGGTATTTTTTAGACCTGTCCACTTAACAGACCTGAAAATAATGGTAACCCAAAAGTAATGAACATTCATAGTGTCCAAATTATGGTTTCTAAGTACCATTCTCCACTTAAAGAAACTAGGGCTTCTTAAAGAGTTGGCTGGTTCCAATCTGTGGCAGGAGATATATAAGTTCATAACAAGATATCTTATTGTGCCGGAAAGTAAAGAAGATACAAAAAATTAAAGGATCATGTCCAAGGACACAAGAATAAACATGAATAGGCTCCTGTTGGCAAGAAATGGGACACTGTGAGAATCAAACGAATAAGGAATGAAATTGGTTGAAACACATTGAGTCTAGTGACACTCAAATGAAGAGAAAGGGAAAGAGGGAGAGAGAAGAGACGGGGGAAAGAAAAAACAAAAGCAAACACCAGCACTAATTGGATACCATTAGTATTAACTCTTTTTCTCATTTCCACTTTTATTTTCTGATGCAGTAATAAAGAACAAATTGCAGTATCTGAAAACACCATGATCTCTCTTACATCTATGCAAAGCTCTCCATCCCTTATCCTTTAAGACTATGCTGTGATGTAAATTCCTCCAGAAAAATCTTTCCTAATGCCCCTACACCCACTCTTCTCTGAAGTTCTCTTGATATTGTGTCTTTTTTTTTTAATCAGTGTACAGTTGCTTTACTGTGCTGTGTCAGTTTCTGCTGTACAATGAAGTGAATCAACTCTGTGTATACACATATCCCCTCCCTCTTGGATCCCCCTCCCACCCTCCCCCATCCCACCCAACTAGGTCATCACAGAGCACCAAGCTGAGCTCCTTGTGCTATACAGCAGATTCCCACTAGCTATCTATTTTATGCATGGTAGTGTGTCTATGTCAATCCTAATCTCCCAATTTATCCCATCCCCCTTCCCCTGCTACGTCCACACATCCATTTTCTATGTCTCCGTCTCTATTCCTGCCCTGCAAATTGGTTCATCTGTACCATTTTTCTAGATTCCACATATATGTGTTAATATACGATATTTGTTTTTCTCTTTCTGGCTTACTTCACTCTGTATGACAGACTCTGGGTCCATCCACATCTCTACAAATGACCCAATTTCATTCCTTTTTATGGCTGAGTAATATTCCATTGTATGTATGTACCACATCTTCTTTATTGATTCATCTGTCGATGGACATTTAGGTTGCTTCCATGTCCTGTCTGTTGTAAATAGTACTGCAGTGAGCATTGGGGTACATGTGTCTTTACTCTGAAAATCGGCAACTAAAAGGAAAGAAATAAGTAAGCATTTATCCTGTCTTTCCCATATGGGTTGTATTTCTGGGTAATAAATAGTCCCAGTTAATGAGGGAAACTTGTTTTTTATAGAAGAATTTCAACTAGCACATAGGGAAAATATTATAAAATTAGATAATCATAATTTACAGACCCTAATGAAATAATTGGTACTTCATAATGATAAGGACAGCATGATTTCATTTAATCCCTTGTAACATTGTCCAAGAATGTTGTATATATTTTCATGTATGCTTATATATAAATTATACATTTTATATGTATATAATATACATATGAAGTAGAGGTAAAGAAAAACCTAGAAAATTATTGAATCTGGATAATGGGAATATGGAGAATATTGTCTGTTTTCTCTACTTTTGAATATGTCTGACATTTTTCATAATACAAATGAAAATAAATGCATTTCAGTTAAGCCGAAATCACTAGAATGGGAATTTAAAGGCCTCGAACCTGATTTTAACTCCATATAAAAGAGGCATTTTAAATAAGGCAAATTACTTCAAGTGTCCATTTCCCTATCTATAAAATAGTTTGTAGTACATCATATTTTTTCAAAACTTGTTAATTGGAATTCTGGTCTGGGGCAATAAAGGAAAAAGAGGATTCCATGTTGACCGTAAGCTTGAAAGAACCTGCATATTACATTCTTGTCTTTTAGAGTCATAACACATAAGGAGCCAATCAAACAACTGAACCTATTTAGCTCAGCGTTTCCCAAATATATTTAATGAAAATACCCTTACCTTTTTTAAAAACATCTTTATTGGAGTATAACAGCTTTACAATGTTTTGTTAGTTTCTGCTGTATAACAAAGTGAATCAGCTATATGTATACATATCTCCCCATATCCCCTCCCTCTTGCGTCTCCCTCCCACCCTCCCTATCCCACCCTTCTAGATGGTGACAAAGCACCGAGCTGATCTCCCTGTGCTATGCAGCTGCTTCCCACTAGCTATCTATTTTACAATTGGTAGTGTATATAAGTCCATGCTACTCTCTCACTTCGTCCCAGCTTACCCTTCCCCCTCCCCATATCCTCAAGTCCATTCTCTACATCTGCGTCTCTATTCCTGTCCTGCCCCTAGGTTCTTCATAACCTTTTTTTTTTTTTAGGTTCCATATATATGTGTTAGCATATGGTATTTGTTTTTCTCTTTCTGACTTACTTCACTCTGTATGACACACTCTAGGTCCATCCACCTCACTACAAATAACTCAATTTCATTTATTCTTATGGCTGAGTAATATTCCATTGTATATATGTGCCACATCTTTTTTATCCATTCATCTGTCGATGGACACTTAGGTTGCTTGTATGTCCTGGCTATTGTAAATAGAGCTGCAGTGAACATTGTGGTACATGACTCTTTTTGAATTATGTTTTTCTCAGGGTATATGCCCAGTAGCGGGATTGCTGGGTTGTGTGGTAGTTCTATTTTTAGTTTTTTAAGGAACCCCCATACTGTTCTCCATAGTGGCTGTATCAATTTACATTCCCACCAACAGTTCAAGAGGGTTCCCTTTTCTCCACACCCTCTCTAGCATTTATTGTTTGTAGATTTTTTGATGATGGCCATTCTGACTGGTGTGAAGTGATACCTCATTGTAGTTTTGATTTGCATTTCTCTAATGATTAGTGATGTTGAGCATCCTTTCATGTGTTTGTTGGCAATCTGTATATCTTCTTTGGAGAAATGTCTGTTTAGGTCTTCTGCCCATTTTGGGATTGAGTTGTTTGCTTTTTTGATATTGAGCTGCATGAGCTGCTTGTGAAAATAGTCTTATCCTTGGTTTCTTTTTTTCATTTAACACCTATGAAACTTTTGGGGAAACTATAGACTGTGTCATCTCTAAGGAACCTTTTGGCACTAAAGTTCTATGAGTCTATAATTCTGTAAGTCTTTTAAATGTCTATAGAAAATCAAAATAACCAGTTAATACAGTGGGAAAAAAATCAAATCAGTTGTCTGACAGAAGTGCCTATTTAGTTTAGTCCCAATGTTCTATCAAGTAGTCCCAGGTAGACCAGCTTGAGTATTTTAAAAGATAACCTTGGCATCATCCTATGAATCCAAGCTTCGCTGTATTTGTGAAATGCTGAGCTTGAGCAAAGCCACAGCATTCATCTGGTCTATCACAGTGATCAAGGCTGATTGCTCAACAGTCATATTGGATGTAGTGATTCATGTCAATCAGAAGCTCAGCAATTGGCAAGTTCACTATACGTATGTTACCAGGAGTCCCTGAAATGACCACCGCAGCCTAATTTGGAATAGGTTTGATATTTGATCTGGAACGTGTTTGAAACTACCATATTTTCTCCAGGCAAATAATTTTTCTAAACTTCACTCTAATTATTAAAATTCATAGGGTGATAACTATAAAAATGTGGAGGATATAAGGAGATCCATGGCTGACCATCATTTAACAATTATTTTTTTCTAAAAGACACATATTGTCTCTTTTAGCCCCTTTGAAGATAAATTTAGGACTTTTAAAGCAGAAGTACAACCCATAGTGCCTCAATCTTAAGGAAAGAGAAGGCTGCTGTGAACAGTTTCTTCCTCTCTGCTTTTTGTAGAATTTTTTTTGAAGGTTGGGAAGTGAGGGTAAGGGGGCAGGCACATGAGTGGAAATGTTTAAATAACAACATAAGAAAAAGCCTACTCAATTCTGTATCTATCGTACAACTATTCAATATATGAGTTTTTAAATTAAACTTTTAATTTTGAGATAATTTTGGATTGACATGCAGTTATAAGAAATAATACAGAGATATGTTATATACTCCATAGTCAGTATCTCCCAGTAATAACATCTTGCAAAACTATATAGTAAAATATCACAACAAGAATCACCATGAACAATTTTTAAAGAGTTTAGAGGAGAGGCCAAAAGTAAAGAAAGAAGAAGGGTAGGGGCCAAAGATACAATGTCTGCATGAACTTCATTTCCGATTGATTACCTATCATCCATGATTTAAGAGAAGAAATCCAAATTATTACTTTTTATCATTAACGAGGCATCCTGCTTTCTCCTTCTGCATTTGTATAAGTAAATCATGTGTTTTTATGTGTGCATAAGGTGTTAACATGCTTGGCAGTGACACTTAGAAATAAACATAAACAATATGATTTTGCATATGCTCCCATAGCCCTCTTCCCCTAAAATACACAAAGTCTCAAGATGTCTGAAGGTGCAAACCAAAGCATATTTATTGGAATCTAGACCTAACAAAAGATCCCATGTATTGAATCTGCTTTCTTAGGAAATTTTAAACCTGTCATTTATTTTGCATGTTATAGGAAGGACTGTACAAAACACCTCTCTGCTTGGGACCTGTGGAATATTAAAGCAGAACGGTTAGCAGGATATTGGAGGGTTCCTGTCCATTTACCTTTAACAGACTTTTACTTCCCTATGTGCATCTATGACGATGGAAGAATCATTTCTCTTCTTTCCTCCCTTTGTAATAATTATTTATCCAGATACTTGTGCCAGATGAAACCTTCTGCAGCCATAGGTGCATTATCTATTCTTGCCCATCGTTCAAATCCTTGGGTGATGCAAACGCGTGTGTGCCAAGGGTAAATATTTGACCGTTGTTCCAGCCACCATTGCACAGCCCCTGAGTGACCCTGCATTAATTAGCTGAGAATTTCAGGGCTTTGAATCTGATTGAATCAAAATATTGTTTTTACAAGTTGATGAAGGCTCTTGATTGATATGGGCCCTGCTGATTCTTTAAAGGATTAAATTGTATGTACAGATTACGGAGTTCTGGCTGCCACTGCTTAAAAGGGGATTGTTTTTTAGCAAAGCTTCAAAAAAAATAGTGGTGTGGTGTGTTTTCCTCCCAATGGGTGTTGTGATCATTTCAGTGGACATTTCAGAATTTTAAAAATTGAGGGAAATGGTCAAGGAAAGTATCAGGTAAAAATAAAGAGGCAGAAGAGAAAAAGACTAAAAGAAGTGGATAAATGAGGAAGAAGGGGTTTGGCTTCCATTCATCCTGAAAATATGTTTTGTGTGCATATCTCCCATGGTAAAGCCTGCCATATTTTACCCTGGGTACAGGAAAGGAACACAATCATCGGGGTCTGAGCTGGTCAGGGCTTAGAGGAATTGAATGGCATGCAGCATGTCCAGTGAGATACACTCACATGGCCCTGGGTCATGCAGCTCTCTGTCTACTGAACCTGAGGGCCCCACGGCAAGAGTGAGATATGACAAGAACCAGAGTCAGGCCCTCATCCAGATAAAGGGCAAGACAAGAAAAGCTCCAGGGGGAAACTGGTACGCATAGAGATGGAAGGAGGAGCACGGATTTCCCCTTGCCAAGCCTTCCATGTTAATAGCAAATATCCACATCCTCAAACAAGGCAAGTCTCAGTATGTTGCCCTCTTATATATATTTCTCTTACTCAAGATCTCTTACATTGGTTCCAGGTTGATGTTTTTCCCACCTGCAAATTTACAAAACTTTAATTTCATCATGCACCTGTTAACTTGAAAAATGACTTTTTTCATGGACTCTGTGTTGTATAATGAATCAAAACCAATCAGCATATGGAAGAAACAATAAAACGGAGCCCAAATCATCATGTGCCCAGAGCAGGGAGATTACCGAAGGTCTCAGCTGGCAACCCCTTATGCAGCTTCTGAGAATGAACCACTGGTTTTTAAATACTTCTGGGAATGTTCTGCTTCCCCTAGGTTCCTTTTGGGACAAATTAGCTGGAATCCTGGATGCTTTTGAAGTTTTATTCTTCTTTCACTTGTACCATGAAGGAGGGAGGGTCCTGAAAATTGGTTAACCCATAATGTGTTATGTGGTGGGCAGAACACAATAACAGGTAGCAGTGACCTGGAGCATGGAAAAGGGGAATCTGTAAAGAAGTAAAACTATATGAACTTATGGCTTAGTTTTAAAAATTCATACAAAACTTCATGAAGAACATTTTTAAAGGAAAGTGTTAATGAACACTAAGTCTGCTCAGGCTGCTATAACAAAGTACCAGAGACTGGGTAGCTTATAAACAACAGAAATGTATTTCTTACAGTTCTGGAGGCTGGGAGGTCCAAGATTATGGTACCGGCATGGTTGGATTCTGGTGGGAGTCCACTTCCAACGTGTCCTTGTATCCTCATAAGGCAGAGAGCAGAGGGAAAGCAAGCTCTCTTGTGAGTTTTATAAGAGCACTAATCCCATTCATGAGGGCTCCATCCTCATGACTTCATCTAATTATAATTATCTCCCGAAGACCCCACCTCCTAATACCATAACATTGAGAGACTGGGGAGGACACAAACATCAGTCTATAACAAGTACAAAGTGGTGACTTTAAAATTAAACACATGAAGATGGAAAACAAGTAGAACAAAGGAGAGTGCTAACTAGGGTATGGGCAGTGGGCAAGACAACCAGGAGGCTGTTGGTCTTCAGAGGCACGTTGAAGGAGATGGCAGATATGAATGCACTAAGAGCAGAGAGAACTCTCCTAAGGGACAAAGGAGAAGTCATGAGAAATCAGGGTAGTTGGTGATTATTTAGCTTGGTTGGGGCAGGAGAATGAAGTGGGTAAAGGAGATGAAAGACCACTTAGGAAAATGGTCTCCTGATGAAGGACTCTGAATCTCACACCGAGACGCCAAAAGCAGAGGTGATGGAGACCCACTGAAGAAACTGAGCAGAGGGATGACAGAAATAAAACCCCTTGTTTGAGGACATCCATTTCCCTTTGTCAGTGTAGTTGTTAGAAGACATACAGTCAAATCTTAATTTAGTGGATCTTCAGTCTGGCTGGTTATCAGACTCATCTGCAGAATTTTATAATATATAAGTTCCTGGTTTCTTGATTTAGTGGATCTGAAGTAGGGTCCAGAAATCAGTAATTAAAAGTCCCGAAGGCCAGAGCTTCCAAAGCTTAAAGCACATACAAACAACTTGGGGATCTGTTGAAAATCAGACTCTGATTCAGTAGGTGTTGGGTGGGGCCTGAGATGCTGTGAGTCTAGCAAGCTTCTGGATGCATGGTGTGCCTGCCCCTATTTGAGTAGCAAGACCAGGATGATCTGATAACCAGATAAGTTTAAGGTCCACTTCTTGAGAGGATCTAAGGTCCAAAGAACAAGGTACATAGTCACCTATCTGGATAAAGCTGTTACATTATTTCCCTAAGCAATGAGAAATAAAGAGGTGATCTTTTTAAAGAGGAACCAAAACACGATCATAAAACAGTAAGACTATTTCTTTTTTGCATCCACATATGAAATCAGTCTCATTGTCCTTTAGCCTCACAGTGAGTGAATGGAATAAGAAAATAGAGATCTTCTCGTTTCCCTGGAGTATATAAATATAATGGATTATTCTTCTGGGTTCTTCTTCCTGTCTTAAGAACCAAACTGGCATTATTTCAGAAGAAAGGGAGGAAGAAAGAGAGAAAAGAAGGGAGGAAGTGGAAGGGGAGTAGGGAAGGAGGGAGGGAGCAGGTTGGAGAGTCACTGTAGGTACTGCTCAACAGAGGAAGACTGTAGGCTGTGTGAGAAAGAGGCTAGAGAGCTATAGCTAATTGTGTGTGTGTGTGCACGCCCATATGTGTATATGTAAATATAAAATGGTATGCTATGTAGTTATGTATTATAATGTGTACAGGTGTGTTTGTGAGTATATATATGATTATAAATATAATATGTGGGTATCTATATACCTATGTGTAAACATACATGTGTGTGTCTTGTCTATATATAATTATGTGTGTGTATATATATACCTATGTGTGTATGTGTATATATATACACACACACACACACACAGAGAGTGAGAGAAAAACAACCAAGCTGATGGAAAATAAACCATTTAATTCTAACATAATTGTTAGAAATATTATGGTTATCTATAATATCAGTAGATATTAAAATAATCTAATAGTTAGATTATAATCATCATTGTAAAGTTAACCTTATTTGATACCTGCCAGTGGGAGGCTGCATTCTGCAAACAGCACTTCAGTGAGACAAACATTATTCGTCAAATAGAGCTACAGCCAAGTGTGTTGACCACCCTCTTTCCCACCTTCTAGTTCATGGACACGAAAGTCTCACCCTCCTTTTGGGAGCCAAAATCCTGCTCTTTTTCTATGAAGGTCCAGGGGTCCTCTGTACCATGGCTTCAGAGGGTGTGGGGCCTGCTTTCCATAACCCAGACCAGCCCAGGAAGGATACAACTACCCCTCACACCCATTTTAGAAATGAAGTTTGGCCTTCACCGAGAAGTCTAGGCACGCCTTCGCTTCCCTTCAAACTGGGGAGAGTTGTGGCGTCTTAGGTGTTGGGGCACAAAAGGGAGTGTGGGAGTGAGGCATGAAATTGAAGGGGTGCCTGCTGCAGGTTCAGTATTCTTGCAGAAGAGCCATGCATCAAATGCAATAAAACGCACCCCTCCCCTCATTCACTATAACTCTCTTATTATCTTGGGCTCAGGTGTGTTGCATGAATATACAATAATGGGGCTAACAAGATGGTTTGGGGTCACAGAGGGATAAACCATGGTGTAATCCAGCTCTGAAAGCCGTTCTGGTAATGAAAATTGTAGACCAGTCTTGTGGCTAGTTTTGTAATAAAGATATACAAAGATGAATATAGGTTTCCCGGAATTAATCTGAGAGCCTTTGATCCAATTTATACTGGAGTGGCTGCCTTGAAGGCAGCTCGGTAGACAGGACTCCAATTTAGGTTGATAGAGTGCTGTGGGGTCTCAGGGAGGAAGGGTTCCCTGTAATTGGGAGAGGATTTTATTTTTGAAATGCCCATCTCTTGGCTTTGTCAAAGGCCGTGCATCTGTCTGCCTCGCCTGTGAATGCAGCCAGGCTCAAGGCACCGAACCCCACGGTGTAAGCTTCTGGTTCAGTATTCAGCATGACAGACAGGCTACCAGTTTTATTCTTTCAGAGAGGACCCCAGGATACACTGCATTTTATTGTTGCAATTGTTCTGTGGACCAAGCAACATTAGGCCAACAGAGAGGGGAGGCTCAAGACAGCTTTATGTCGTCTTCTCCTTCCCCCTCTCCGTCTTTGACCTGCTAAACGTGGCCAAGTTTAAGGCTCCTAGGAGTTTTCACTCTGAAGCCAGCAGCTTGGGTCTGGGGAGCAGGGGAAAACCGTTCTTACTTTGTCCTTGGAAGTGTGTCATTTTCTGGCAGTTGGCCAGGTCGGGGACAGAACTGGAGGCTGCTGAATTCAGGCCTTGACTCTTGAAGAGCTGGAATTCCTGGCACACTCTTACATAAAACAGCCCCAGACCAACCCAAGAATTTTGACTGTGTCTACCTTATCGTCATGCTATCTGTTTGACTCTCTGGGCTGCCAATTCAGGAAAAAGTTGCTTTAAGAATATTTACATTCAAAACCCATTTGATGCTTCCCATCGACTTTTCTCTTTTTAAGTGGCATTAGGGAATTATTCTCCTCAAATCCTGCTTAGGTAGCTGTTTAGAGAGGCCTGTTCTGCTTAAGATGAATCAGAAAGCATTGACTTCTGATGCTCTTCCTTAGAATTTTTGGGCCTCTTATTTGTAATTTTATTTACAAATTTCAAAAAGGACAAATTTTTATTTACAAATTACAAAAAGGGCAAATTTTAGTCCTTTTCACTGATGTAATTTTGAACATATGAGTTTATGTATTTTATCATTTATGAATTTATATATTTACAATTCACCATAAAAATATATCGTGGTTATTAGAACACCCTTTAAAGCCCAATTTGAAACACTCTTGTCACAAAAACCAAAGAGGAGTTTGTAATACATTCTTATTTGTGCCATGAAATTATCACTTAGGATTTCATATCAGTATTAGAAAAGTTGGCTAAATAACTGTTTCTTGTACTGTTATGGGAATGAAATTTAATTATTACTGAAGGCTTTTTATTTTTCCATTTTTATTTTTATTTTAATACTTCTCTTAATTGTGTACGTCGGCCTGTACACTAATATACACAAGGTGGTGTAAGATGTGAACTGCCTCTAATAACAAATAAAAAAGCAGTTTGTATTCAGCTTAAAATAGCCCACAGCTAAAATGAAGGCTATAGCTCTGCAGCCAACGAACCCAGAGAGAGTTTAATCATTTAGCCTGCAGATTACAATTTAAGGCACTTTTAGAGGATTTTCATATACACACACACACGTACACATATATAGATACTCTGGAATTTGCTTATTACTTATATAAGCCACCTTTTAGTTTAGCAGAAAAGAACCAAGCTTTTTTGGTTCATTTTTACTTTTATACTATCTCAGCTTAGATTATCTTTAATGAGAGGTGGGAGTGGTATTTTTAGATTGTAGCAAATAAGAAAAAAATGCATTTTCAATTGTCAGTAATATTTAATTTCTATCAGTAATTTCTTGATTGTTCTTCTGAAAAGCAGAGCTGTAATATGTCAGCCTAAATTACAATACAAAAGAAATCAGAAATTATGCTGTTAATATTTCCCATTTTCAGATCTTAATGATTAGATTAGAGAAAAAAATTATTCCTTATAATTTCACTGTAGAAAAGCTATATGTCTAGTCATATCACTACCTCGAAATGAAATTAGGGAGAAATGTTTCTTAACATAGTGTTTGTGTATATGTATATATGTGTGTGTGTATATATATATGTGTGTATATATATATATATATGCACACATATATATATATGCATGTATATATACACACATATATATATATATTTTTTTGGTTTCTTTTTGTTTTTTTGTTTTTTTTCTTGAGAGGGGAAGGTGCAGCATCTAATTTTACCCATGATTTATCTTTATTAGAAGCTCTTGTCAGGGAATTAAACTTTTTAGATCTGGGCATTGCCTTTAAAATACAAAGCCTATCATGATGACTGTCTTATAATAAAAATTAGACTGATTTTAATTTAAGGAGATTTATAAGTGGTTCTCTTAGGAATTTTGTTGTTTTATTCACCAAGTTAGTAGACCAATAGAAACATACCAGTGATGTTTAGCTTGCAAGTTAATGAAAAACAAATCCCCTACTGAAATAAACTAGATTTTTTATTTTAATATGGAGAGATCAAGTTCATGCCTAAGAAACTTTTCAAGGAGAAAACTCTACTAAATTTCTTTCTCATGATTTTAAGATCAAATGCTTTCTGTATCATGGAACTCACTTTTTTGGGGGAGAAATCTTGCCTTCTTAGAATTCACTAATGGCATTTGTGAGATTGAACTTTTTTCAGTATGATATAAATGTTTAAAAGAAAAAAAATGAAGGAGTCAGAAAAGCACTTTAATTTGAATGATTCATATATAGGCATCTTAAGAAACATGCATATTGTGCATGAGTAAACCATACCTAAGTTGTAAAAGATGCTAAATCAATGTGTATTTAACTTCAGATGAAAGTTTCAGGGCAGAAGCAAGCATCTATTAGGGAAACATTGTATGGGGTTGCATTTGTGATGGGAATCCTAAGGAGCTTTCTGAATATGTTAACTTTTTTTGGATAACTCAGTGATGAAAGCTTACAGCCGCGCAAGTGTATTTCTTAACACAAATTTGTAAGGACGTTTTTGATATCTTCATCTCTAATGTTTCAAAGAAGCTTTGTTAAAGTCCAGTTCCCGTAAAACGTCTACTTGCAAAGTGCCAGATCACAGGAAAAGAAGACCTTTAAATATTCAAGGAATATTTGTTTTTTAAGTAAAGCTTATAAAAACTGCCTGGCAAGCCTATTTTTAGGACACCAGATGCCTCCCTCTCATAGCACACCCCACCTTCTCAGAGAGGAGACACTACAAGGAAAATGGGTAATTAGGTTTCTAACTGCAAATGATCAGTTTGTTATTTTTCTTTGCAAATACACAGATTAAGATAATAAAAGAAGTGACAGTGGATTCCTTCTGGAATTAACCGTTCTTCTCAAGCTTCTTCCTGGCATCAACAGCGTTTGTGTGTTCTTCCGGCCTTGCCTGGGACTGTACATGTTTGTGTATACAGGTTTCACTGGCAGGCCTAATTTCAGGATACATAATGCATGATTTTGAAACCAATTTGTTATTGTAATATTTTTTAGGAATGCATGGACGTACACAAGAGGAGAATGTTAAATTATACATGCATTGTGGCCAAGTGGATTCATTTAGCTCAGTCTGCAGGTGAATCTCCCGGTGACCTTGGCACTTGCTGGCTAGTATAGAATAACAATCAAAGCTTGGATTGGGAATCCGACCATTTCCAAATATTAACAACTTCTTTCAAAGGAAATGCTGATTTCAGCATTTATGGTAATGGAACATTGGTATCTCTTTCAGAGTTTTTAGGGGAGGGGGAGAAAAAAAATGCCCCAATCTTAATAGGATTAAAAGCCAGGCTTTTTATTTTCAAAATGCTAATTTTTTTTCTGTGTTCTGTTTTCATATTGGGGCTTGTTATTCACTACCCTAGGACCCACAGACCACTGAAGACTCAGAATTGCATTGGTACCAATAGGAAAGTGACATAAAAGGTTTCTATCCGAAAGGAATTCTATATTCTTTCCAAGCCCACTTCCTCTTTTCTTATGTAAGTCAGCTTGGGGCAGAGCATTCAAGGTAGAGGGGTGGGAGGGGACCAGTATGCTTCAAGTCCCTAGCCTGACTCCTATCTACTTACCCTTCCACATTAGGGAACAAACTTGAGTCATTAGGGGGGCATTAATTGAAGCAGCCTGTGACCCATGTGAATAGGTTGAACTGCCTGGGCTGGAAAAGTTTGGCCATGGAACAGAGCGGCCTGAGGCACATGACATTCTGTAATCTTATCTGGCAGGCTTCCGCCAGCAGCTCACCTCTGAAGCGAACAGTGGGGCAGGGAGACTAGGCCAGAACTGAGACACTAATTTACCATGTAATTTGTTTTGAGATTCCTTTGATAGATTTCACTACCAAAGACATTTGCAGGAGAAGGGGGCCTTACACCCTGACACCAGCCTGTTCTGGTGACTAGAGAGGGCTACACCATGCCTGGGCCCGGTGATGACCTTGGTGATAGGACTCACCTGTCCTTACCTGCGCCTTCCCTCTCTTCTCTGTTTCTTTGCCTTTTCCTTTCCTGTCCAACCCAGGGAGGAAGAGACAAAGTAGAAAATCGAGTTTCATGCAGGTTGATGAAAACCAGGTGTAGCAATCCAAAGAAGCAGGTAATTTTAAGTTTGAAACTGTTTGGCAAATGAGGTGTCCCATTTGGGGTAATACGTGTTCATGTTTTGGCCCAGCAGGTGTGCTAATGCAAGGCAGGTTTCCTCGAGCTGGCTTATTTAGGGGATGTTACAAATGGATAGACTATTTAAATGCCCACAAAGACATTAACAAACATACCCAAACTCTCAAAAACTGGAAAAAAAAATCAAAGGTCCATGCTTTGGGTTTTGCTCACTTGTGCTTCTAATAGTTGTTTAATGACTTATAAAGTCACTTTTGTAAGGAAAGAAACATAAAGGAATTTGGTAACTAAAAAAATTTAAAGGGAGGGAGCTGCTGAGACATTTTCTTCCAGCTGCTGAAAGAAACTGAACTGGCTATTTTCTGTGGTGTTTTGAATGGTATTTGTAGCATTCATCTTTCTTCCTTCCTTACCCACTTTGTTGGAGAATATAAATATTGAGGCTTTTTTTTTTCTTTTCTTTTTCCTGCCAGAACTGTTGGTTTGGTTGGGATTGTGTTTTGTTTTCTGTTAGAAGAAATGGCAGATAAAAGGGAGGCATCATCTACATTTTGCTTAGTACATTGATTTCTATTCAGTGTCCTTTTGGGAAAAAAAGAATTCCTTCAATTAGCATTTCTCACTGAAACAAAGAGTTTGCTCTGTTCAGTAAGGCTCATTACTGAAATATTCTAAGGTATATAACATTGCGGCCTATTGCCATGAAAATGAGTTGTGAGTCATGTCTTAATTAAGGGGCTGCTTAGGCCAGAAGTTACACAAGCAAATCCTGCCTTGGAATGGAAATGAAGCAAATGGATGAATCCTGTAAATGTCCCCTCCAACTTTAAAAATATTCTCCATTTCCCCTTGCTGGTTAAATATGTACTGTGGAATCTGAAGAAAGAGAAGACACTGGACTTTGACCTTGGCCAACAGGATGCTCTGTTTACAGAAAATGCACCTGAAGTTGGCTCGTTGTATCGTAATAGAGGAAGCACTACAGAGTGTTCTAAGGAAAGTAAATGAGGAAATCTTGTAGGGATGATAGTGGCTAATGGTTATCCAATTTCTTTAAGTTCAGGGCAAGAGAACTTGGGCTTCAGCTTGACATGGGGAATTAGTTCAAAGGAAGAAAATCTGTGGGTGCTTGGAATGGATTACCCAGTATAGTGGGTTGAATAGTGGCCCTCCAAAATTCATGTCGACCCAGAACCTCAGAACGTGACCTTATTTGGAAATAAGGTCTTTGCAGATGTAATTAGTTAAGGATCTTGAGATGAAATTATCCTGAGTTTAGGGTGGATGCTAAACCCAGTATTAGTGTTCTTATAAGAAAAAAGAGAGATATGACACACAGAGAGATACAGGGGGAAGCCATGTGAAGACAGAGGTAGGAGAGCGTGTGTTGAGTCTTCAAGCCAAGGAATGTTAAGGATTGCTGGAGCCACCAGAAACTAGAAGATAGGCACAGGACAGATTCTCCCTCAAAGCCTCCAGAAGTATTAGCCCTGCCAACACCTTGATCTCAGACTCGTGGCTTCCAGAACTGAGAGACAATAAATTGCTATTGTCTTAAGCCACCAAGTTTGTGTTAATTTCAGGGCAGCCCCTAGGGATTCATACACCCAGAAATACAGCACCCATTTGGGGTATTTTAATCCTAACAGGAGATAAATCTGATTTTCATTTGCCATCTACAAAGGCCTCTTGGTCTCACTTGTATGGCGCACAGTTTTACGGCGTAAGAGTACCCAGGGCTATCTGACATGTTGAAACATATCTTCAGCTGGTATTGGGAGGGAGTAAAAAGACTGTTTCAATGAAGTGTCCTGGGAATCTCAGGTTAGCGCTGGTCCACAGTTGTCAGGCTCTGGATTGAGCAGGAAGCTTCCAAAAAAGTCTTCTACCCAAAGGGATAAAAATCCAGATATTCCCATAAATGGTCTTTTCTCCAAGGGACCTAAAAATTTTTTTTGTCACTCTTATGCCCTAGAATTTGGCCAAAGAGCCCTGAGAACACAGATTCAAGTACCCACCTTTCCCCGATGCAGCAGTACACATTAGACACATACCATAGGTTGCATCATGCTTTCAGAATGCCCCAGCTTGGCAGATGTTGATGGCAGCCAACTTGGAGAATGTGTTTACAAGAAGAGGAACTAACCTGTGTAGCAAAGAAGATCACTAAATCTACACTTGGAAGTCTACCACCTAGACTGGTCTGGCTGACCTTGGACAAGTCATTTAACCCAGACAAACTTTATTTTCCTCATCTGTAAAAAGTGGGGCTAACTCATCCTTCTCTGAGTTCTCAGGTCTAGATGAGATAATGTGTATGAAAATAATTTGGAAATTATTAGGTGCCCTGCAAACCTTAAGTATTTGAGGTATCCTTTAGGGAAAAGGACCCATAGTTCATTTTTTACCCCTTAGCACCACCTTGTATCCAAGCTTCAACTCTTGAATTTTAGAGTCCTACATTACAAAATGGGCCAGAGGTCACTGAAGGATTCATTGAAGTTTTCTTCCTAATGCCATCAATGTGAAAACAAAAAGTAAAATTGAATAAACTCTCTGTGACCGTCACTACTCCATACAATTATTACCAGATACAAATGTTAGACAGTAGATGTTTTCCTACTATTCTGAAGGCATGGCAACTGAGAGGTATCCCCAAACCCATCAATTTCAGTGTTTTTTTTTCCTTCTAAGAGAACAAAGAACTCCAAAGTTAAATACATTGCTTAGCTACCAGTATTTAATACCATGAGAGAATGTTGGAGAAACTGCTGACTAATTCTTATATCCTGAGCAGGCTTGACTACCAAGAGCCACCTTAGCAGTATGATTCTATAATATGGGGATTAAGAATGGGTTAGGTAGAAAACGGACCCAATTGAAGGTCTAATGCCAGGGGCTGGCTAGAGGGCCTGATCATAGAGTAGACTGGTATGTTGGTTCTGATCCGTGCCCTTGTTTGTGTTGAGTTTGAGCTAGTTGGAGTGATGATGATGCCAGATGGGTAGGAAGGAGGGAGTGTAGGAGCCAGGGTCTTGGGATAGTGGCAATCACTGTAATCCAATGGAATGATGTTGACACTCACATCTTCAAGTGGTGGAACACTCAATGTAACTTGAGGGTAGAGGGAGTGAGTCCCATCTTTAAGGGGTGAAACCAAGGATGGGCAATAGTGGAGAGGAGGTAGGGCTCTCATCTTGGAAAGGAACTCCGTGTAAAACCAAGGTACAGGGTGAGCTCATTGCTGCCACTGCGGGAGGGAAGTGCATTGCTGTCCAGGGAGGAGGCTGGGCTCAGTTAGCCCTGTAGGCACCAAGCCCTTGGTCCAGGGAAGCTGGGCTGTTGTAGAGAATGAGGACAGGGATCATGACACATTGCCAGGTTAATATTCCATGGACTCAGGATGGGGGCAGGTTGAACCCAGAGGTCAAAGTTCTTCTAGACTTGTAGACTTGTGATCAGGTAAGAAGTACATGCTTGACTCACCCTAGTTCCGTCCACGACTGAGTGACAAAACCATGCCCTAGCTTATGAATGTAATCTGTTAGACATTGCCCTTGACCTATCTCTAGCATGTGTCCTGTTTTAGACTATAATGGAAGCCATCTTTGAAGAATCTCATCCACCTGCTTTTTTACTATAAAGAGAAATGCTT
This sequence comes from Mesoplodon densirostris, assembly GCF_025265405.1. NCBI lineage: Eukaryota > Metazoa > Chordata > Mammalia > Artiodactyla > Ziphiidae > Mesoplodon > Mesoplodon densirostris. The sequence goes on from NC_082679.1 coordinate 49,832,682, forward strand.
TGAGTCACTTGAGGATTTAATTTAGGGGTCTTCGTCTGACACTGTGTTATGCCATTTCCCTCATGGGTATTTTGTGTTCCCACCTGGACTATAAGCTCTTTGAGGACAGAAAAAATTTTTAAAAATGTTTTTTTCACTCTTTAAAAAAACAATCCCAGGACTCAAAACCAAAACAGACTAAGAACTGAAGCCTGCATACATGACCTATTCTTGGTGACACCCAATTGCTTTCTGTGGCCAGGAGTGGGGGACAGCAGGATGGAGGGTGAGAGGAGGCTAGGGGGTGATATTATACTTAGATTATTGCTGTTTTACTCAACATGGAGCCAGGCAGCAACCAATCACAGCCCCTAATACTGTAGAGTATCACATGTGACATTAATGCATGTGAAAATTGGACCTTTAAGACTGCACATTTAGAGGCTAATCACCCTCTTTAACATCCCCTCCAACAACCAAGTCTTGGTCTTTGCCTTCATTTGTAAAGACTGTGGGTACCGCTGGTTAACTGAAAATTTCCAGCGATATTTTGAATCACTGGCTTAGAACTGTGACTGAACGGTTTACGGTGTGTCAGGCGAAGGTCTTCTTTAATGGGGGCAAGCGTTTTCGCCTTATCTTCCTGTAATGGCGCAGTAGCTTTGCTAGGGGGTGGATTCTGAAGTATCACTTAACAGCAATCTATTTCCTTAAGATTCCTGATAACATGGTTTGTATTTCACCACTAATAAATAGGACCAGTTTTGGAGAATGGCTTTTAAAAACACAGAAGCATTAGATTTGCCTGTACTTAAAAAACAAAAAGAAAAAAAATATATATAATTTTGTTTGTTTGTTGACCCTTTCATTGTCATTTATAGCCATCTTTGAAAAGGGAGACATCTTCCTTGTCCTTTCTGCTGAGACAAGTGAGCAAAGATGCTTCTCATGGCCTCTTCTGAGATGCATCCTGTCCTGGCACTTCGCAATTCAGAAATGCAGGGAACGGCCTTCACCCTAGAATATTTTAGCAACTACTTTGACAGAGATATTCCTAAGACAGATGCTAATGTGGTAGATACTAGGAAATATTCAGATCCAAAATAGCTTCCCCATTTCTGGAACATTCTGCTTCAGTAGATAAATTTGCTGGACTGTCTTTGAAAGAGGACATTCATGATTGTATCCCATCTGGATGTTTACACATAGCTCAACTCTTATCAGAAGAGTGGCTGTATAGATTTGTATTTTGCTCTTTTACTTGTTCAATATTCATTCATTCATTCATATGGGCACTTTCTTCCCAAGCAGAGTTAATAAGGCAACAGGTGGGGACCCCGGGGACATCAGGAGCCTTATTTTTGTTTCTCAAAGTTGAAGTGCAGACATGCTCCAGGGTACAGAGGAGGCCCACACAGACCAGCTTAGTCATCCCAAAGCCCACAGGGATGGATCAAATACACTGGGAGAGCCTGGAACAATTAAAATCAACTTTTGATTATAATTAGTATCCTGAACTCAGTATTTTTGTTTCCTTTTCAAGAATAAGCCTACTTTAGGTAATGAGATTTTGCTCTAATCTGAAGGGAAAGGAGAAAGCAATCACTGAGGGAAAATTTGTTGTCTTGAGTGAAATATAAGAACAATAAACCCTAATAATTTTGAATTTGATAAATTCCAAGTTTGTGACAATTTGACCTGGTTAGGAGAAATTTTAGGTTTCTGTTACCTTTGCACTAAGTTTGTAAATATGGACTGTGACAAATTATGATGGAGCATTTCTAAACTAAAGTAACCAACTATTTTTAGGGGTTTGAGCTAATTAATTGTGATATGCAAGGATTTAACATTTGTTTTCTATATATCTTTTTTGTTTTAAGCAGAAACATGAGAAATATTTATTTCTCATCCAAAGTGAAAACAAAGATAAAAAACAGGATATATATATTTTTTAACATCTTTGGAGTATAATTTCTTTGCAGTGGTGTATTAGTTTCTGCTTCATAACAAAGTGAATCAGCTATACATATACATATATCCCCATATCTCCTCCTCTTGTGTCTCCCTCCCACCCCCCAATCCCAACCTTCTAGGTGGTCACAAAGCACTGAGGTGATCTCCCGGTGCTATGCGGCTGCTTCCCACTAGCTATCTATTTCACATTTGGTAGTGTATATATGTCCATGCTACCCCCTCACTTCGTCCCAGCTTACCCTTCCCACTCCCCATGTCCTCAAGTCCATTCTCTACATCTCTGTTTTTATTCCTGTCCTTCCCCTAGGTTCTTCATGACCATTTTTTTTTTTTTTTAGATTCCATATATATGTGTTAGCACACAGTATTTGTTTTTCTCTTTCTGACTTACTTCACTCTGTATGATAGTCTCTAGGGCCACCCACCTCACTACAAATAACTCAATTTATATTTTTTTATGTCTGAGTAATATTCCATTGTATATATGTTCCACATCATCTAGGCCATTCATCTGTCGATGGACACTTAGGTTGCTTACATGTCCTAGCTATTGTAAATAGAGCTGCAATGAACATTGTAGTACATGACTCTTTTTGAATTATGGTTTTCTCAGGGTATATGCCCAGTAGTGGGATTGCTGGGTTGTATAATAGTTCTATTTTTAGTTTTTTAGGGAACATCCATACTATTCTCCATAGTGGCTGTATCAATTTACATTCCCACCAATAGTGCAAGAGGGTTCCCTTTTCTCCACACCCTCTCCAGCATTTATTGTTTGTAGATTTTTTGATGATGGACATTCTGATCAGTGTGAGGTGATACCTCATTATAGTTTTGATTTGCATTTCTTTAATGATTTGTGATATTGAGCATCCTTTCCTGTGTTTGTTGGCAATCTGTATATCTTCTTTGGAGAAATGTCTGTTTAGGTCTTCTGCCCATTTTTGGATTGGGTTGTTTGTTTTTTTGATATTGAGCTGCATGAGCTGTTTGTAAATTTTGGAGATTAATCCTTTGTCAGTTGCTTCATTTGCAAATATTTTCTCCCATTCTGAAGGTCGTCTTTTGGTCTTGTTTATGGTTTCCTTTGCTGTACAAAAGCTTTGACGTTTCATTAGGTCCCATTTGTTTATTTTTGCTTTTATTTCCATTTCTCTAGGAGGTGGGTCAAAAATGATCTTGCTGAGATTTATGTCAAAGAGTGTTCTTCCTATGTTTTCCTCTAAGAGTTTGATGGTGTCTGGCCTTACATTAAGGTCTTTAATGCATTTTGAGTTTATTTTTGTGTGTGGTGTTAGGGAGTGTTCTAATTTCATTCTTTTACCTGTAGCTGTCCAGTTTTCCCAGCACCACTTATTGAAGAGGCTGTCTTTTCTCCATTGTATATTCTTGTCTCCTTTATCAAAAATAAGGTGACTATATGTGAGTGGGTTTATCTCTGGGCTTTCTATCCTGTTCCATTGATCTATATTTCTGTTTTTGTGCCAATACCATACTGTCTTGATTACTGTAGCTTTGTAATATAGTCTGAAGTCAGGGAGCCTGATTCCTCCATCTCCATTTTCCCTTCTCAATATTGCTTTGGCTATTCAGGGTCTTTTGTGTTTCCATACAAATTGTGATATTTTTTGTTCTAGTTCTGTGAAAAATGCCATTGATAGTTTGATAGTGATTGCATTGAATCTGTTGATTGCTTTAGGTAATATAGTCATTTTCACAATGTTGATTCTTCCAATGCAAGAACATGGTATATCTCTCCATCTGTTTGTATCATCTTTAATTTCTTTGATCAGTGACTTATAGTTTTCTGCATACAGGTTTTTGTCTCCTTAGGTAGATTTATTCCTAAGTATTTTGTTCTTTTTCTTGCAATGGTAAATGGGAGTGTGTCCTTAATTTCTCTTTCAGATTTTTCATCATTAGTGTATAGGAATGCAAGAGATTTCTGTGCATTAATTTTGTATCCTACTACTTTACCAAATTCATTGATTAGCTCTAGTAGTTTTCTGGTGGCATCTTTAGGATTCTCTATGTATAGTACCATGTCATCTGCAAACAGTGACAGTTTTACTTCTTCTTTTCCAATTTGTATTCCTTTTATTTCTTTTTTTCTCTGATTGCCATGGCTAGGACTTCCAAAACTATATTGAATAATAGTGGTGTGACTGCACATTCTTGTCTTGTTCCTGATCTTAGAGGAAATGCTTTCAGTTTTTCTCCATTGAGAATGATGTTTGCTGTGGGTTTGTCATATATGGCCTTTATTATGTTGAGGTAGGTTCCCTGTATGCCCACTTTCTGGACAGTTTTTATCATAAATGGGTGTTGAATTTTGTTGAAAGCTTTTTCTGCATCTATTAATCTGATCATATGATTTTTATCCTTCAATTTGTTAATATGGCTTATCACATTGATTGATTTGCATATATTGAAGAATCCTTGCAATCCTGGGATAAACCCCACTTGATCATGGCGTATGATCCTTTTAATGTGCTGTTTGATTCTATTTGCTAGTATTTTGTTAAGGATTTTTGCATCTATATTCATCAGTGATATTGGCCTGTAGTTTTCTTTCTTTGTGACATCTTTGACTGGTTTTTGTATCAGGATGATGGTGGCCTTGTAGAATGAGTTTGGGAGTGTTCCTCCCTCTGCTGTATTTTGGAAGTGTTTGAGAAGGATAGGTGTTTGCTTTTCTTAAATGTTTGACAGAATTCACCTGTGAAGCCATCTGTCCTGGGCTTTTGTTTGTTGGAAGATTTTTAATCATAGTTTCAATTTCAGTGCTTGTAATTGGTCTGTTTATATTTTCTGTTTCTTCCTGGTTGAGTCTCAGAAGGCTGTGCTTTTCTAAGAATTTGTCCATTTCTTCCAGGGTGTCCATTTTATTGACATATAATTGCTTGTTGTAATCTCTCATGATCCTTTGTATTTCTGCAGTGTCAGTTGTTACTTCTCCTTTTTCATTTCTAATTCTACTGATTTGAGTCTTCTCCCTTATTTTCTTGATGAGTCTGGCTAATGGTTTATCAATTTTGTTTATTTTCTCAAAGACCCAGCTTTTAGTTTTACTGATCTTTGCTGTTGTTTCCTTCATTTCTTTTTCATTTGTTTCTGATCTGATCTTTATGATTTATTTCCTTCTGCTAACTTTGGGATTTTTTTGTTCTTCTTTCTCTAATTGCTTTAGGTGTAAGGTTAGGTTGTTTACCTGAGATGTTTCTTGTTTCTTGAGGTAGGATTGTATTGCTATAAGCTTCCCTGTTAGAACTGCTTTTGCTGCATACCATAGGTTTTGGGTTGTCGTGTTTTCATTGTCATTTGTTTCTAGGTATTTTTTGATATCCTCTTTGATTTCTTCAGTGATCTCTTGGTTCTTTAGTAGTGTATTGTTTAGCCTCCATGTGTTTGCATTTTTTTACAGCTTTGTTCCTGTAATTGATATCTAGTTTCATAGCGTTGTGGTCAGAAAAGATAGTTGATACAATTTCAATTTTCTTAAATTTACCAAGGCTTGATTTGTGACCCAATATATGATCTATCCTGGACAATGTTCCATGAGCGCTGGAGAACAAAGTGTATTCTGTTCTTTTTGAATGCAATGTCCTATAAATATCAACTAAGTCTATCTTGTTTAATGTATCATTTAAAGCTTTGTTTCCTTATTTATTTTCATTTTGGATGAACTGTCCATTGGTGAAAGTCGGGTGTTAAAGTCCCCTACTATGATTGTGTTATTGTTGATTTCCCCTTTTATGGCTGTTAGCATTTGCCTTATGTATTGAGGTGCTCCTATGTTGGGTGCATAAATATTTACAATTATTATATCTTCTTCTTGGATTGATCCCTTGATCATTATGTAGTGTCCTTCTTTGTCTCTTGTAATAGTCTTTATTTTAAAGTCTATTTTGTCTGATGTGAGAATTGCTACTCCAGCTTTCTTTTGATTTCCATTTGCATGGAATATCTTTTTCCATCCCCTCACCTTCAGTCTGTATGTGTCCCTAAGTCTGAAGTGGATCTCTTGTAGACAGCATATATACAGGTCTTGTTTTTGTATCCATTCAGCCAGTCTATGTCTTTTGCTTGGAGCATTTGATCCATTTACATTTAAGGTAATTATCAATATGCATGTTCCTATTACCATTTTCTTAATTGATTTCGGTTTGTCATTGTAGGTCTTTTCCTTGTCTTGTGTTTCCTGCCTAGAGAAGTTCCTTTAGCATTTGTTGTAAAGCTGGTTTGGTGGTGCTGAATTCTCTTAGCTTTTGCTTGTCTGTAAAGGTTTTAACTTCTCCATTGAATCTGAATGAGATCCTTGCTGGGTAGAGTAATATTGGTTGTAGGTTTTTCCCTTTCATCACTTTAAATATGTCCTGCCACTCCCTTCTGGCTTGCAGAGATTCTGCTGAATGATCAGCTGTTAACCTTATGGGGATTCCCTTGTATGTTATTTGTTGCTTTTCCCTTGATGCTTTTAATATTTTTCCTTTGTATTTAATTTTTGATAGTTTGATTAATATGTGTCTTGGTGTGTTTCTCTTTGGATTTATCCTGTATGAGACTTTCTGTGCTTCCTGGAGTTGATTGAGTATTTCCTTTCCCATATTAGGGAAGTTTTCAACTATGATCTCTTCAAATATTTTCTCAGTCCCTCTCTTTTTCTCTTCTTCTTCTGGGACCCCTAAAATTAGAATATTGATGCATTTAATGTTGTCCCAGTGGTCTCTGAGACTATCCTCAATTCTTTTCATTCTTTTTTCTTTATTCTGCTCTGCAGTAGTTATTTCCATATTTTATCTTCCAGGTCACTTATCCATTTTTCTGCCTCAGTTATTCTGCTATTGAGCCCTTCTAGAGAATTTTTAATTTCATTTATTGTGTTGTTCGTCATTGTTTGTTTGCTCTTTAGTTCTTCAAGGTCCTTGTTAAACGTTTCTTGTATTTTTCCATTTTATTTCCAAGATTTTGGATCATCTTTACTATCATTACTCTGAATTCTTTTTCAGGTAGACTGCCTATTTCCTCTTCATTTGTTTGGTCTGGTGGGTTTTTACTTTGCTCCTTCATCTGCTGTGTGTTTCTTTGTCTTCTCACTTTGCTTAATATACTGCATTTGGGACCTCCTTTTCGCAGGCTGCATGTTCATAGTTACCATTGTTTTTGGTGTCTGTTCCCAGTGGCTATGGTTGGTTTTGTGTGTTGTGTAGCGTTCCTGGTGGAGGGGACTGGTGCCTGTGTTCTGGTGGATGAGGCTGGATCTTGTCTTTCTGGTGGGCAGGACCGCCTCTTGTGGTGTGTTTTGGGGTGTCTGTGACCTTATTATGATTTTAGGCAGCCCCTCTGCTAATGCGTGGGGTTGTGTTCCTGTCTTGGTAGTTGTTTGGCATAGGGTGTCCAGCACTGTAGCTTGTTGGTCATTGAGTGGAGCTGGGTCTTAGCATTGAGATGGAGATCTCTGAGAGAGCTTTTGCCATTTGATATTATGTGGAGCTGGGAGGTCTCTGGTGGACCAGTGTCGTGAACTCAGCTCTCCCACCTCAGAGGCACAGGCCTGACACCTGGCCAGAGCACCAAGACCCTGTCAGCCACACGGCTCAGAAGAAAAGGTGGGGAAAAAAAGGAAGAAAGAAAGAATGAAAGAAAGAAAGAAAGAAAGAAAGAGAGAAAGAAAGAAAGGAAGGAAGGAAGAAAGGAAGAAAGAAAGAAAGAAAAGAAAGAGAAAGAATAAAATAAAATAAAGTTTAAAAAAATATTAAGAATTAAAAAGTCATAAAAAAGGAATGAAAGAAGAGAGCAACCAAACCAACAAACAAATCCAGCAATGACAACAAGCACTAGAAACTATACTTAAAAAAAAAAAAAAGACAGATAGAACCCAGGACAAATGGGAAAAGCAAAGCAATACAGACAAAATCACACAAAGAAGCATACACATACACACTCACAAAAAGAGAAAAAGGAAAAAATGTATATATATATATATATCGGTAAAAAATAAAAGGAAGAGAGCGACCAAATCAATAAACAAATCTACCAATGATAATAACCTCTAAATACTAAACTAAGATAAACATAAAACCAGAAACAAATTAGATGCAGAAAGCAAACCCCAAGTCTACAGTTGCTCCCAAAGTCCACTGCCTCAATTTTGGGGTGATTCATTTTCTATTCAGGTATTCCAGAGATGCAGGGTACATCAAGTTGAGTGTGGAGATTTAATCCGCTGCTCCCGAGGCTGCTGGGAGAGATTTCCCTTTCTCTTCTTTGTTCGCACAGCTCCTGGGGTTCGGCTTTGGATTTGGCCCCGCCTCTGCATGTAGGTCACCCTCTGACATCTGTTCTTTGCTCAGACAGGACGGGGTTAAAGGAATGGTGGACTAGGGGGCTCTGGCTCACTCAGGCCAGGGGGAGGGAGGGAGGGGTACGGAATGAGGGGCAAGCCTGCAGCAGCAGAGGCTGGCATGATGTTGCAACAGCCTGAGGTGCGCCGTGTATTCTCTCGGGGTAGTTGTCCCTAGATCACGGTACCCTGCCAGTGGCAGGCTGCACAGGCTCCTGGGAGGGGAGGTGTGGATAGTGACCTGTGCTTGCACACAGGCTTCTTGGTGGCTGCAGCAGCAGCCTTAGCATCTCATGCCCGTCTCTGGGGTCCGAGCTGATAGCCGTGGCTCACACCCATCTCTGGAGCTCATTTAGGCGGTGCTCTGCCTTCTGTGGGCAGACAGGGAAGGAATCCCCTCTCCTCGTGCACCCCGAAACAGTGGTCTCTTGCCTCTTAGGCAGTTCCAGACTTTTTCCCGGACTCCCTCCTGGCTAGCTGTGGTGCACTAGCCCCCTACAGGCTGTGTTCACGCAGCCAACCCCAGTTCTCTCCCTGGGATCTGACCTCTGAAGCCCAAGCCTCAGCTCCCAGCCTCCATCCAACCCGGTGGGTGAGCAGACAAGCCTCTCGGGCTGGTAAGTGCTGGTCAGCACTGATCCTCTGTGCGGGAATCTCTCTGCTTTGCCCTCTGTACCCCTGTTCCTGCGCTCTGCTCCATGGCTCCGAAGCTTCCTCCCCGCCCACCCCCCATCTCCGCCAGTGAAGGGGCTTCCTAGTGTGTGGAAACTTTTCCTCCTTCACAGCTCCCTCCCACTGGTCCAGGTCCCATCCCTATTCTTTTGTCTCTGTTTTTTCTTTTTTCTTTTGCCCTACCCAGGTATGTGGGGAGTTTCTTGCCTTTTGGGAAGTCTCAGGTCTTCTGCCAGCGTTCAGTAGGTGTTCTGTAGGAGTTATTCCACATGTAGATGTATTTCTGTTGTATTTGTAGGGAGGAAGGTGATCTCCGCGTCTTACTCCTCTGCCATGTTGAAGGTCTCCCAGCTACGTATCTTTTTTAAGGCCTTTCACTTAGAAAGAGTTCTTATATTTTTGGTGATTTAGGTAATTGTGTATTCAATAAAAGTGGTAAAACTGCTTTTTTAAATTAAAAAAATCTAAAATTCAGATGTTTCATGAAGAATGACTTTATTTCACAGTTCACATCTGTACATTTATGGAAACTGAAACATGTTGCCTTCAGTCTACTGTCAGTAGAAACTTCTAGAACTCCAGTCTCCTGCCTCTGAAAATCAAATTGTTTCAAATTTAGTAGGGGGTTGTCAGATTTAACAAATAGAAACACAGAACAACAAAATTAATTTGAATTTCAGGTAAATAACAATTACTTTTTTCAGTATAAGTATGTCCCATATTTGGACATACTTATACTAAATATTTTATACCAAATATACTAAATATTTTATTATATTAGCTATATATAATACATCCTGTATTTTATCTGGTAACTTTAGGGAAATTACCAGGGAAAATTAGGGAAAGATTTAGATTGTGTTTATTCATTTTCTCTGATGATTTCATACTATTTTGCCTGTTTAATCAAGCCTTCCAAGATATCTGTAGTTTAAACAAGGAACAGAGTAACACCTCCCAGTCTCATGGAGCATCTGAACTTGGCCTGTCTCTGAGCCAATGAACCATGAAGTAGAAACAGTGACGCAAGTGAAATTTCAGAGGCCATATCACAGACACATCATTTCCCCATCTCCTGGTTATGGGACCTTATTTTTAAATTATAGGTAGTGTCCGTATGTACCATGTGCTTTTGATCCAAGTAGAGTTTGGAGACTCCTTCTGAATCCCCATCCAGGGCCACTCCTTAGCACCTCGGAATTCCACGGGGATTTTATCATTCTGACCTGGACCCGCTCCCAACACTCTCCTGGCAATTGAGATGGTAGCGATGATGATTCAGGCTTTACGAAGTACTGACTTGATGGGGTAACATAAGAATAGAACTACAGAGCCATAAATGTAGAGAACAAGCACGAAATCAGTGGGAATCTTGGCATCCAAAAAGCGTTTAAAAAATCATTCCTGTCAGTGTCTTTATGATAAAATAGCATTGATTTTTTTAAAGGACTTAGCAACCATTTCCAAGCACTAAGCACTGACACGTGTAATAATGGGCTCTGTTTTTGTTTCCTCTGCTACCTGTGTGTGTGGGCGGTGGGGAGGAAGAGGAACTTCTTTTTTAGTGTGATATTTACCTAGCGATAATAAACTGAAAATCTTTTGCATATCTGTTGTCCCTGAAATAGGCTATGAAAAGATTTCTGTAATTGGGAAATCATCAGCATCTTCTGACTTACTTAACATTTGGTACAAAAACCAGTCAATAGAAAAGAAGGGAAAGCCAAACAGGGGAAAATTTGACAGATAAGCTTTGGATCAGCATAGCACTGGGTTTTCCACCCCCACCCCCAGGTCTTCAGTGGATGAAATGTCAAATGCAGCAAGCCCTTTAATTCTTCTATTAAATCCAGCTTTTAATAACAGGCATCCTGGAAGAGGAACAGATAATATTTGTCTTATGAAATGTAACAGCCGGCTCCCTTCTCGAACACAAACCTGCTCACAGGACTTTATCGTGGGCTCAGCCCTGACAAGTTTGCAAACACTCCAGCTTGTCAATTAATCACATACAGATGCTTCTTCTGAACAGTTTTCTCACTGTCCCTGCATCCCTTCCCATGGAGGGGTTGGGGAGAGCCAGAATCTGCCAAAGGCCTTTTTATTCCAAGAAGTTCTGCCATGTTTTCTTTATACTTCTGTATTCGTTTCAATCATGGAGCATTTGCACTGGCCAGCAAGGAAGCATGAAGGGGAGGGAAGATGCCCGTCAGACACAGCTACTTAGATGCAGCATCTAGACCTTAGAAAAGCATGTGTATCTTCATTTCCATCCTTCACTCTTCTGACAGCTCAGGTGGCCCGCTGTCTCGTAAGTTGAACTTGGAAGGATGCACAGACCTGAGAGAGATCTGAATGAGGGTAATTCCATCATGGCCCAGTGTCACAGGGCTATTTCCTGCAGTTAGATTCAGCATCTAACAGTGACCTGTCAATGAAGGCCTTGACTTATATTCGGAAATGGGTTGTGGGGGTGGCGGGGGGCAGAGAAGGTAGAAGAGGAAAATAGAAATAAAGGAGTTCTCTTTGTGTATTGGGAGGGGGCTGTGAATGGAGAGCCCATCCTCAGTGGTTTTAGTTTCACCCCTTCACAGTGGTCTCGCACACCACTGTGTCCTCTGGATGGCCACCAGCACGTCCTCACACCCACCACTGCCATCCTGACACTGTTCCTGAGAACACCGCAGCTTTCTCTATTTGATCAACTTGTCCCCATCTGCTTTGGCAACGAGAGATAAGTGGCCCCGGCAGTTACTCCAGGCATCGTGGTAAAAATCTCGAGCTTCAGTACTGTTTGACAAGAGAAGGAATTGCCCTACCCGCACATGGCGCTAATATTTGGAAGTGCTTTTCCTTTAGAAAATTCCAGGTGCCTTTGCTCCCTGAACACACAAACCATTTATGAGGCAAAGTTGGCCTCGTTTATAGGGGGTCTGTTTTCTTTCTTTCCCTGTTGAAGAAACCTGTTATTCAGTGGGCTGTAAAATGGAAAGTAAAGATCAGAGGTAGTGGAAATAATATAATGTACCTGGGTAGAAACATTAGAACTCTCCCATAAAACATAAGGCATTTAGAAATTTTCACTCTATTGTTTCACTATGGCCTGTTGGGAAGCTTTTCTTCCTCCTGGTCCTTTTGACCTTGTTCTGGGACATCTTAAACAGGTGTTCTCCATGCCCTTACCTCTCAGCTTACTAAAGGACAGAGTGCCCGATGAGAGCCACTTTGAGTAGTTAAATTTGGTTTTCCTAGTTACAATTGCTTTGATACAGACTGACATGTTATGTCTCCACTGAGAGACTCCAGAATGGCTTTGGTCTCCACCTGGCCATCCTGAATGCTGTGACTTTGGGGTTTTTGTATAGTGGGTAAGTTTTTTATTTTTTCATTTAAAAAACTTTTCCCAGCCTACCAATTGTCTATCAGACAGTACAGTACTAACAGATTTTTATTTTCCCAAAGCTCCATTTCTCTCTGCCTTCAAGTCTTGCTTCTTTGACTGTGTCAAGAAACCTTTGTTCCCTGGGTACACTCTACCTTCTGGGCAACCCCATCACATTTGTGTTCCTAATGGTTTGCCTCCCGCTACAGCTGACCAGGCATCAGGGTCGGCCACGCCATGGGCCCTAACTCATCCTGCCCATCCTTGAATTATCATCTGTCTCAGTTCACTGAGACCATCTTTATTTATTTTATTTTTTTTTTGCGGTACGCGGGCCTCTCACTGTTGTGACCTCTCCCGTTGCGGAGCACAGGCTCCGGACGCGCAGGCTCAGCGGCCACGGCTCACGGGCCCAGCCGCTCTGCAGCATGTGGGATCTTCCCGGACCGGGCCACGAACCCGTGTCCCCTGCATCGGCAGGCGGACTCTCAACCACTGCGCCACCAGGGAAGCCCCTGAGACCTTCTTAGAGCCAGTCTTGTTTTAAAACAAATCCTCCAGCAGAGGATATTCAGTAAGCAGCGTCCAGAGGGTGGGTAAAGCCACCCACTCAACATGAGACATCACCCCAGCTTGAATTGAGTCACCTCTCAGGACTCCTTCCTCTGGTCCATCAACATCATCTTTCCTTTCTCTCTATCCTCCTTCCTAACCACCTCCCATTTCCTCCCAGTAAAACCCCAATAGGTTTCTCTCTGGAGAACAATGAGGCCCCGTCTTTGGTGCCCGTCCAGGGCTCAGAGGAAAAGTTGAGGTCAGCATGGCAGGCTGTACAGCTTTCTTTTGAGGCAAACAGATGGTGAAGGTTAAATGACAGCTCTCTGACTGCCTCTTTTGAAGTAATTGGAGATAATTTGTATTTTGAATCAGAACTTGACCATTGTCAGAAGGGAAGAAGGTTAATATGGAAACGATTTTACATTAGCCCCTGTTTCTTGCGCTGCCCCCCTCCCCACTTCTTTCTTTCTCTGCTTCGGATCCTTGTTTCTTTAATCCTTGCTCCAGGCAATCGGTGAGATTGTCTCTGGGCTCCATGTGCCTCATTTTAGGCTGTGGCTGTCATGAAAGCCAACAACAGCTTATTAAGGCCAGTGATAATCTCTTCTACTGATGCATTGTTGCTTTCCAGAGGTCCAATTAAGGCCGTGCATCGGAAACAAGATCTTGTAAACCTATGGCTCCTTACTTAGGACAGTTTGCAAACAAATGCATAGACTGCTTCCTCATTTCTGCTTCCAGAACTGCAAACTGATTTCATATCACAGAGAACAGTGTATCTGCATGAAAAAAGGGACACTCTTGTCTTTCACTGCCTGCTACCCTTCCTCTCCAGACACTTAAAAAAATATATTTTAATTTCAAAGCCTGGCTTTAGACCCCACCTCTGATGTGAATCATGGTATTGTTTACCTCTGAACCGCATCCTTTAAAGAATTTACAGTACTTCCTGAAATCCCACTCTGGGAGGGAAGGGGAAGTAAGCCCCTGAAAAATAAGAAATCCTTTGCATGTTCTGGAAGAGAGACTTAAGGGAGTAGCCTGTGGATTTCCTCTCTTCCTATCCCCATCATAAATTTGCCCAGAGCCAGCACTATTGTCACTTAGGAGGAATATGGGTAGAAAAGATGCTGTCTTTTGGAGGTGGCTATGATATGAATCTAGCCAATTCATAAGTGCACCATCCGGGTATTGCCAGGAACCAGGGACACTCTGGTGAATGGCAGGCACGTTATACTTTCCTGGCATATTGTACGTTAAGCGTCATGTGCACAGCTTATGAGAATAGGGGTGCCCACACTGTCATAGGCAAGCACTGTCCCTCACAGTCTGGTCCAGGGTGTGCCAGTTAGGTTGAGTAGTTAGTTACCTGCACATCCCATGTCTCCCAAGTGTCAGCAATAGGAGGGAAATCTGAGCACCAGTTGGGTGAAGATGAAACTCAGTCCTTTCTATATTGAGGTCTGAAAAGCAAGAAGTTAGCAATCCTGTGCCATAAAAAGAATCTGGATATAATAACTAACATTAAAAAATAGAAGTTTTATTTGATGCCACCACACAAAGTTGTTTTTTTTTAATGGATCTTTATTGGAGTATAAACATAAAGTTTTAATCCATAGAATTCAGAGAGAAGGAGCAAAAGCGGAGACTGAAGTCTGTCTACAGCATGTTTCAGTGCTATTTGCAACAGAAGTGCCGAAGGCAATATTGTATTTTATTCATATACATCTGGTTTATTATGAAGCACATTTTTTCCCCACTAACTTAAAGAAGATATTGTCGTGTTATCCCTGGCTTTTTCTTAACCATCCAAAGTGAAGAAATGGCTGCAAAACCTTTAGAAGCAATTCAAGTACCTCAGTCGCTTTCATCAGATGTTCCCTGTACAAGGAAAAGAAAAAAAATTGTTCTATCTTTTTATTTTTACTTTGCTTTAATCTTATTTGATGATGTCTCAACAGGCTGGGACATGCTTTCTTGGATGGCAATTTCACTGCACCATATGTGTCTCTCACAAGATAGCAGAGTGAGATGAATCTTGGCAGGAAGAGAACTAAACACATCGACGAAGAAAAGAAAAAAATTATTTACTTAACTCCCTGTTGCCTGCATACATTTTCCCCCCTTGTACTCCAACTCCCAGTGCAGTAGTTCAGACTTAGTTTGTTATAAATAACTGTGTGAAATGCAGGCCCCCATTTATCACTTTTTCTGTTCACCTGCCCTAGTTCTCTGAAAGCCCACATTAAGCATTTCAGTGACCGGATGATGAAGGTGTGTGGAAAGAGAAAATCTGGTTCCCCCGCTAGACCTTCTACATGGGAGGAGCCCCAGGCCTGCCCCTAGAAGCAGCAAGAGTCCCTGCCTCCCCACCCTGTAGTCGGTGATGAACCTGGGGTCCCCTTCCATCTAGTCAGGAGGGATCCTCTGTTCTGCTGCACAACCTGTCACCATCTTGCCCTCGGGTTGCTTTGGACATTGGGTGGCCTGCAGGTCATCATAAACTCATTAATATGACTAGTCTATGTAGGATAGATTAGTCTAATAACTGCCAAATAAATAGAAAGAAGGGATTGCAAGTGACATGGGGGTGACTAGTTGGTTTGGAAATGGCTCTGATATATCACAGTTCCATCACTTTCATCATAGAGACCAAGAGCTATTTCAAAGGACAGGCCAGAGTCCTGCTGTGAACTCGTTGGTCACCTTTAGATGGGGAAGGGGGCTTGTTTGCTGTAATGTGTTAGGTCTTGGGGGCTAGAGTCCCTGATGACAATGTTAAAATGCTGAAATATGTATATTTGTATACTGTGTGATGTTTTCAGAGAATAGCCTAGTGACCTTGTTGTGACCTCTAGTGGCCTCTAGTGACATACAGCGCAGAGAATGGAGCTCAGTGAGCTATTTCAAAATGTGTTGAGATTTAAGTGAAATCCAAAACTTAAATAAAAGATACAAATAAGGAATACTTTAGCCATCTTGGAGAAAAAAGAAGGTACAAAACTTCTTTTTCAGGTATCAATTTAAAATGTTTGGCAGTATTATGTTATGGGGGTAAAATTTCCATATTTGATTTTTCATCGGGATGATGAGAGAGTGGAACATGCTGCACCTGTCACCCTTGGGGGTCAGATTCACAGGTGATGTGATTAGGGCAGTTAGCAGAGCATGGCGACATGTGACAAAGGGTGCTTGAAGAATAAAGTTTCCTGGGAATACTCAGGCTTGTGAACACAAGTGATATCATGAGAAGATGACTTAGGTCACAAGAAAAGAGAGTCAAATTCGGAATTAGCCGCCTTCAGATGTGCGTGTTGACTGGTGTGTTATTTTTCAGGAAACTTGTAGGTTGAAAGATCAGTCTAGAGCAGGACAGTTTTTTTTTTTTTTAAATACATAAAAAGGAATATAAACACAGCATGACCAACAGGTATGTGATGTTCTTTTGCTACTGGACAGAATGCCTTTCTGCTCTCATTCATGCTCAGGTCTTCAGAGAA
The DNA here is from genome assembly GCF_025265405.1 of Mesoplodon densirostris. Taxonomy (NCBI): domain Eukaryota; kingdom Metazoa; phylum Chordata; class Mammalia; order Artiodactyla; family Ziphiidae; genus Mesoplodon; species Mesoplodon densirostris. The sequence continues at coordinate 49,849,090 of NC_082679.1, forward strand.
CAGAGTTCAGAGAAAATTCTATCTTCTAGTTCCCAGAAAAATATCTAAGATTTTGGAGTTATGCAGAACCCACCCCAACTCTACTGAGTTTTCAGTTGGAATTTTAATTGCTGTGATAAAATAAAAGTGTAAATGTGGTGTTGCAGACGCTAATTGTTTTAAAAATCAAGCTGATTTAATTAATTTAGTGGTGTCCATGTCTTAGGTTTTTTAAGCTTCTGCCTCGGAAATTTACATTTGGATCGGGACAGAGTGATTTCTGAATGAAATGGCAGAATGCGAGTCAATACGGATTTCATGGCTAATTTTTCAATTACTAGTGGTATACTTATTAGGTGCTAAAAACATGTACAGGGCATAATAGATAGATATATTTCTCTTAATCGTGCACTTTCTTGGCTTTGCAAATTGAAAGGAAGAGGTGGGAAAAATTACCGAAAACAGGGTGGATAGAGAAGGTTACTGGCAATGATGTAATAATTTCCCTTTAGTATCTCATCCCACTAAAAACTCAACATTGACCCATTATAAATACCAGATCAATGCAACTTATTTCTTGAGTTAGGGCTCTAGTTAGAAGTCTATTTGGATGAGATGAGTAAAAGATGTATGACCACATGCTATCTCTCTCTCTCTCCCCAGCCCCCGCTACACACACACACACACACACACACTCACACTCACACTCAGTCACAGACATACTCACAGACTTATCTGTAATGGGATTATTTATATCCTTTCAACATAAAACATCAAGATGGAGTTAGCAAATGTTGATGATAGCTGTGCAGCTATTATATACATTGTACACACAATATCAATTGTACATTGAGAGAAAATGAGTTACTGTAACTCCTTGTCTAAACAGCATACCAAGATATAAAACTGCTTAAATCATTTGAAGTGTCCAAATCCACAAAAATCTTACTTTTAAGCTTCAGGAACAGGATATGATAAAGCAGGGTGTGGGTGTGTTTTAATTTATCCAATTTCTCTGGAATGAAACCATACTGAAATGGATATGAAAATGAGGTATAATCTACATGGTTTGAAAAACTGACTTCTTTTAGAAGAAATAATTCTGAATTTTAGCAAGCTCTAAGGGTTCCAAACTGTATGAAGAGACAAAGCCTATGAACTCTGGAAAAGCCTCTCAGGTTTAGATAATTCGAAGTGGACAATGACAGCCAGATGAGAACTCCACCTCCCACACTCTGTTAAACATGTCCCACAGCTGCTTCCTTATTTATCAGAAGGGTAGTTAATAGTTCAGTAAATAGATTATCTTGTTAATTAGATTTCTACTTTTAAGACAAAACAGATGCATAATTTGGTCAAATTATTAGCCCATTTGTACTAACTTTATTATTTTTTTTGCTAATTGTGTAGCACTGACTAGTGCTGTTGGAAGAATAGAGGGGTGTTTCTGTTGGATTCAGTTTTTGATGGGGGGGCCGGCTGAAAAATTCCCTCTCATTTTCCCTTCTAATGTAATATCAGTTAATTCTCAAGAGGAATCCAGACAAGGTGTTAAAACTAGGAAAAAAGCATTGTAATACCAGAAAATCTGCTCTGTCAAACCAGAGGCCGCTTTCATGGTGGGAAAGCAGAAAAAGTAAACAGTAGCAATCTCTCGTGTAACAGAAGATTTAGGTATAATTTGTTTAAATAGTAGCAATAATGATTATTAATTCACCCTTTGAATGTTAACAAAGACCTGGTTTTTGTTAGTTTGTGCTTTCGATTCATTTTCAAGCTGAAGTTTGTTTTAGGCGAATGCTGCCATGGATGGGAAATGCAATTATCTTTAACTTCCCACTGTCCTGCCCCACAAAATGCATTTGATGTCCGGCAATACAAAATAAAATAATTCCCTTCCAGAGCACTGCCTTGCAAACGTTGTGATCACACTGGAGTGAATTTTTGTTGAATTCTTCTCTACTTCCCTGGGAAACAATAAGGAATTCTTTTTGTTCTTTGCCGCAGAAGGTATAACAAATGGATTTCGAAATACCTGCACTCTATCAGTGGTGCTTAGAAGAAAAAGAAAAATCAAAACAAGAAATAAAAATTACAAAATGGTAAAGCCTGACCACTTTATCCACAATTTGTGTCTGACCTCATTGTTGAAAAATTTGGTGACAGATCAAGGTGCTAGTTTTTCTCCCTTTGACGCCGTAACATTAAAACTAGCTTTAGGTATATTTTATCCTGTTTGGTGTAAAAGGGACAGAATCCCTAGGGGACCTGACCACAGGGACCCGTTGCTACTCCAAAAGGCGGCTCTGTCCTGGGCCTGCTGTCAGCAGAGGCAGGCTCAAGAGTGGGGTCCAGCTTGTCCCGTCAAGTTTATCGTCCACTCCATCAAAGGGCCTAATGGTCAGCAGAGGGGGCTAAATGTGTCCCCCGTGACCTGACATTAACGGAGTGGACTGGTTTAAGTGTTACTGAGGGTGTCTCAGAATGATTTGGACGCCAATACCCGTTTCCCTCAATAAGCCGTCATTTGGGTCATGACTCAATACAGCTTTTCACTGACATGGCCCAGCCCCGAAGTGCTCCTGGGGGACATGGCCTCACCTCCGAGACCAGCAGACAGCAGGGCTGATCAATGCCCTCTGACAACAAGTGAAACAATCACCTTTCCCTCACCCCTCCACCTCTTGGCACCTCCCACCCCCAGCCCGTCTGACCAGCTTGAAAATGATAAAGATAAATTGTTTTATCTAAACATAGAGTCTGACACTGAGAAAAGACAGGAGGAGTGAGGAGAACCGCCCAGTTTGTCGAGAGTCTTAGATTCCAGCTTTTTGCTTCTCATGTAATTTTGATGGGGGAAAAAAAATCAGTCTGTATATCAAATGTAGAGCTCGACTGATCCAGAAGAAGAAGAAGAAGGAAAAAAAAAAAAAAGCCTGGAGTTGTGGAGGATATTTTCTTCTCAGATTTAAGCTGGCCTATAAACATTAGCTTTGTAGGTGTTAAGGAGACACAGGGCATTTTCTGTGTTTGGACTGGGATTTTGACAAAACCATATGCATAGGAAATAAATTTAAATTATAAGGTTCTTTTAAAAGCAGAGTATTTTTCAAAAGGGAACCAAAAACATAATACTGATGTGAGAAATCTTTAGAAAAGGCTTGAAATACTTTTAAAAAGAAGATTCCCTGCAGTGTTCTAAAATAACCATCTAAACCAATTTTTTTTCATTCCTATTTACTTGGATTTGAAACAAAACCAAAGAAGACAGAAAAATGTACATATTTTCTTGCTATCATGACTGTTGTTTTCTTCATGACATAAAAAAAAATTACAAATCTGTAATAGTGCCCAAGTAAGAATTGTGCTGTACATAAAAATATATATATATATATATATAAATACTTTAAATGTTTTAAAAAAAATATTTTGGAATACTTGAAACAAGTGAACTAAAATGTTAAGGAATTATTTCCATTTTTTCATATGGGCTTTAATGTAATATTTCTTTGTGAAATATTTTTTAAATCATTTTACTTTTGGCAGAAAAAGAAAAAAATTCTATTAGATCTAGACTTATGCACTCATGTAAGAATATGATTACTTCTGAATATTTAAAAGGAAAAAAGTATATCAGAAGAAAATTGCATTTCAGAGTCTCACCATTTGAACAGGTTCTAAATGTCCCTTTTGTAATTTCTGAGAAGTAACTAAAATTCCATATACAATTTTTGAAAACAAATACCTATTTTAATTTTTTGGCTGACGAGATCTGTCTCCACTCATATTTTTTTCATTTGCTTAAGCAAACTGGGAATGTACATTAGTGGGAAAAGAGTCAGATAGTTTTATCTTTGATACAGACTTATAATTTACTAGTGCTTTTTTATCATTTGAGGTCTAATTTGTTTAAATAGCAATTCAGGAGAACATTTTATTTACATAACTATTTATGTAAGTTATCTTCCCTTCTTGGCTTTGTTAATCTTGCTTTTCTCTATTCTGTTTACACCTTCTAGTGGAGCAGAGTAAATATATTGTGTATATAATGTTTCAATGTGTGTTATTTCAAAATAGTTTACACTATTAGCTGCTTAAAGGTGATGTTTAGAAAATGTACATATTTATGTGGGTTATTCATAACAAAAAATTGTATACTAGTTTTAACAACAGATTATCTTCCTTTGGGGAAGCACAAATATTTATTATATAATTGCACTTAAAAAAAGAAAAAGGCTAAACACCCAAAGTGTCAAAAGTCAAGCTTAACAAATTTAAAAGCAATGAAATGAAAACCTAGTTAAGCACAAAAGATCTTTTCTGAATTTAGTGAAAAGCTGTTGCAAGAACTAAAGACGAGATCTGTGCCTCTAGTATTCGTTTATTAGGTCCAATGCTTGTCTTCAAAGGAATATCACAGCCGTGTGGCATTTAAGGATTTAGAGGAATTCTGAGAATTTGAGTGTTTTTTGCCAAAATGGATTCCGTGTGCACTTTAGCCATGAAAACTGATTTAGGACCTTTTACTCACTCCTTGTCCTCCAGCTATGTTTGTACAGTTAGATAACTACAAAAGTATCAGTCGGCAAAGGCAGAAAAATCAAGGAGGGATGGACCTAAACAAAAATTTACATCTTAGCCAAAGAAAAATCAGACTCCTCTGTTTACCACAAGGAGCGGGCAGGTGTGGTTACAGGGTTGGCCACCAAAATAAGAGGCTGCAAGTTTTCAGAGGCTAAAGTAACATTTGGGTGTATATTTGCTCAAAGCATATAAAGCTGTTTGTACATGATTTTAAAGTAACATTATCTGTGTTTAGAAATTCCAAAGTAATCAGGAAAATCAGAAATCGTAGTAGCTGCAAGAATATGGTGTGGCATGATCACAAATGCCCGAGGGCAACGCAGAGCCAGGAGCCAGTACATGCCACCAGGACAGACTTGGTTAGTATCCATCTTTGACAAGTCCCTTTCTTGATTCAGGTTTAAATAGGGCAGTTTAGAGCTAGCTTTCAGATTAAAAGAGCACAAAGTCAACCTTGTATTATGAAAATCAAACCCTATTCTCTATCAAGACCCTCAGGAAGAGCTATTTCTTCCCTTTCTCACCCCCTCTCTGCTCCCACCTTCTGTCCCTGGCTAAAACCGGGTTCTAGGGTTAGGAAGGAAAGTGACAGGAATCTTAAGAGACCTCATTTTGGAATGAGGGCTTCTTGTCCCTGGAACTAAAGGAATAAAGCCAAAGGAATATTTCGGGAGAGGGGCTGAGGGGAAGAAAGTCTGAACTTTGAATAAAAGGAATGAAGTAGGATTTAATTTAAACCAGGGCATTACTTCCTTTTTATTAGCTTTGATTGTACATAAGACATTGCATAGTTTTTTTTTCTTTTTTCCTTTCATTCTTTCTATTTTTAATTTAAAGCCAATTTGGTAACATAGGACTTGTTCTGTAAATATAAAAATAGAATAGTACAATAGCCCACGTACAGGAGGGGAGGAAATGGGGGCATGTACCCTCACCATGAAGATCACTGAATTTTTTACACAAAGAACAAATCTCTCTATCGAACATTGTCATTAGGACAGAAAGATTTTTTTTCCTTTTTCTTTTTTTTTTTTTTTTATCATTTCAATATAAGAAAAGGACCCCTCTCAAGATGAGGTTTCTGCTTTTGCTGTATTGGGTATGTTATTATATAAAATGTGGTTATATTCTCTGCCTCTTACATTAACAATGGGGGCAGGGGTAGGGGGTGGGTCCGAGGGGCCTGAAATGACAGAATGAGGGACACACAATAGGATGGCCGTGACTCTGAACAAATAAATAAAACATGTGAATCACAGTCTCTGCTCTACCTCCCTCCTCCCCCCCCCCAACTGTGATTAAATTTGCTGTGGTCATTTCCCAAATGTCTGCCTGATAAAAAAAAAAAAAAAGAAGAAGAAGAAGGAAGGAGAAGAAGCAGCAGCAGCAGCAGCACCCAGACCCTCTTCTCACACTGTGATGTGACTTCAAGTGAGGGCCCTTCCTGGAGCTGGCGATCTCTACTCCTGCCATTCAATCCTACTAGCACAGACCTGCATGCCGCTTTCATTAGCGAAAATGCTCCACATCTGATTGCTGTCCTCCCCGAGACCCCTAAATAGAAAAAAGAAATAAAAACAAAAAAACAAAAACCTACCAACCCTATAACACCAACTCTGCCCTCTTAATAAACAGCTTCCCAAACTACCCCCAGCATCACACTGAAACCCTAGGTGCCTGGGGCTCGGTAATGGGATTTCTCGTACCCCTTCCTACAACCACCAACGCAGCTTCCCAGCAACCTATTGAGTGCACAGAGGGAGAAAAAGAATACATTTTAATAAATCGAGGGGAAAAATGATTTGGGTCCTGTAGCCCTGTTCTTTAGTAATAGAAAAAGGTGAGGTTGTTGGGGGGAGAGGGAGGGGGAATTTAATATTGCGAGAGATAATAGCAACTATGTTAATATCCGGAATTTTCAATGTACCATAAGTACATTTTGTTTTTCCTTTTAGCGTGATTTATAATTAAAGATTTTAATCTGGCTTCACATTGAGTTAATAAGCCCTTTGATTGATTAGGATTCATAAAATTGCCATTTCCCGCTGATGCTTTGTGTTTCTGGGGATGTTCTTTTGAAAAGCTGGGTTAAGGTGAATAGGAAGCAGCCATTGTTTAGGCTGAGCTGTGCCAATTCTGGGAACTCGGAACTGCTTTATTCAGAGTTTGTCCCCTGCAATATCTTGTTGTTCAGCCAAATTAATGCAGATAGGATCTGCTGGGCTACAGTGTAGCCATTTGGGGGGGGGGGACTTTTTTTTTTATTATTTCAGCAGATGTTCCAGGCAATTTCTGCCTCTGTTTCCTGACCTGTTCTTTGGCTTAAAAAAATTAAAAATAAATAAATAAAATAAAAGCCACGATGAAAGAGCATCAAATTGATAAATAGAATGTTACAAACTGTTTCAAAGATAAAGGAGAGAAAGGTACCAACCAAATACATATGAATGCAGAAAACCCAAGGAAACTGGGCTCTGCTTTTTCTCTTAAAAATTCAACTTCAGAGGCTGTACAACCAATAAATTATCCTTTTACATTAATGGCCAATACTGCAATATGTGGGAAGTGTCCTCCTTCAGCTAAAGGGATGTCTTAGAAATGTAAACACAAATGAATAAATAGAAGAGAGACGCCGAGGGAGGGAGGCAGTGAGGCGGTGTGCTAATGCTGTTTTATCAAGTTAAATAATAGATCGTGCCACCCCTCCCTCCAAAACCAAACCAAAATGAAGAGCAAAATCACTAAACAATAAGTTCTTTGAAGAAAAAAAGGAGAGAAAGGAAGGAAGGAAGGAAGGAAGAGAAAGAAAGAAGAAAGAAAGAGAGAAAGAAAGAAAAAAAAGAAAGAAAGAAAATGTGAGAAAGAGCCAGTGATTTGAAATGTCCCGTCAGAGGACCCCTTTTCTTCTCTTCATTGTATTCTGCATGTCTATACGGGAGTGTATACAAGAGAATTCTTTTCTCCCCCTTATTTTTAGCAGGGGAAAAAAAAAAGTGATTCTCTTCAGCTTCCGAAGGGCCTCACTGTGGGGACTGAACCAGAGCAAATTCTCTTTGTGTTTCTTGCTCTGAAGGGACCTGCTATTGTTGATCGCGGGGCCTCTTGTAAGACCCAGCAGAGCTGTGGGCTGTGGGCAAAGCTTCTTCAGGTAACACTCAACTTGTTTGGGAATCGATACTACCTCTCCTCCCCTGTCATCCACCCCAATTTACTTGGTACAACTAGCATTTTCCCCTCCGTTTATCATCATCGAGATGTTCTCCAAATGCAAACGTTTTTTAGAACTTAGTGAGGAAAACTGGCAGCCACATCCAGGACATGTCCAGCCCGGAGAAAGCGCCCAGACAGCCGAACCCCAGGTGGGCTGGGAGGTGAGGCTGGGCTCGATGCTCTCCCACACCTTTACCTGGGGCTCTGCCTGGCTTTTGTTCCTAACGTGCAAAGCCCATCTCGGTGCCGGTATTGCCGAAGGCTCATCCCAGGCAGCATCCTCAGTCCTTTTCTCACTCAGTCCTCACCACACAGCCTCATCGACCCCCTCCCCGGCCCCCTTCCCACCCCCGCCCGAGGTTTCTGTTTTTGCCATAAAATAGCAAACACCAGCACAAAGTAGACAGTGGCCAAATCCTCGGAGGGAAGTGGGTTTGGGTTTGCAAACAGACAGCTATGTCGCTACCTACCCCAGGAGTCCTTGCTTTGCCATCACTGACCTCATGAATCCCGGACCAGCGGGCCTGATTGGTGGGCTTTTAAACGTGACTGATGAAGAAAATTTACTCTGGGAGGCTTGGAGGTCCCCCTCCCTACAACCAAATAGAATGTGCCCTGATGCATTATATCTTTTACAAGAAAAAAAAGAAAAAGAAAACAAAGCTCAACACACATTTGTGGCAATACAGAAATAAATTTAAAACAAACCCCCCTCCCTTTTTTTTTCTTTCCTGGGTCCTAGGCAATGACAGCAGAGAAGGAATCGTTCCCGGTGCAGTGTCTTACATCAGCTAAAGGGACCTTTGAATGAATGTCAGCTCCTTTCTACCTTAGTGCCAGTCGATCGATGCTTCATTAGGGCCGAATTGTCTTTTGCCCATGCAACCTTGAAAACATTCCCTTTAATTACCTGTGAGGAAGTCGGGGACCCTCCTTTCCCCTGTATGTCCCTCTCTCCTCCTTCCCTCTTCTCCCTGGTTCTTCTCTCTCTCTCTCTCCTCCTCCCCCTCACCTCCCCCTCTCCTTCTCCCCCCCCCTTTTCAGGGAAGTGGGGTGCCTAGATGGGGGTCACTCACATTTTTATTCACAGTCAATCACTCCTTGATAGAGAAGCTGGGAGGAGAAGAGAAATGTGGGGGCAGGGGGAAAAGAAAGGAAAAGAAAGAAATATCGGACCCCAAGGTGAGAGGGCAGGGTTCAAGTCCAGGCTACAGATCTATTGAAGAGGTTTCAGCCAGGCAGGCCTCCACTTGACTTTCTCATCAGCCAGCTTTATGGATTCTCAGCTGCTCCCTTTACACCACAGCTCCATGCATCTCCCCGCTGCTCATTACCAGGGGTTTCTCAAGAATGCAGAGCTGGACCCTGCCAAGGACCCCAAAGGATTTTGGACGGGCTTCATCCAGGTCACAAAGAAAAGAGGGAACCTGTTGGCTAAATATTTTACAGAAATTGGGAAATACAGGAAATACAAGGAACAGCGCAGCTCGATTTAATCCCTCCCATCGAAACAGAAGGCGTTCCAAATAATTGTAGTCCTGCAAGTCGAGCACTGGAAGAAAGTGCATAAATAATCGTATTTGTTATGCACTATTAAAAATTCAGAAAGGTTTTAAATTCAAGTGATAATCTGGTCATCCTGAGGGATAGGCTTGTATTTAATAGCCAGGTATTTTTACCTATTCAATTATGATGGGAAATATTCTAATGAAGTCATAAACCTCAGCAGAGGAATGTTAATCACCTGTGCGTGCTCTGTTAGTGCCATGTTGAAAAACATACCTGCCCAAGCTGAGCTTCTCCCTAATGTGATGTCAGTATCGCATTTGGAACCTTCACCCCTCAGAGGTCCCTAGGCACCTGGAAATACATGGTTGAAAACTACAAAGCTCATCTGATCTTTCCAGTGGCTGTATTTCCATCCAAGCAACGAGTCAGGGATCAAGGATGCATTTCCCCCAAAATTTACACAAAAAGGGTGAAATTACATTGCACTACCCCCTTCCCACTGTCCCGCCATCTCCACAGGCACACACACAAACTCTGCAGGGTTGGGGTCCCAGAGAAAATATGGGACGACAGTTAATTTGAATTTCAGATAATGAATAATTTTTTATATAAGTATGTCTCAAATATTATACCAAAAATTTACTCATTGTTTACCTGAAATTCAAATTTAACAGGGCATCTTGGTTTTTCATTTTTTGTTTTTTTTTTAACTTGCTAAGTCTGGCAGTCAAGATTCCTCTTAAACCCAGGTACTTTCTGCAAACAAATGAGGATAGCAATGATTTCAAGTTGCTAGAAAATACATAATTATAAAAGGATGTATTTGAATATTTTGGAGTCTAGCTTATGACACAGAAATGTGAAGTGTTATACTGTGTGCAGGTGCCCCACTCTGTCAAAAGCCATCTCATGCAGTCTCGACATACAAACTCCACCGCTTGAAGAGGTGACCATAGGCCTGTGTATGCCCATTCAGCTCAGTTGTATAAAAATGAGGACTCTGGATAAAAATTGCCAACCCCCTTGTACACAGGCTGGGGCCATGCAGTCATCATCACCTGGCAGGCCTTGTGTCTTAGCCCAGTCCTGCCCAGGCTGCATCGGAGGTGTGTAGACACACCCCACACAGGCCTGAATCTTCTGGTCCAGCAGTGAACACTGAGCCTTCACATGCACTCGATCTGGTCACTGGAAAGTGTGCAGGGAGGAGGTGGGGAATGTATCCTGCATCCATGTTCAGTGCTTGATCTCACTCGGGAGCCTGTGATGTCACCACATTAAGCTAAAATAACCAGCCAACAGGACAACAGGGGCCCAGGGCCGGGAGGGGGGCAGAGTGAGTCAGGGGAAATATACTTCTGTATCTTCATTGCCACTCGTGCTCAGGGAAAGTGTCCCATGTGAGAAGAAGGCGGGGGGTGGGGGGGGCGGACCCCGGCCTCAGCTTCAGCATGCAGGGTCCTCACACTTGCTCTCAGCTGGGAGGTCAGAGGGTATTTTCCTAGCCTCTATTTAGTCTGCCAAGTAAACAGAAGAATTTAATTTCTATTTATGTATTTCTGTCTGCATGTTTTCAATACTTTGTGCCAAGTGGGGGACATGTCAAATCTCACATAAGTTTGCTGGGCCCAATATAAATATTCAAAAGGTGAGAACATGTGTCAGGATGCAGATGGGTGGACAGAGTGAAGGTCAGGCTGACCTGATGCTTTTGGATAACTCCTGCCTTGTGGGCAGGGGCCAGTGCTGTCATTTTTGGGAGGAGTAGAGGAAACATGGTCTTTGAGATGACTGCCAACGCCTGTTCCTACAGAGCGTCTCTCTCATTTGCCTGGATTCAAAATTCCCTACATTTATGAGGCATGAGCAAAGCAGCGCATGCCCATGGCTTCGTGTGTGCACAGGCTCAGCCCGGCTCACACCAGTGTCTGCAGCGACCTCAGACAGTGAGCATGGTGCTGGCGTCTTCACGCAGCTGATTCTGAAACCCTCAAATATGGTGCTCCTGGTCTGGGTTGCAGTCAAGACATCTGTTTATCAACAGTCACAGTATTTGATCTAGAAAACAGTGAAAGTGATGGTTGATAGGATGATCTTCGGATTGCTATTGTTTCTGAAGTGGGAAGAGAGAACAAGTGGTCCACAGATATTTAGAAAAGAAAAGGGAAGGGGTATGTATGTGACTTCTTTTGGGAATCAGGGAATGGAATTTTCTCCAGAGGAGAAAATAGCTATTCTTCTTTTACCCCTTTAACCAATGGTGAAATGATAAGGTAGGAAGTTAAGAGGCTAAGACTATCCTCTTAGAAAATGTGGGGGAAACAAAAAGGTAGGGTTGCTATCTTTGGGCTCCTGAAGCAAAAAGGGCTTATCTCCTTTATGGAATTTCTGCTTATGAGAGAAAACATGGTTTCCCTGAAAGTAGATTAAAAAAGAGACTCAACTATTTAAAAAACAACAACAAAAAAAGAGTTCCACCTGCAAAGTATTTTTTTTTTCTATTTCATTTGTACTCCTCTAGGAGTCCAATTAGCCCAAATGGCTGTGGAAGCAGTTATTCCCGAGGGCCATTGAAGCCGTTGTCCTCTTGGGCCCATAATGCGCGAAAGCCAGTAGTCATGTCACACCAAAGAAAAACGCATTTTCTGGGCCTCCCTGGTGGCGCAGTGGTTGAGAGTCCGCCTGCCGATGCAGGGGATACGGGTTCGTGCCCCGGTCTGGGAGGATCCCATATGCCGCGGAGCGGCTGGGCCCGTGAGCCATGGCCGCTGGGCCTGTGCGTCCGGAGCCTGTGCTCCGCAACGGGAGAGGCCACAACAGTGAGAGGCCCGCATACCGCAAAAAGAAAAAAAAAAAAAAAAAAAAAAGAAAAACGCATTTTCTTTAAATACAATGTGTCTGCCTTACAGACTATGGCAGTGAGCTCCAAAAAACTCACCCTAATGTAAGTCTGTAGCTTGTAGCTGCCTAGGCAGAGCTGATTAACATCTGTAATATTCAGAATATAGACTTCTGCTCTCATAGCATGGACATCCCTTGCGTAGTCTGTGAGTTCCTACTTCTATTCATACATGTGAGTGTGCAGAGAAAAACAGTGTCTATATATGCCGGGCATCAAAAAGCAATTTCTTTCTGCAGTGAGTTTAATATATTCAGTAACCTTCTGTTTATTTGGGTATTATTTGCTGAAAACACATGGAAAGCTTTGGCCTAAGAGTGTAGGAAAACCCAGACCAAGTGTTGATCCCAAGCTCTCCTCTTTACACACAGATGCCTGGACCCACATGGGCAGATGGCAGAAGAACCGTCTCTCTTTACTGCACAGCATCAAATAAGGTCAGTAATGCTGCTTGTGCTCCTTCTTCTTTTATTGTCCGTGTTATCGAGGAAACCTATAAAAGTTCCCTCTTTTGATATCTTGACCCATGGTGCTGCTCGCATGCTGCTTTGTGGTTTAGAGATTTAAAGAAACAGAGAAGGAAAAAGAGTGAGAGAGAGAGTTTGCCTTAGGTGATAAACAGCAGTGCAAGGCCAGAGCCCTTATTAAAAAAAAAAAAAAAAAAAGAAGAAGAGAAGCAGCCGTAGCAACAAGAGAGTTTGGAAATGATCAGGGATGTGGGGGGCTTGCAGGAAGAGGTGAGGGCACGTAAGGGAGGACGCAAAATCAGCTTCACCCAATAACAGCGTAGAATAGAATTCCGGGCATTCACAGACCCATTTGCACCCTAGCTTGAATGCAGAGACAGGTGTATGACATACCTGTCTACAGGGCCACCCAGTCATGGAAGAAACACTTGGAAACCCACGGGTACACTTATTCAACTCTCTCAGTTTTCAAAGACAAAAAAACCCCCTTGTCTGATAACATAGGTTATTGGTGTCTTTTTTCAGTGGGAAATTGAAATTAGATGTGGTCACACCCCCTCCCCTCCCTCCCCCCCCCCCCGCCACACACACACATACACACACAGTCTTCCTTGTTAGATCGTACCTTGTTGGGCAGGCCTCATTGCCTATGCCCCTGCCTCACCTGTTACCGGTGGTGTTTCTTCGAGTAAGATGTCTTGGTGACTTTGGACTCAAAGGATGTCATTACATTGGTTTATTGAAGTAACCACTGGGCACTGCGTGAGGCTCACAATGCATGTCTATCCAAGTCAGCCCAGTTATTGAAAACATGGTGGAGGGAGGTGCTGCTGTTGTTGGGAGTTTGTTCACTGACTAGGAAGGGCAGACCTACCTGTTCATTTTTCTCCAACTGCTCCCATGTGGGATGTCAGGCTAGCCAACACGGTGATTCTAAATTTCTAAATTGTCATGTCTCTGCTGTGTTAGCAGATGGGCATGTGCCAGGAGTGAGGAATTAGGGGCTGTGTGAGGAACAGGACCACTTATGAAGGAGATGGTGACACTGTGTGTTTCGTCTTCTGTCTGGACTTCTCCTCTGATCCCTGATTTGATGGGAAGTGGGATTGTTTCCTTGGGAAGGAGAGAATATTTATATGACTTTTTCAGAGAGATGTGATTTTAGAAATAAATACTGCGGTTTGGTTTCTGGAATGCAGCCCATATGCATTTCTTGTTGGTATACCTTCAGAGCTGGGGTTTAGATTTCATGCTCAAGTGCAGGGTGACTTTCTACATTTTTGTGGACCTTTTGTTAAATTGTATTCCAATACTCCTTAGTGATTTTTTTTCCAAACCTTTTACAACAAAGGAAACAGAAGAGGGCATAAGATGAAACGCTGAAAGCAGTGGCATGAAAGCTTTCCCATTTTTTATTTTGGTCTGGGTAGTGAAAAATGAAAAATAGAACAGTGATACAACAGTGATTGACATGACACGTACATACGCCGGGTGATAATGCACTGCTCATGTTCAACCCTCAGAATGCTCTCATGTGATCACTTGGCTGCTCCACCTCTTTTATTCTCACAGTTTACTTGGTCAAAAAAAAAAGAATGTAGAAGTGACTAGTCATCATTCCAGACAACTTGTAAAGCAGTGAGCCTCATATATGAAGGATGAAGGCAGGGAGAAAAGTTAAAGTGTGGCCTTTCAGGACTGCATCAGCAAGTCCCCAATTCTTTCTTTGTACAGATTCAATATACAGTTGACTGTTGAACAACATGGGGGTTATGGCTCCAATGCCCAAACAGTAAAACATCGCAGAACTCTACAGTAGGAACCCCATATATGCAGGGCCTCCATATCCACGGTTCTGCGTTCGCAGATTCAACAAACCGCAAAAAATCCACATAGAAGTGGATGCTCACAGTTCAAATGCCTGTTGTCCAAGGATCAACTGTACTACTTGTGGCTTGAAAGTACATAAGATTTCACTAAAGCCAGCTTTGGTCCCTTTACCACATGTCAGTTTTTTTCTGGTAATGTGTAAGAGAAGGCTGATTTATATACACCACCGTTATTGCATGGGTTTCCTGAAGGGTCTTGAGCTGCTCTATTGTGGAGAGGGGCTTGGACTGGTTGGTCTCAGACATTGCTTTCCCATTCAGCATGATTGTAGCCTCTGTGTCTGCAGGTCTCAGAGGAACCCCTGTTAATCATTAAGGAGTGATTTTAGAGCTGGAATCAAAACACAAGAAAACACTCCCTAGCTTTCTTATCTTAGGGATGAAAGTAATATCAGTGATGCTGAACTTTGAGCCATGAGCAGCTGAAGTTTTGAAGACAAATATCAGCCTGCAACATCATGTCTACTCAGGCCTTGGGAACTCCGTGTTGAGTGAATAAATTCAATTGGTCATAACTGAGTCAGGTCTCTTATTCACCCAGCATGTGATGAGATAGATAACTTACTGCTGGTATCTTTTGGATGCTCAGGTCAGATAAAAACTAAGGCAAATTAACATGAACTTGAAAGGTAGGATTGGTGGATGGATGCTCACCATGTGAGTTTCTTTCCTTTTTTAAAATAAAGAATGTCATTGAATTAACCTATGCAAATACATCTTCCCAAATAATAAAACACAACACAAATTCCCTTAGTTAAATGTGTGCCTACCGTGCATTGCTTTCATTTTAATAACAGCAGATCAGTTCCTCAAGTCCTTGAGCCTTGAAATGTAGTCCTCGGACAAATCCAGAGTCTTGTGGGCAATGCAGAAGTGCCTAGAAAAAAATCACATGACTGGGCATATACCCAGAGAAAACCATAATTTGAAAAGACACATGCGGGGCTTCGGAGGTCAGATCCCAGGGAGAGGACTGGGGTTAGCTGCGTGAACACAGCCTGAAGGGGCTAGTGTGCCACAGCTAGCTGGGAGGGAGTCCGGAAAAAAGTCTGGAACTGCCTAAGAGGCAAGAGACCATTCTTACGGGGTGTGCAAGGAGAGGGGATTCAGAGAACCACCTAAACGAGCTCCAGAGATGGGCACAAGCTGCGGCTATCAGTGCGGACACCAGAGACAGGCATGAAACGCTAAGGCTGCTGCTGCAGCCAGCAAGAAGCCTGTGTGCAAGCACAGGTCACTATCCACACCTCCCCTCCTGAGAGCCTGTGCAGCCCTCCACTGCCAGGGTCCCGTGATCCAGGGACAACTTGCCCGGGAGAATACACGGTGCGCCTCAGGCTGTTGCAACGTCACGCCAACTTCTGCCGCCACAGGCTCGCCCTGCATTCCGTACCCCTCCCTCCCCGCTGCCTGAGTGAGCTGGAGCCCCCTAATCAATTGCTACTTTAACCCCGTCCTGTCTGGGTGGGGAACAGATGCCCTCAGGCAACCTACACGCAGAGGCAGGGCCAAATCCAAAGCTGAACCTCAGGAGCTCTGCGAACAAAGAAGATAAAGGGAAATTTCTCCCAGGAGCAACGGATTACATCTCCACAATCAATCTGATGTACCCTGCACCTGTGGAATACCTGAATAGACAATGAGTCATCCCAAAATTGAGGTGGTAGACTTGGGGAGCAACTGTAGACTTAGGGTTTGCTTTCTGCATCTAATTTGTTTCTGGTTTTATGTTTATCATAGTTTAGTATTTAGAGCTTATTATCATTGGTAGATTTGTTTATTGATACGGTTGCTATCTTCCTTTATATATATATATATATATATTTCTTTTCCTTTTTCTCCTTTTGTGAGTATGTATGTGTATGCTTCTTTGTGTGATTTTGTCTGTATAGCTTTGCTTTTACCATTTGTCCTATGGTTCTGTCTGTCTGTTTTTTGTTTTTTTTAGTATAGTTTTTAGCGCTTGTTTGTCATTGGTAGATTTGTTTATTGGTTTTGTTGCTCTCTCTTTTCTTTCTTTTTCCTTTTCTTTTCTTTATTACTTTTTTATTTTTAATAATTTTTAATTTTAATTATTTTATTTTATTTTATTTTTTCTTTCTTTACTTTTTCTCCCTTTTCTTCTGAGCCATGTGGCTGACAGGGTCTTAGTGCCTTGGCTGGGTGTCAGGCCTGAGCCTCTTAGGTGGGAGAGCCGAGTTCAGGACATTGGACCACCAGCGACCACCTGGCCCCACATAATATCAAACAGCAAAAGCTCTCCCAGAGATCTCCGTCTCAACGCTAAGACCAAGCTCCACTCAAAGACCAGCAAGCTACAGTGCTGGATACACCATACCAAACAACCAGCAAGACAGGAACACAACACCACCCATTAACAGAGAGGCTGCCTAAAATCATAAGTTCACAGACACCCCAAAACACACCACTGGACGTGGTCCTGCCCACCAGAAAGACAAGATCCAGCTTCATCCACCAGAACACAGGCACCAGTCCCCTCCACCAGGAAGCCTACACAACCCACTGAACCAACCTTACCCACTGAAGGCGGACACCAAAAACAATGGGAACTACGAACCTGCAGTCTGCAAAAGGGAGACCCCGAACACAGTAAGTTAAGCAAAGTGAGAAGACAGAGAAACACACAGCAGATGAAGGAGCAAGGTAAAAACCCACCAGACCAAACAAATGAAGAGGAAATAGGCAGTCTACCTGAAAAAGAATTCAGAGTAATGATAGTAAAGATGATCCAAAATCTTGGAAATAGAATGGAGAAAATACAAGAAATGTTTAACAAGGACCTAGAAGAACTAAAAAGCAAACAAACAATGATGAACAACAAAATTAATGAAATTAAAAATTCTCTGGAAGGAATCAATAGCAGATTAACTGAGGCAGAAGAATGGATAAGTGACCTGGAAGATAAAATAGTGGAAATAACTACTGCAGAGCAGAATAAAGAAAAAAGAATGAAGAGAATTGAGGACAGTCTCACAGACCTCTGGGACAACATTAAATGCACCAACATTCGAATTTAGGGGTCCCAGAGGAAGAAGAGAAAAAGAAACGTACTGAGAAAATTTTTGAAGAGATCATAGTTGAAAACTTCCCTAATATGGGAAAGGAACTAGTCAATCAAGTCCAGGAAGTGCAGAGAGTCCCATACAGGATAAATCCAAGGAGAAACATGCCAAGACACATATTAATCAAACTATCAAAAATTTAATACAAAGAAAAAATATTAAAAGCAGTAAGGGAAAAGCAACAAATAACATACAAGGAAATTCCCATAAGGTTAACAGCTGATTTCTCAACAGAAACTCTGCAAGCCAGAAGGGGGTGGCAGGACATATTTAAAGTGATGAAAGGGAAAAACCTACAACCAAGATTTTCAACCCAGCAAGGATCTCGTTCAGATTTGATGGAGAAGTTAAAACCTTTACAGACAAGCAAAAGCTAAGAGAATTCAGCACCACCAAACCAGCTTTACAACAAATCCTAAAGGAACTTCTCTAGGCAGGAAACACAAGAGAAGGAAAAGCCCTACAATAACAAACCCAAAACAATGTAAAAAAGGTAATAGGAATATACATATCGATAATTACCTAAAATGTAAATGGATTAATGCTCCAACCAAAGGACATAGACTGGCTGAATGGATACAAAAACAAGACCTATATGGTGTCTACAACAGACCCACTTTAGACCTAGGAACACGTACAGACTGAATGTGAGGGGATGGAAAAAGATATTCCATGCAAATGGAAATCAAAAGAAAGCTACATATAAAAGAATGAAATTAGAACACTCCCTAACACCATACACAAAAATAAACTCAGAATGGATTAAAAACCTAAATGCAAGGCCAGACACTATAAAACTCTTATAGGAAAACATAGGCAGAACACTCTATGGCATAAATCACAGCAAGATCTTTCTTGACCCACCTCCTAGAGTAATGGAAATAAAAACAAAAGTAAACAAATGGGATCTAATGAAACTAAAAATCTTTTGCACTGCAAGGAAACCATAAACAAGACGAAAAGACAACCCTCAGAATGAGAGAAAATATTTGCAAACAAAGCAACTGACACAGGATTAATCTCCAATATATACAAGCAGCTTATGAAGCTCAATATCAAAAAAACAAACAACCCATTCCAAAAATTGGCAGAAGACCTAAATAGACATTTCTCCAAAGAAGATATACAGATTGCCAACAGACACATGAAAGGATGCTCAACATCACTAATCATTAGAGAAATGCAAATCAAAACTACAATGAGGTATCACCTCACACTGGTCAGAATGGCCATCATCAAAAAAATCTACAAACAATAAATGCTGGAGAGGGTGTGGAGAAAAGGGAACCCTCTTGCACTGTTGGTGGGAATGTAAATTGATACAGCCACTATGGAGAACAGTATGGAGGTTCCTTAAAAAACTAAAAATAGGACTATCATACAACCCAGCAATCCCACTACTGGGCATATACCCTGAGAAAGCCATAATTCAAATAGAGTCATGTACCACAATGTTCATTGCAGCTCTATTTACAATAGCCAGGACATGGAAGTAACCTAAGTGTCCATCAACAGATGAATGGATAAAGAAGATGTGGCACATATATACAATGGAATATTACTCAGCCATAAAAAGGAACAAAATTGGGTCATTTGTAGAGATGTGGGTGGGCCTAGAGACTGTCATACAGAGTGAAGTAAGTCAGAAAGAGGAAAACAAGTATCGTATATCAACACATATATGTGGAGTCTAGAAAAATGGTACAGATGAACTGGTTTGCAAGGCAGAAATAGAGACAACAGATGTAGAGAACAAATGTATGGACACTAAGGGGAGAAAGCAGGGGGAGTGGGGTGGTGGTGGTGGTAGAATGAATTGAGAGATTGGGATCGACATATATACACTAATATGCATAAAATAGATAACTAATAAGAACCTGCTGTATAAAAAAAATAAAATTCATAAAAAGAAAAAAGAAAACCACATGAGAACAAAGACAGCTTTAGAGACTGTGGCTTCACCTGTGATGCTTCCCGTGTGTGTCCTGGGTACCACTTTAGGTGGCACAGCAGCGTTTCTTAATAGTGTTTTTATTCTAAAATATATTAAAATATAATTAACACATTAAATCCCCAATTTTATAAGTACTTTGGCTGAGGCTGCAATTAAATGAGGTTGCACTTTACATAGATGGAATGAATCGCATTTCTTTTCTGCGGCGGTACATTGACTTTGATGAAACACAGTAAGGGCGGGAATCATAAAAGTGGTACAAGAATGTCTGAAGTTGGGAAATGACAAGCTTTTGGATAATGCTGACCAGTATAAACTGAGGCTGCAGCTCTTACAATTTCCCCCTCCAAGAACCTGTGTTATTTTTTCCTGCTCTAAACTTCACATTTTTTAAAAAAAATTTCAGCATACAGAAATGCACACATTATGTAATCATTCATTTTTCTGTTTAAAGATATCTATACCTGCTGATAAGCATAAAGTAGTTAGTGTTACTGACTGAATTGGTGTAACTCCAGCCAACCCCAAATTACTAATCCCAAACAGAAGCATAATATGTCCTTAGGACAGTTGTTAGAAAGTATTGGAAGCCACCTACAGCTTGCCCAATGATGGGGAATTTATTTTAAATAGAGAGGGACATCTCTTAGAACTGAAGGGCCAATATCAGGAACAGCTGGATCCAGGAACTGGGAGGTGACCAGCACCCCAGGGAGAATGTTCTCTTGGTCTCTTATCCCTCGTTCTCTTTGCAGATCTTTATTCTTTCAGCAGACTACCTTTTCTTACTACTCTCTCCTCACAGGAGATGAAAAATGGCTGTTCACAATTCCTAAGTTATATTCCAGCAATTTAAAGGACCAGCTCTCTGAGCTCTGATTCCCTGAGTCTCTGGGGAAGAGACTCTGACTGACCCTTCTTGGGGCCAGATGTCCATTCTGGTCTCACCAGTGGTCTGCTGCTGCTGTTCAATACAACCATTATTGAAGAGCAAATTATTTAAACTTACAATTAAATAAATTATTTTAAATGTAATAATTCCTCAAAAATTATCACTTTATTACATTTTACTCTCTATGCTACCGAGGTTATTTATGGCTGTTGTATTATATGATAGAATTCCTCTATAATGGTATGCTACTACACATCTTTTCTGAACTTTCCATTCACTGAAGTGTTAGAAGCTTGAAATCAGCCGTGGTGGGAGTATTTACACCATGGAAATTGGCAAACACTACAAATCAGGGTGTTGTTGTTATTGTTATTGTTGTTTCCTGGAGAGCTGATTGTTAAATATTTATCAGTACGCCACTGAATATAATCCACTCCAGGTGGCTATTGGGCCTGGGTCCCTTTCTCTGTAAAATGAATGGTGACAGCATTCTACCTCATGGATGAGTCAGGGGAATGGGGCCATTACGAGAATCCCTGTAAACTGGACTTTACCCACCAAAATCTAAAGGCTTTCCTTTTGTACAAAGTGAATATCCTAGTTCTTACTCATTTATTTTCATACTTTCTGCTACAAAATGACACGAGGAACATTTAGACATCATTATTGGTTGTCAACTGTGATGATGATGATAATGATGGTGATGCTAGCTAACCTTCTGAGCACTGTTTTAAGGCTCTTTACACATATGAGCTTATATGGTCTTCATAACACCTATCATTCAAACTCAATTCATTTTAATTCAAATATTTATTGAGCACTTGCAACATGCCAGGTTCTGTTCTATGCACATAAGAGACATAGGTGAGGAAACAGAGATCCTCATTGTTTACATTCTATCTGGGGCAGACAAACAAATATTACACATATTAAAGTTACACATTACAGAGTACAGTAGAGGGGATGTGTGCCATGATATAAACCAAAGATAGAGCAGGGAGAGGGGAACTGAAAGGTCTGGGGATGGGGGCAGGAATGGGGTGATTAGAATAGAGCTCCATGAAAAGATATTTCTGCAAAGACTTGAAGGAGGTGAGAGAGTTGCCTTTGTGGATATTTTGGGGAAGAGTGTTCCAAGCAGAGGAGCTGCAAGTGGCAAGGCCCTAAGGTGGACACGTTCTTGGTGCTTCAAAGAAACATCAAAGAGATCAGTGTGACTGGACCCTAATAAGTAAGAGGAAGAGAAGTAGGTAGTTAGCGAGGTAAGGGAGGTGGGATGTAGATCACCTTGTAGGCCTTTGGAAGGACTTTGGCTTTGACCTTGAATGAAAGGGGAGCCATTATGGGATCTTGAGCACAGCAGGAACATGACCTCACCCAGGTTTCAAAAGGACCACTCTGGCTTCTGTGTTGAGAACAGAGGGCAGAAGTAGACAGCTTACTGCTGTAATCCGGGTGAGTGATGTCATCATCTCTGACCAGCAGCCATGGGGGTGAAAAGAAGTGACTGGAGGTCAGATTCGGTGTGCATTTTGGAGGTAGGGATGAGAAGATGTTCAGATGGTTTAGATATATAATATGAGAGAGAGAATTCAAGGATGACTATAGCACTTTTGTCTTGAGCAATCGGGAGGATGAAGTTGCCATCAACTAAGGTAACAGTTACCACCAGGCAATGGGCAGATTTAGAGGAGAAAGATAGTTTAGCTGAGTTGATTTTCAAATGGATATTAAAAATCTAAGTGAAGATGTTGAGTAACCCATTGGATATTAAAGTTTGGAGTTTGCAAGAGAAGTCTGGGCTAGAGATGCAAATGCAGGAGTCTTTGGGACATAGATGGTATTTAAACCACGAAACTGGACATGGTCACAAAGACGATGAGGATGATGACCCAAAGAGAGAGAAAAATTGATGATACAAGAGAGGAAGGGAGACTAACTGGAGAGATATCCTTCAGTAGGTAGGAGGGCTAGGTTCTAGTATGAAGTGAAGGGATTGACTTTAGATAAGACAGTGAGTAGTTTATCTACCTTAACAGGATGGCAGAATATGAAAGTGCAGACGCTGGTTGGTGGGTGGATGTGGTACTTAGGAGTTTCTGGAAATACACTTCTGGTTGCTTCACTTTTCTTAGTAAAGTAGGAAGCAAGGTCCTCAGCTGAGAATGAGGATGGGAAAGAAGGTATTGATTGTTTGAGATGAAAGGAGAAAATGTCCCAGTCATCCTTTGGAGAATAAAATGGTAAAAGAACTATAAAAATACAAAGTGATCAGCAGCCAGCATAAAAGGTCCACTTGAGATTGATGGTCATAATATGGGTACAATGATTCTTTTTCCATTACATGAGGGAACCTAGGCTCAGAGAGGTTAAGTTACTTATACAGAGTTACACAGCTAGTAAGTGGCAGAGTCAGGATTTGAATCTGACAGTTGGGCTCCTGAATCCATCCTCTTAAATGCTACAAGATATACTTCAGTGTTAACTTAAAAATGACTGTGATTCTACTTCTTTTACTGGCTACTAAAATAAGAGCTTTCTAGTAATGGAATATAGCAAATCCACAACTCAGAGCCATCAAAAATAACAGCTCTGATTAAAAAGACAAAACAAATCCTACATAAAAATTCTCAGATAAGAAAGATAGTGAAGTAATTTCTGGATTAGTGTTTTTTGAAAGGAAAGTTGTTACTAAAAGGTTTCCAAAAGCATTTAAATAGTAGGAGATGTTGACCTGGAAGGTAGCAAGAAACCAGTCTAGACATATTGGGCAGTGGGTATCTGCTAAGCAGAACTGTAGGGCAGAGAAGGATAGCCAGGGCCACGCGAGGCCTGAGCCCCAAACCTATTCTACCTGAAATACAGGTTTCCATTAGGAAAGGCAAGGTATCTCGAGTCTTTTAAAATCCATGCTATTTGTAAGTTTCCCAACAAATAATGGTGGTTTGGAAGAAAAAGCTATTGGGCATCTTTGACTAAAAATAATTATAACTCATCTCTCTTGTTAATCAACAGCTTTAAGACAGCTTTTAGGTTCTCAGTACGTTGGCATGTTTCTGCCATACAGAACCATCCCAGTTGGTGACTGGATGGATGTTTAGCCTTCACCAAGGGACAGAATTCAGCTCAAATCGACACCTGGTGTCAAACATTTTTTGTGCCAGACACTGGGGCTATGGAGATGAACAAAATACAGATCCGACCTCCTAAAGATCATAATGTAAAAATAATATAAATAAGTGAACACTCATTGAAGTGCATAGACAGCAAAATATGTAAACAGTGGCATTTCAGAAGCCATAATGAGCTTATCATAATCAATGAAAAACTTCCAGAAAAATTTAAGAATGTTGATAGAGTTAAAATCGTAATTTAGAACCTCACTCTTCAAAAAAGTGTTCCACGCTCCAGTAGCATTGGCATCATTTGGGCAGTTTGGTATGCACATAAGAGAATCTATGTCCTAACTTCTGGGATAAGGGAAGCAGATGTGCAGCCATGGAAATGCATCTCTGGAAGTTCTGGTCACATCTGAAGTGTTAGGGAAGGGAATTAATCTGGAATGCAAGCAGTACATTTCAGTTGCCAAATACGAGGCAGTCATTCCATCCCCCCCCAAAAAAAAGTCCTCATAGAGCCGAATCTTGGATATGAAGGGAGTTATTCTCTAAGAAGTTTCTGTTGCCCAGTTGCTGCAGTTGCTGTGTGTCATCACATAGCCTAAGATCGCCTAATTAACGCACTAAGAAGCAGGTGCACCACTTGGGATGTAACAGCAACAATTCCAAATGACACAATTATTTCCAGCACTTGGAATCGGAATTTTTGAGTGTGAAAATCATTTTCCCCTGAATTACTATCTAGGTGAAGGCATAAAGTTATGGTGCCATTGGCTTCCTCAGAAGTCTGCTTTGTTCTGGAATTTTTCTGCAGATTCTGATGGGGACTTTCTCATCTGTCACCTGGGTACTGGACAGGAGCCAGAGAGCAGCTTTGCCAAGGCTGCCAGCCGACCTCTGCAGGCTGGGAGAAGGCAGGGGCCAGACAGCACCACGGGGATGGATGCTTCTGGGGCGCTGCCAGCATCCCTCCCCATGTGGGTGGGTGCCACGCCGTTTCCCTCTGTAGGAGGCTGGTTGAACACATCACAGGAGTGAAACCTGCTGATGTGACTTCTCTAGAAGGGCCGGAATATTTTTTATTAATCCTGTTCCTTGGCACCAAATAGGCTTTTTTATGAGCATACCTGAAATTAATAGCAAATCTTTTGACTAGGGCAGCTTTTCTTTTAGCAGCTTCTCTGTCCAATGGGCAAAATTACTATCTACATAGAGGGGATCTAAACAGCAGAATGAAATACAGAACTGAACAATGTCTGGATAATTTAGACCCCCAATATATTTCACTCTGTTTTCAAAGTACTCACCCCCACCACTTGAAGCCTCACCATACATACTGTTTTCATACAATGCATTGATGCTGTGTGACCTCTTCCTTGCTAGGCTCGTATTTTATTCTCTGCTGTCCTCAAGGAAACCCTAGCTTATTAATTGTTAAACATGCTAAGGAACTGGGGATTCATTACATGCTGTTCTCAATTCAGAAGGTTGGACAGCCAGATGCCTGTCCTATATCCAGGAGGTTGATGTTCAGTCATGTATCATTGTAATGTAGCTGGTGTAATGAAGCTGAGGTCCTGGGTGTGATTCCCAGGGTGCCAGTTACCTTGGCTCTCTGGCTGCAGACCATAACTCTATTCTGATACTGCACTTCAAATGGATGAATTGGTCAAAGCGAGACTGAATGAGAGACTGTGACCAGCACATCATCCATACTTCAAGAACAAGAACTCACAGCACATTCCTTAGAGCTAGTGTGTATACCAGGTCCTTCTTCGAGCCGCCCCCAGCCAGACCTGAAGTCTCCCCACTCTGAATCTTTTCCATACTTTTCTGTTCTCATGAAACTTACCACATTCTACTTGAGACCCCAGTAATGAGCGTCCACACATGGTCTTCCTTGCTGGGTTGTAAACTCCTTGAAGATATAAACCATATTGAACACGTTTTTATACCTCTTACAGTGCTCATGCGCACTCAAATAAATATTTGTTGAAAGAATGGATAGAGGATGGATGGTTGGAGAAATGGATAAATAAATAAGTGCCTAAGTTGTCTTTGCAAATCTATTGGCTAGCACCTCTACTGGTATGCATCAAGGACAGATAGCTCAGAGATGTAAAATAGAATGCAAGAATCATGCCTGGTAATGCTACATCTTCCACAGAACTGATAAATCTGATAACGTAATGTACATTGATTACTCATAATATGCTGATAATGCATAGAATTTCCCATCCCAACAACAGAACAAAATCCTTGTAAGTATTTAATGAACGTCTAAAGCCTCTCTGGGAGACTACTCCCATTTTAGAGAAAAGGAATCTAAAACAGCAGTTGAATTGTTCTGCACACCTTGGGCAGTACACAGTAGGATCTGTGGAATTAGCAGGTATATTAGTTATCTGTTGCTACAACAAATTACCCTAACGTTTAGCAGCTTCACACAACAAACATTTATTATCTCTGTTTCCCTGGGTCAGGAGTTTGTGTGCAGTTCAGCTGGCTGCCTCCGTCTCAAAGTCTGTAGTAGGGCTGTGATCAAGGGGTCAGCTAGGGCTGCCGGCACCTCTAAGCTCAACTGGGGACGGTTCATTCCAAGCTCACTCACGCGGCTGTTGACAGATCTCAGGTTCTCACTGGCTGTTGGCCGGAGCAGTCAACTCCTGGCCTTTGTTTCCACATGGCAGCTCACATATGGCAGCTTGCTTCCTTCAGACTGAAGGCTCCAAGAGAGAGTGAGAGCGAGCAAGCAAGATGGAAGTCACAATCTTTTTGTCACCTAACCTCAGAAGAGACAGCCCATCACATCTGCTATGGTCTCCTTGATAGAAGTGAGTCGGTAGGTCCTACCACACCTATGGGGAGAGGATGGCGTAAGGCCTGAATACCAGGAGGCGGGGATCCTTGGGGACCATCTCAGATACTGTTGACAGTGGTGGGTCCCCGAAGCTCACAGAGGACCAGCTGCCTCTTACCTGTCTGAACATGCAGTGTTAGGTCACAAGGTGGTGCCAAATAAGAGATCACAGAAGCAGCCTGCCTCAAAAGGGAACCCTATTTTCTCCATTTTGACGGAATACAGAGGTGGATGTGGTTTCTTGCTGGAAAGTTCTGCCAACGACACCTCACATCCTGAGTGGCACCTCAGCCTCTTCACTAACCAAACTCACTTCAGTAGATGGCAATGGATTTCTGGGAAATCAAACAAACGTGCTCTGCACTCACGGTGAATACCTCAGGCTGGGACACTCTGCGAGGGCAAGACTGCTTTCCCAGTGGGATCAGTGATCAAAATGTTGCATGTGGGGTGGAGGAAGGAAAAATCCTTCCTGATGGTTTTGGTGAAGCTGAAACTTCGTTCTGAAACCAGTTGTCCCTTGTGTTGGAAATGAATGCTTTGAATTGACTAAAGTCCCCTAGGAGTTTATTCCATTGTGTGTCTTAAAGCGAGGCTTTCAGGATAGACATAATCAAAGAGATACAGTATAGTGGACGATGAGCAGAGGGTATTTTTAAGCCCCTTTTGCTTCAAATGGTCATTTGCCCTGAAAGCCCACTGTTACTGCCAAATCTCCTTAACTCCTGAAGCAAGATAATGACATTTTATTAAAGAGCAATTGCTAGATTATTAGCCACCGGGCTTAAAACACTGAAGTGTCATCATTCTCCTGCTTCCCTTGGCTCCGATCAACATGGTTTCAGCTGCTTCTGAGACGTGAAGTTCAAAGCAAGCAGTTCTCTCCATCCCTGCTCAGAATTAACCAATAAATTAGAATAACTAAGTGAGAAAGGGTTAGACAAAGGCAGTGTCGGAACTGGAGGCCAGGGCCTGGGTCATTTTGAATATGAAACGAAGCATGGTTTATGTTTTGTATTTTATAGGTTTTAAAACAAAGCTAAAGTATAGCATTAAGGATCAAGGTCAGGGTGTTATCTTTTGTGGGGTGAAAGGGGTACGGGTGGCGAGGTCACAGCTTATGCCAAAGACGTGGCCCCTCCTTTCTCCATAACATTTATTTTCCCGAGCTTCTGTCTAATTAATATAAGGCCTTGCTTGAGCACACTGCCCCTCATTGGGCCTGTCACTCGTTAATCAAGCGACCCTTCTAGCCTTGGGTAATGACCTTGAAAGAATATATCAGCCCATGATGGCGGAAGTGAGGAATTAAATTGTTTCTCTGAGTGCTTATGGTCATTGCTGACAATTTATATCTCGCAGCTGCCCTGGGTTGGCCATACTGGCCATTGTGCAGCAATCATTTTCCTGGCCGGGAATGGATTGTGTGCCGGACAGGGACCAAGCTGGCCTCCTGTACATCTCCATCTTTATGTTATTTCCCCCCCACCCCCGCCTTCTTTTAATCACGTCTTTGTTTGAGAGGCAGGGATTGCACAAAGTTAAAAGCTTTGTCATTAAGGCCACCAAGAGCCAGAAGCATGGGGGAAATTGTGTGTCTGGCTGTACCCTGCTTTGTCCCTGAGCACACTGCTTTCGCCTCTGCTGATGTAAGGCTGCAAAGGGAAGTGTCTTGAGAATTATGTTAGCACCAAACTCATAAGAGAAAAATTACTGGAAATATTAAAAGGCTGTAAAGGGTGTATTGTATACAAGTGATTAAGCCTGAACCCTTTCTGGGTCTTTTGAGGAGGTCAGGGAGATATTGGCTGCTGGTCCTGAGGGGGAGAGGCAAGGTTAGGGACCTGCATCCTTTTACCTTTTATGGTGGTGTATTTAGAAGTAGTGGTGTCTTGGGGTGTGTTGGTGTGCAGCTCAAAATCATACCCTTGTACCAAGGTAAATGTTATCTGTACCTGAAATCTGTACCTAAGCCTTATACATCCCCTCAGAATCTGGGCACCCCCTTCTCTTTTTCTGTTTCTTCTTCAAGAAACTAAATAAGTGAATCTTAAGAGCTCTTTTCCCATGAGAAAGTCTTTTTCATTGTTTTACTACACCATCAGTTGGGTATCCAAAAGGATTGAGAGGGAGATTTTTCCCATTAGTTAATAAAATCCAGCAAATAAATAGTATAACTTTGCATAGCTCAAGCTACAATGACTAGATTTTGTGTGCGAAACTTTATAAATACAATGGCATAGCTTTGATTTGTCCTGAGTTTTTTCTTGTATAAAGACGTTTACTAGTTATCACTAAATGTATGTGCTAAAACTTCAAAGAAGA
Organism: Mesoplodon densirostris; assembly: GCF_025265405.1. Taxonomy (NCBI): domain Eukaryota; kingdom Metazoa; phylum Chordata; class Mammalia; order Artiodactyla; family Ziphiidae; genus Mesoplodon; species Mesoplodon densirostris. The sequence continues at coordinate 49,877,860 of NC_082679.1, forward strand.
GGAGTCAGCAGCAGGGACCTCCAGAGGTGGGGAGACAGTTAAGCGTTTGTAAAAGCTAAATTGTGATTCCTTCCTTTCACTGGCTCCTGGCTTGGCGCCTGAGTCTGTTTATCATTACTGGACAATGCCTTCCATACACGAGAAAAATTCTTTTTCCTGGGGTCTACGTGGTCTGAGAGCTTCTGCAGGTCACAGCTCACTCTCAAACTTGGGGAGGGTCCTTATGTGACCTTATTATATAGAGTGGTTGGCGGAAGGGGGGACGAAGAGGAGAGCTCCTGTCTAATTGCTCAAGCACGCTGGCCCTCTGTGAAACAGGACACATATTCGTTCTGTCCTCAGCCCATCTGAAGAAAGACTGTGTACCAATGTGGAAAAGGAAGACCTCTGACAACACACGTGTGAATAAAGGCAGGCTAATAGAATGCAAGCTGACCACACACATGCTGATCCTAACAAGAGTCATATTAAGATGTTTGCCCTTTAAGAGGGGAGCTCATGGAAGGCAAAGGCTGCATCATTTTTATCTTGGGATTCTTGACCACAGCCAGTAGTGGCTTACAAATCTAAGCACCAAAGAAAAAAGAAAAAGATTTATTGAGTGATGGGATTAATCCATCCAGCCCATGATCAAAACATATGAGTCAAGCTGGTTCTTCAGCTCTTAGGGAAATGGAACAAAACTAACTGCCACGGAAGTGATGCTTACCCCTCTGTCTCCCTGTTTTCCTTACACATGTATATGCTAATGGAAAGGGCTCAAAACTGAAAGTCAGATGCTTCACTCCCATCCAGATGCCACCACTCACTCAAGCATCAACTTTGCAAGAGGCATCCCTTCTCTGGGGGCATCAGAGTATAAATCTAAAATGAAGGGGTTGGACTTGCTACTCTCTGTGGTTCTTCCCAGCATGACATTTCTGTAATTCTAGAGGACTGCTATCACTTTGTGTGAGAGAAAGCCAAGTCATAGGAACAGAATGTGTTTGTGTAAAAAAAGAAAAACATGATCAGGGTTGCCTGTGTGCCTTGGACATGGTAGGTGCCTGTAATGTGGCTGGAATTGGTTTGTGGAAGGAATTAGATAACAGATAAAAACCCACGTAATTCAAATCCAAGTTCACACTCAGCCTTCTGTCCTTGCCTCGCTCAGACATTCATGTCAACTACGCACCATGGCTCCTGGCATAAGCAGAACTGCCAGGATGTCGTTTTTCTCATATGTAATTCTAGTGATACTATTTACCTGAAGAGTTTGCAAACTGAAATGATGGAGATTGTGAAAGTCTCCTTTGCTCTTTTACCTAAGTTCTCAAACCCAATCCATCATCCCCTTTTGAAGTATCCATGAGTTGGCTAGACTTTTATTTAACCATCCATGCTTCTGTATTTTCAATGACGGAGGTCTTAATTGCTCCATCTAAATATTATACGTTTGTGCACTTGTTTTGATAAAGGGTAGAGTTTCTTCAGGACAGGAATGTCTTCTTTGTGAGGAACATGTAAGAGGTAAGGCAAAGTCAAGGAGAAGAAACTTTGGAAGGGGTGAAATAGAAAACTTCATCCATCTCCTGTCTTATTTTCTTTGTCATCTCTTCCTTCAGAATAGACACATGAAAAAAACTGAGTTTTCTTCCCCCCGCCCCCCAGCACCACATAAATTGCAGTGAAACATGCCAAGCATCCAGGGCAAGTGGCCATATGCAAGGCTGATGATGCCGTCTGGGAGTGTGAGAAGATGCCATAGGTGTGGAGCGTGAAGTTATGTCAGTGAACTCTGCCTATGGGACAGGGCCACATCTCACTGGGAAGACAGCACCAACCCTGCCCCTGAGGTGGTACCTCAGATGCTGTTAGCAGAGTGTGCACATCCAGAGAGGGCACATGTGGTCACAAGTTCAGAAACCACTAGCGTTAGTGCTTAAATCTGAGTGGTAAGAGATCTCATTGTACCGGGCAGGTACTATGTTCTTTGCTAAATAGCTTTCAGGTGTCTTTGTTGGTTTAGAGGCTTAAATTTTTTTCCCAAATTTTCAATATTCCCAAATCATTTCACAGGAAGTCTTGTATATTTGTTATTCTCAAAAACAATGAACATTCATATTCTGATACTGAACTTTGTTGATTGAATGATCATGAATTCTTCCTGTATTCAGTAAGTGCAGACCTATATAACTGACAGTCAGAACTTCTGTGAATCATTGGATAACCAAGGCTTCCATGCAAACTTGCTATAATTTTAGCCAAAAGGAAAGGAGCTTGGCATTTTCATCAAGCCTTGTGAAATCTTTATTACAGGAAAAATACTACCATGGCAGGCCCAAGATTCTAAGTGTGAGTTCACCTTTTTGAGCAGGATCCCAACTAACAGGAAAACCTATGTTTAGAGTTTTCCCAGATTTCTCCCTTTGTCTACTTTTACTACATTTTCTCACAGTGGCTTCCATGAGAGTCACCAGCGGAGAGAGGAGTGATGTGGGGGCTTGGAATAGAACAAATACGGGGTTCAGTGTGAGCCAGAGATATCACTCCTCCCCCAACCTGTCTATAGGATCCATCTGTTCATTTAAGCAAAAGTTGACCAGTGCTGTTCTGATAGGTTCAGAGTTAGGGACCCACTAACTTAGTGGAACAAATGATTATTACTATCATTAATGGCAGTTCACCTTCATCCAGCTTGGTTATGCACCAAACTCCATTCTAAACTCTTTACAACAACCCTTTAAGGTAGATACTAATTTTTGTATTTGATTGATGAGATTCCTCAAGTAGAAAGTGACAGAGCCACTCTAGCATCTGCTCTCTAATCTATACGGTATACAACGAACCAACCAACAAGGAGACCTAATTTAGGTTTGATCATTGAAGGCTGAGATTCCCTAACTGCTTTGAAAAGCAGGGAGCTATTTGGGATTTTTTGTTTTATTGCATTATCATCTTATGAAGTGCTATATCTGGTAGAAATCTGAAATTTTTAAGGGTTTAAAAATTATTTTGTGTATTGTATTTTGTGATAGTTTTTCTGGTCCCTTTAACCTTAATATGGAGTCTGTTATCGCCCACATACTATCAGTATCACTCCAGTATATAGTCTCTGTTCTTCTCTTCCCTATACTATTTTATGGACTCTACTATGGCAGAGTCTATGTCTTCATAGGCATTGTTAACTTTTTTAGGGTAAATAGTATATGCTAAATAAATATTTGTTAAACTGAACTGATTTTGTCTAAATTTGCACTTAACTCCGTAGATGACCCAGTTTATTCCTCCAGTAAACACCAGTTTCACTTCTACTTCATACACTTGCTAGACATCAGATGTTTGTGGAAGGAATGAATGGAGACAGTAAACTTCCAGACTAGAAGGGGCTGGAAGGTGAGGAAGCTGGGTGGGCACCTTGAAAGGCAGCTCACCTGCTCTTCTAAACCCAAAGAAAGAAGAAAACCAATATTTATGAGCTGAAATCTACCAAAACCACTATTTTACAAGATATTTTCCAAAAATCTGTCTCCTGAAGTGAAAGCCCATGGTCAGTCTTTGCTTAACACATGAATTTAGAAAAATTTCAGACAGGTTTGTTCAGTTATGCCTTTATAATTTTAGTTTTCATCCTAGATGAAGACAAAAGATTATATAATTCCAACTCTAATTCATAGAATGTGGGGCAGTTTATGGAAAGTTTCAGAAAAATGGAACTTTGGAGATTAGACATAATCATAAAATGTAATAATTGTTGAAAGACACAGTAATATTCCATTAATCTTTTTTAAAGTGGGATTTGAAGCAACACTTTTTTAAAAAGACTTTATTTATTTATTTTTCTGTGCGTGGGCTTTCTCTAGTTGCGACGAGCGGGGGCCACTCTTCATTGTGGTGCACGTATCTCTCACTGTCGCGGCCTCTCTTGTTGCGGAGCACAGGCTCCAGATGCGCAGGCTCAGTAGTTGTGGCTTGCAGGCTCAGTAGTTGTGGCTCACAGGCCCAGTTGCTCCACGGCATGTGGGATCTTCCCAGACCAGGGCTCGAACCCGTGTCCCTGCATTGGTAGGCAGATTCTCAACCACTACACCACCAGGGAAGCCCGAAAGACTTTATTTTTTAGAGCAATTTTTACAGTAAAATTGAAAGGAAGTTACAAAAATTTTCCAATGATCCTTGTCCCCACATAGGCACAGCCTCCCCAGTTATCAACATCACTCACCAGGTAGGACATTTTTTAATCAAGGTTGAACCTACATGGACACATAATAATCACAGAAAGTTCATAGTTTACCTAAGGGTTCACTCTTGGTGTGATACATTCAGTGGGTTTGGACACATGTATAATGACATTTATCCATCATTATAATATTATACAGAGTACTTTTACTGCTCTAAAAATCTTTTGTGCTCTGCTTATTTATCTCTGGCCCCCTTCCCTGGCCGCAGCTGATCTTTTTACTGTCTCCATAGGTTGGCCTTTTCCAGAATGTCATGTAGTTGGAATCACACAGGATGTAGATTTTCAGATTGATATTTTTCACTTAATAATATGCATCTAAGGTTCCTCAGTGTCTTTTCATGGCTTGATAACTTGTTTCTTTTTAGTGCTAAATAATATTTCATTGTCTGGATGTACCAGTTTAGCCATTCATCTACTGAAGGACATTTTGGTAGTTTCCAAGTTTTTGCAACTATGAATCAGGCTGCTGTAAACATCCGTGTATAGGTTTTTGTGTGAACATAAGTTTCCAGCTCATCTGGATAAACACAAAGGAGTGGGATTGCTGGGTCACATGGTTAAGAATATGTTTTGTTTTGTAAGAAAACACCAAAGTGTCTTCCAAGGTGGCCATACCATCTGTAGTCTCACCAGCAATGAATTAGATTTCCTGTTGCTCCACATCCTTGACAACATTTGGTGTTATCAGTGTTCTGGATTTTGGCCATTCTAATAGGTGTGTAACGGCCTTGCACTGTTTTTATTTAAATTTCCCTGATGACATAAGATGTGGAGTGTCTTTTCATATTCTTATTTGCCATCTGTATATATTCTTTCATGAGGTGTCTGTTAAGGTTTTTGGCCCATTTTTTAATCAAATTGTTTGTTGTCTTAGTGTTGAGTTTTAAGAGTTCTTTGTATATTTTGGTTAATAGTCCTTTATCAGATGTGTCTTTTCCAAATATTTTCTCCTGGTCTGTGGCTTGTTTTCTATAAAGCAGCACTTTAAAAATAGGTTCCTTATCTAAGAGAAAACCTCACTCTTCCCTCCCAGACTTGAGTTTGTCAAAAAGTGTCTGGCATGAAATTCAATCAAGTATACAATGAGTCTACGTAAACCAACCCCAAATGGCAGCAGTTTCCTCCTTTCTTTTATCTTTAAATATGTAATTTGCATGGTACCTAAAATACCATAATTTTACTTTCTAAAGAAAGGCATCAGGATTTTTTGTTTCAGTCCAAGGCCACTCCTAATAAACCTGCTTCTTTTCCTGGAAGTTTTTGCTTTGAAAATGAAATAGCCTTAATTCCTAGTAGTCTGTGAGCAGTACTACTTAAATATCTGAGTATGGTTTATTGCTCAAATTATTTGTTAGTGGCAAGTAACTCCTGGTACAAAAAGTAGACCTAGGTGTAGGGGTACTACCTCACCCTCCTCTAGAAAGAGGACAGAGAATTGTTGGGGCTGCTTTCCGAACCCCTCAACCACTAAAGTCCCTGGGAAGAGAGACTCTGGTGAAATGAGAACAGCAAGAGTAGACAGGTGACAGGTGACCAGGAAGAACTGGGGACAGGGAAAGGTGATCTCACTTGGAAGGTAGAAAAAGGTAAGGAAACAAATTTCAGTCGACCGAGGTACGAGCTCAGTGGTACATGATTTTGAAAGTAGGACACTTTATGTGAATAATAGGCCCAAAGAAGAGAGGAATGGAAAGGAGTTAAGAAGGAAGAAACAATTACTAAAAGAAAGGCAAGTAATAATTTCAAAATAAGTAAGATTTTAGAGAAATACAGAAAAAAGGATTCAAGAAAGATAAAATGTATAGAAAATCTTAAAAAGAGACTGATTAAATGTACATTTAATCTTAGATAAATGAAGAGGGAAAGAAATGGGTCCATAAACCCAATTATAATAACCAATAATTAAGGAAGTATCTTTTTTTCCAATGGAAACTTTTAATCTTCTAATTTACTGGTGGTTTGCCTGTTTGTCACAAATAATTGTTAGAGATACTGGAAAATTTTTTAGGCTTAAGATCAAGAAGGATGGGTCACTCTGAATCCTCTGGAATTCAGCAGATTGCCTCTTTTTTCCTAAGAGGTTGATGGGTTTGGAAATGTTTATACCTATCTGCTTACTTAAAAGAGACTTGGGAAATTCACATTTTCCATTAGCAGACAATGAACACCACTTTGCACTTGCCTTTGTTGCTTTGCCTCTTTCATGCCACAAATCTTGGTGCTTTTTGCTCTGTGACATCATGGCCACTGTTCTCTTTAGCTGGGAAAACATGTTAACCTTTCAATGGCAAAGTGGTCACCAAGTGTGCATCCTATGCTTTTCAAAGACCTCTTTGGACTCAGAAGTGAAGGCAGGCAATAGAGTTTTTCCCTAAAAAAACAGCTTAAGATTAATTTAGGTTAGCCGGATGGAAATTTTTTTCACATGGCAAAATCTGTTAGACACTCAAGTTTGTTATCTGAAGAGTTTGCTGTATCTCCCTCTGTGGAGGTCTTTAAAATTCTTGTCTCTGTGAAGTAGTTGGCTAAATCTAACCCCAGAACTAACTGTACCTCCTGTTGAGGCTGGGGTCAGTACATCTCCCCTCGCTCCCCTGAATGGGAAATTTACAGTGAGTTCTCCTCACAGAAGATTAGGGACCTGTGGATAAGGTGACTTCTAAGAATCAATCATTTGGCAAAAGATAACTGAACAAGGCAATAAAAAAGGAACGAATGGGGAAGTATCACAAGTAAATCCTAGAAGTATACTTCTTTCTTCAGAGAAATAAGAACCAACCACATAAAAAAGTAAATAACATTTTTAAACAATGTATGCTGAGTCTTAGATCAGTACTTTAAATAGTCAATTGAAAGATGATCTCGGTGACTAGAAATGATCAATGTAGCAGACAGTCTAAGTGGCCTGCCCATATACCTTAAGCCATGCTATCCGATAACGGCAACCACTGACCACATGTGGCTGTTAAGCACATGAAATGTGGCTGGTTCTCACTGAGATATGTTCTACATATAAAATTCATGCCAGCTTTCAAATAGTTATTACAAAAACATGTAAAATATCTCAGTAAATTGTTTATGTTAATTGCATGTTGAAATGATAATATTTGGGGTAATAGGTTGAATAAAAATATATTATTGAAGTTAATTTTACCTGTTTCTTTTGACCTTTTAAAATGTGGCCTCTGGAAAACTTAAAATTTACATATGCAGGCTGCATTTGGGATTCACATTACATTTCTATTGGACAGCGCTGCTTAAACCTAAAGCATTTCAGGATCTACATCTCTGTACTGAGGGCTTCTTCTGCTGTTGTGATAGATGGAAGTAATTGGGAATTATCATTCTTCCTCCTCTGCAGTGCTCCTCAACCAGTAACTTTTAGGAGTTGTATAAATACCTCAGCTCCTTTACCTCACTGGTAAGATAGGTCTAAGGTGTATGTTTTGTACCATTTGCAGTATTTTCCCCACAGTTGTTCACTCCCTTGCTGATTTTCCTTGTTCTTCTCAAATAAACCATATACCCTTAGATTTCTTGCCTCACGTACTAAGATAACTAACCTAAACTCATGCAGTCGGGAGAAGGCTATAGAGTTAGACGTGGCATTTGAAAGGTGGATGAGATTTGCTAAAAATAGATGAGAAGGAACATTCATCTGTACATTTGTTCACCCATGAATTTTACTGATGAATGTAAACACAGACATTGTGAAGGCAGAGATGGCCATGCCTGTTTGAGGAGCATGAGATGATAAGTATTTTTAGAGCAGAGGAGATGAGTGAGGGAGAGAGGTAGGCAAATACTGATGGTCTCAATTGCTTTGGAATCTTACAGGCCACAGGGAGCTTCTTATTGAAGGTGTTAGACGTTGGAATGATATAGTCACCACAGAGCTTTAGGGGGCGTTACTTTCACGGAAATATGGGGATGATATGAAGGGAAACTGAAAGAAAGCAGCCCAAGTCAGCTTGTTAAGTTTGTTGTGAGATGATGAAGATCTCAACTGGAATGCTGGCACACAGAATTGAAAGGAGTAATTACCTTAAATGAGTGTGGTGTTGTAGAGTTTATCAAGCATTTTCCTGTGCTGGATCTCATTTCATCCACTATCAACCCAGTGAAGTAAACAAATGCAGAGAAGCAGTGTGACGAAAGCTGTGACAGGACCCGGTGGGTTACTGGAAAGGAACGTATCAGAGATGAACGCCAAGGTGGGGAAGATAGTGATATCAGTGCTCTGTCCATCTGTCCATCCACTCAAATCATTCAACACGAGTTTACTGAGCACCTCCTGTGTGCCAGACTCTGCTCTGGGCCTTGGGAATAGAGTTGTGAGCAAATCAGACAAAGCCCCTTGCCCCATTAGAGTTGACATGATGAAAATCGGGGGTAGTGGAGGAAGGAGAAATTGTTTGGGGGAGAAGGTGATGGTTTTATTTTTGGATATATTGGCTCCAAGGTACAATTTTCAAATGAAAATGCCTAGTGGTCTACAGGTACTTTGAACAGAGAAACTGCTGAGCTGGAGGTATGCTGAACATGACCTGCAAAGAGGTGGCATTTGAAATTTCTAATCACTACCCTATGGCAGCTATGTGTCATGTGTTAGAACATTCAAACACTGAAATTTGCATGCAGTGTAAAGAGAATACACTTTGGGCACTTGAATATTTTTTTGCATGTGTGTGAGTGTGTGTATCTCTTGTGTATTGTCGGTTATGTATGCATTTGTGTACACACACACATACACACACACCCATTTTCCTTTCTAAACATGCAGTTCTGTGGACCTCAGCCCTGATTACAAAGGAAGCCATGCTGCATAGCTTCCTCTGTACAGCCTCAGCTACACAAGGTGATTTAATGCTGTTATCTTCTCTAGCAGTGATTGTACCTAGTATTAGGGTTTTGTGTGACTTGTTTAACGTTTCAAAATGTGTTCATATAGGTCGTGGCATTGTATTCTTGAAAGACCCCATGGGTCAGTGTTTAAAGATGATTGTGAAGAGTTCGCATTAGAGGTGCTGACACGTTTTCTCCTGCTTTCTGTCTTTGAATGTAAATTTATATCATCAGGATTACTTAGCTCCAGGTTATATCCCATGAATGGCAAATGACCACTGGAAGCAATGTGTTTGCATTTGCACAGAGAATGCAGTATTTTGACTGACTCTACATCGTCTTCCAGATGGGCTTGTTTGACTGATTTAGCCCATTAGTCCAGCCACACAATCATTCCGTTTAAACAGCTGGTCAGATGATCAAAATAGTTAGACATAGATACAGCTCAAAGAAATGTCTCCCATGTAGAGTCCCAGATTCCTCCATGACAGATTTTAAATGGTCCCAGATTCCCCTAGCCATAAATCATTTCAAGGGATTATTTTCCAGTGTCTTCTCCATTGCTTACTTCTAAAGAAACTATATCCTCAGATTCTCATATTTGTTCTCACTGTACTCACTCTCTCCTCCACCCTCCCCTCCCCTGCCTTCTCCTCCCCTCTCTTCTCCTCTCCCTTTCTTTGGCCTCTCCATCCTAGTTTAGCCCTATCTTATTGGCTTCAGACGTCCACTTCATCTTTGTTACCCAGGAATCTCTTTACATATTTGACTGGGTTATCATTAGCCAGTACATTCTGTTCCAATTTAATATGCTTTGTCCTGTACATCCCAGAGCGCACAGAATTGGTAATTGGCAGCCTGGGAAGCTTAACAAAAAGACGATAGGACTTGCCAAGCCTCAATTGTGCTGCCCTTCTACATACACAAATCCGATTTAGGTCAATGAAATTTATGTAGATAAAGGCGTGGAAAAGGGGCCTTCAGAAAGCAGATTTCCTGGCCCATATCAGATTCAAAGCCTTCTGGGAAGCAGCATGGAAAAGCCTCTGGAAACACTTGGGATACATACCTTGCAATGAATGTGCTAGAGTTCTCTTTATTTTTCTTTCTTTATTTTTTCAAAACACGAGTCCTTTTGGTTTATGAGAAAAAAAAAAGGAAACATGGAATACAATATCAAGATGGTAAAGAGGACTAAGACCAGTTCAATTGTCATCATATTTTGTCCATCATCACATGTGTGGGGGAGAGAGAGAGAGGAAAGGGAGGGGGAGGAAGGCAGAGACAGCACCCTTCCTAAGACAGATCAGGAACATTGGCAGTTCAGCTCAGCTCATTCATTCGCTCATAACAATTTGATCAAGCCCAGTGGCCCACCCTCACCAACCTTTCATCTCTGACCTCCAGGCAGGGATAAGAGTGGCATCCAGTACTTAGGCAGAAGGTAGTATTAAATCCGGGAGACCTTGGTAATTAAGGCAGATAGATGTTCAGCTTCTTTGAGCTTCATTTCATCACTTGCAAAACAGCGACAATCACACCTGTCTCACAGGGTTATTGATGATTAAATGAGATGACAGGTGCAAAGTTTGCTCTTAACCAATGTTGCTAGTATCCTTAGTGGAAGTATAGAATAATAATAATAAAAATAATATTTCAGTATATTCAATTCATATATAAAATGGTAATTGGTAATAGTAGGACATCATTCATTGTGAAGAATAAATTTGAAAATAAGCATAAAAGGCTTAGCATGGTATTTGGCCCATCACATACCATCAACAGATGGTAGTCAGTTCTAGTAGTAATAGTAGTCATAGTAGTCACTTACCAAATACAGATTCATCCTTTGTTATGGGTAAAATATCACTTCCTCTGTGAAACCTTCCCTTCCAAGTCAATCTGTCCTGACTCTGCAGAAGCTGCCATATCTGAGGGTAGGAAATGGCTGATAATCCGCAGGGTGAACCCTCCTGCTTATTCATTGCCTCCCTTTGGTGGGCACAAGCTTAAGATGCATGTGCTGTGGGCTCCCCCTCATGGGTATATCTGTATGTTCCTTTCTTAAATCTCCTTGTTTTCAGTATTCCAATCTTGCTCCTTCCAAGCTCCTGACTAACCAGGGTTTTGCCAATGCTCACGAGTCTTTGTACATCTTCTCTCAGACATTTCAAGTTCGCCCCAAATTGATGACCAGGTGTGCTACTCAGGGTTCTGCCTTATGAGAGAATGACCCATCACAACTGTCTTGTGGGCCACCCTCTGATAGTGAGGCTATCAGATCATTTACAGTGCACACCAACATACTGTGCCAGTGCATCTATGAACCAATCCCAAGGTCTTTCCTCCTCCATCAGCTAGTCATAGGGGAATCCCCCTACCATGAGGCAAATGGTGTGGGTTGAAGGTGGTGTCAAGGCAACAGATTTAGTTGACATGGGGACCTCGGCCACCTGTTCATGTAACTCTGGGCCTTCCCAGTCCTGATCCTGAATATACCTACCAATTCCATTGTATGATGGAACATACAATGCCTGTCCAACCTTATGACTCAGTGAACCTATTAATACCCAGCTCATGAAGGGCAGCTCCAGTCACATAGTGGCTTAGAGTCCCATCATCAGACTCTCAGACACTACTAGGGCTCAGTTGCACACCAGGGACTGCTTTTTAAAGAGCTGTCCATCTACCTTACCCAGCAGGACAACATGATTTTTAGGCATCTTCACTGATCTCTGATGGCCAGCTCAAATTTGCTGCCCATTACAGTAATTATCACCAGCGTGCCTTGAATGGTTAAGTACCACTTTCTGACCTCTGAATCCTCCATACTCATTGACTTGGAGAACTCTGTTCTATGATGCCCATCTCACTAGTGTATTCCTTACTGATTCAGTGAAGCGAGTGTTCTCTGGGGCCTTCCCAAGGAACATAGTCAAGTAGTGGGTTCTGAAGTCTTAGATAATAAATCTATTCTAACATTACTACCTCTTGACCCTACTGACCCTTTCCCAAATACACTGCCAAGGCAGCCATATTTCTCTACCCCATTTGCTATATGCCATGACCATTCCCAAGCTTTTAGGAACTAACCCCAGCAAGTAGTGACTGGCTCCAGGTATCTTCACCAGATCACGATCGAGTCTTCTTATTTCATTAAATTCTTCTCTTCTCTGCTTTATTTTCCAACCCTCCTGTTCCAACATCCTTCAGATCCATTGTCATGAATGTTCCATATTCCACTATATTTGCCATGTCCTACTGTTCCTTCAGTGTGTAAGCTGTTTCATCCTGGAACAGGTACTTTATTTCCCCACTTGAGTCCTCCTGAGATCTATACCTGGTCGTCAGGCTGTAGGCAGTAAGGGGTGGTGAGAGTGAGTCCTGAGGACCAGAAGCATGATCTTAAAAAGAAGCTGCCTCAGGTGAGATCTTTGCAGGTGAGTCTAGGTGAGGGGAGACTGCTCTCTTCCAGCAAAGGGGATGGGGCTGCTTCTGCCAACCTGACAGCTTCAGGAGAGTCCAGCAATTCAAGGTCCTTAGGGTCATCCACCAGAATTGCTGCATTTCAGGTTTCAAGGTTCAACTCTTTTTCTATCAGAGTCCTGATTTTGGCATAGGAGAGCTGTCGAGTCTATGTATTTAATCTCCTTTGTAGTTCTTCTATCCTCAAAATGTTATCTTTGACCTGATTTTCAGCCTGGTCTGCCATGTGACCACCATGTAAGATGAGGGTGTTGAAATGCTGCCATAGAGACCCCTGGGACTCATAGCTGCCTTGGATTGATAGTTGTTTAACCTGAGTTTATCTTTTTTTTTTTTTTGAAGGTTTCCAAAACAGTTAACGAAAGTCAAACACTCCATAATATTTGTAACAACCATTTCCCAAGGCCATGCAAATGTCACTGATACCACCCAATCTCATGGTTTGCCTTCTGCTTGCCCTCCTGCCAATATACCACAGGTGAGAATATCAGCATTTATGATGCTACTACATGTCAGTGTTATCACCACTCCTCATAACAACTGCATCGGCCTGGGTTCCCCAGAAAGAAGACCAGGAGGGTTATTTGAAAGTGACCTGAAGGAGTAGAAATAAGTGGACTGTAGGAAAGATACATGGAATATGCAAAAGCCAGTATAAGGTGATTGTCGAGTTGGCCACTGCTAGAAGCAATGGGTGCTTAATCCCACCTGGAGCTTCTGAGGAATTTTTTGAGATGAGTCTCAGAGTTGTCTACCTGAGTTATAAAAGGTAGAAGAAACTTTCCATTAACTTCCATCCTCAGTTGGCCAATTTTGAGGTGGCCATACCTGAATGTTGAGTAAGCTCCTACAGGTATCTCATTTTACAACATCAGGGAAACATAAGGCAAAAGCCAAAGTTATGACACACCCCCCAAGGCAAAGTGCTGGTCAAAGATGTTTATGCATAACTGGACATTACACTAATTGATGGAATAGATGGTGGCAGAGAAGATGTGAAGTGGTGCATGTGAGTTGCCCTGTACAAAATCCCACCGAGGTCTACCTGTAAGGGCCTTCCCAAACTCTCAGGTATTGACTGAGGGAGAAGTTGGCCAGGGTAAGTACCCTGGGTCCTGAATTTGCTCCTAGAGGAAGAGGTGAAGTCATCCTCATTTCTCTCCCTGATAAAGAGAAATCTGAGTTGCCATCTACATTTGCTCAGCTTGGCTACTGCCCAGCTCCATGGGCTGCCATTCACACCATTGTAATGCAAATTGCTCCCCTGGGAGTTGCCCAGTACATCACCTGCACAGCAGTACATGGTGACTCTGGGTGATTTTCCTAATTTCAGAGTAAATCATCCAAAGGGAACAAAACGGAGTCTCCAACTTTCAGATTAGTTGGGCCCCAGATAAACAGAATCCCATATGATTGATGTTATAATTGTGGTCTATATGAAACACTATGGGAAGACAGAATACAAGTGATGAATTACGTGGCATTCAGGTTGGGGCATTCATTCACCACAAATTTATTAACCATTTACTTGTCTAGCTGCTGGGGATATAGTGGCAAACACAACAAACTCAGTCCTTATTCTCATGGAGCTTATGCTCTAGTGGAGGAAAACAGATAATGAACAAACAAACAAGGAACATGTCAGACAGTGCTAAATGCTATGAGAAGAATTAAAATAGGACTAACTAACAGGAAGTGGCTAGTGACTTTAGAATTGTTGATAAAGAATGTCTTCTTAGGGGCTTCCCTGGTGGCGCAGTGGTTGAGAGTCCGCCTGCCGATGCAGGGGATGTGGGTTCGTGCCCCGGTCTGGGAGGATCCCACATGCCGCGGAACGGCTGGGGCCGTGAGCCATGGCCGCTGAGCCTGCGCGTCCGGAGCCTGTGCTCCGCTATGGGAGAGGCCACAACAGTGAGAGGCCCGCGTACTGCAAAAAAAAAAAAAAAAAAAAAAAAGAATGTCTTCTTAGAAAAGGTGATACTAGAGCCAATATCAGAATGGCAAGAAGGAGCCAGCTATACGAAGCTCATAGAAAACAGCGCTCCAGGGAGTGGGGTCAACTAGCACAAAGGTGTCTAAGAAATGCATTGGGCACACTTGAGAAAGGGAAAGAAAACCAGACTGTCTAGACCGTGGTGGGAGTGGAAAGAAATGAAGTGGGAGAGGTAGTCAGAGCCCAGAGCATGCAGGACTATGCAGGGCGACTCCTACTTTAAATGGGTGTTGAAAAGACTGGCTGCTGGGGACTTCCTGGTGGTCCAGTGGTTAGTTAAGACTCTGTGCTTCCACTGCAGGGGGCACGGGTTCAATCCCTGGTCGGGGAGCTATCATGCCATTTACAAAACCAGAGGAATCTAGTTTTTAATGGATACATAGGTGTTCTTCAGCAAGGGGAGGAGGAAGGGCATTTTAAAAAGAAGGGACAGAATTGACAAAGCCTAAATATGAAAACATTCCATTCTAGTAGCTACCATTGCGACCAACTTGTACCCATGAGAATCAAGGTCAAGGGCAAAGTAGCTATGCCAGAGAAGAGACCTTGAAAATGTCTAATTAATTCTTGTCAGCAGTATGTGAGCATGTATTTCTCCATGAGACTGCACTTGGAATTGATTTGACACATTGGCACTGTCCGTCAAAGAGTCGAAAAGGTGCCTTGAGTGTTCGTATTTGAGCCTTTGCACATTTGGCACTGGGGTATCTTTTCCCCAGATTTATTCAAAAGACATCACAGACTTTCAGCCCACTTCTTATTTTGGGAGAAGCGTCCAAGACACACAGCCTCTTTTGACAAAGGAGGAGAGACACACACTGCTTCTATTTTTGCCATTTAAGGCCTAAGTCTCACTAAGCCACAGTTTTCATTCATGTCCGGACAATAAGGTACCATTGCATCTGTATCTTTCCAGTGTGTACTATATTCTTTCTGGACTGTGTTTTGCCTGTTTTTGATGATGGCTTTTTGGACGATGGAGAATAAATTGAGTATGATTCAAGGTTGTCCAAAGTTCAGCTCACACTATCTCCCTTAACTGGTTCCATGTGATAAAATGAAAGCTTTGTTTTTATGCTCTGCTCTGCCTAACTCACATATGTGTAATGACAGTCTTGAGGAGCTGCGTGTCTATGCTTGACGTGTAATACCCTTTCACCTGCGTGGAGTAGTCTGCAGTACTTTACTCAGGTCTTTTCCCCTGGAACATGCTTCCCCTCCCCCACTTTTAAAGATGTTTGAAGAAGAACAAAAAATAGCCCTCACTAACTCATCTAACTTCTCTCCGTAAAATGTAGACATTTACTCCAAAGCACTTAGAATTAAACTAACTCTTAATGTTTCCACATGGCCTATTCTTACCCATTTCACAAATGGAAGGCCTAGGCAAAACAATTCAGCATATTAGAGGCAGAATGAGTTTACTAACCCCTCTGCGAGCCTTGATAAGATATCCTTAGGGTGCCATGTGGATTGTGATGGGTCTGGTTAGCTAATAGTATCCATGGGCATTCGGGGAAAGTCACTCTATATCAAAAACCAAATTATCATCTTTAAGCATTTGCAGAAGGACTGCATATGTTACCCTTGCCTCCCTGCCTTGGTCCTAACATTTGCTGAGCATCTATTATGTCTAAGTACTAATCTAATCACAAGCTTTTTAAGCTCATTGTAATTATTCCATTTTATTGTTGGGGCTAAGGATTAGACAGGTTAGAAACTTGACTGTAGTCTCACAAGTAGAAAGTAGCAGAGCTGAATTTTATGCTTATCCTCTGCCACTGAATCTATTCCTCTTTCTAGTGTGTCTGATGCTAGGGTATGCAATGGACTGTCTGGTTTAAAAAGTTCTAGGAGTCACTGCAGGGTGAGAGGTATTTTGTATCGAACTGAAAGGAATATGACCTTCAGCCCATAAACCTGGCATCTGTCGTGTGTACAGTACCATTCTGGACCCTCTACACCACTTTCTTTTTCTATTTTATTCCCCTACCCTCTTTACCCATACAATTTCACTCTTTTCCCCTAAAAAGGAAATACCCAAATAGGGTTGCCCTCTAAAGGGAAAAAAAGCTATAGGCCGATATTAGAACAAAAGGTTTGCTGAAAGTGAGAAGAGTGTTGAATCTGTCTCAAGAGTGTGGATATAAAACTGGAGGACCTAGATGCAAAGGGAGAAGTACTCCATGTGTAGGTCCGTAGAAGAGGCCAGGTCAGAACCCTTTAGGGAATGCTGAGCAGTCCACGTGGCACAGTTTATAATGGATTTCTGGACACAAAATGCATATTATCGCCTTGGTTCAGCCAAGAAGAGGGCTCTCTGAGGCCGCATGCATATTAAAGTGTGTAATCTTGCTGTTACTATGGGGAAATGATTTACAGGATCATACAACCCGCTGCCTCCTATCATCTGCTGGGACCCTGTGGTTGCCGTGGCTGCACGTGGGGACTCAGCTACCGAGTTAATGTCACCTACTGTGTAAAATTGCACCTCAGCAGAAGGAGAAGGCTGATTGGTCTTGGTCAGGGCTACATGTGGTGAAGGCTTAACTGGGAGAAAAGCCATCTGAACCCCCGTGGCTTCCAGTGAGGGGGGTGTCAGAGCCAGGCCTGACACAGAGACCTGCTTTGGTGTCATAGCGTAAGATAATTCTGGCTGAGATGTACGGACATTCTGTTAGCGGGTCTGTGTTAAACTTCAGAGCATTTCCTTAAGACTCTATGTGAACCTAAGAATGTGAGTATTCAACAGGAGAAGGGAATCTGGAGACCCAAGTCTACACGTCCATAATATGTTATTTATTTTACGGGGAACAGAGTTAGGAGGGTGTGGGGTGTGTAGAGAGAGGTGAGACAGAAAATAGGAGAGAACTTGTCCAGTAGATTTCTCAGGCATCCCTAAATATATGGGACAGATCCAGGCAAAGTGGCACCTTGGGGGTTTTGCAACGAGTAGTTTTTCACAGAAAGATAGATAAACTTACTATTAAAAGTCTTGGGGCTTCCCTGTTGGCGCAGTGGTTGGGAGTCCGCCTGCCGATGCAGGGGACACGGGTTCGTGCCCCGGTCCGGGAAGATCCCACATGCCGCGGAGCAGCTGGGCCCGTGAGCCATGGCTGCTGAGCCTGCGCGTCCGGAGCCTGTGCTCCACAATGGGAGAGGCCACAACAGTGAGAGGCCCGCGTACCGAAAAAAAAAAAAGTGAAGCTTCAAGGATCCTTTAGTCTCACAGCCAAACAGACTGGACTCTCTCCATTCTTATCTTGACTTCGAGGGCTTCTGATTTTATTTACATGTAATTTTTGCCTTTTTTCCCCCTTCAGTGTGCTTCAGCTTTAGTTAATGCACAAGGGTGCCTATTTAGTGAATGGGGTCCCTAGGAATAAGGAGACAGGTAGCCCCTTCACTTTGCAATCAAGCCGGATGTTAGAGTCCATCACTGAAGGGGGGGTGAGGGAAGAAACCAGTCAAAGGGAAAGTGACTGAGTGGTCCATACCCTGCCTACCATAATTGACGTAAGCCTTCTTCAAGAGGTGAGACTTTAAAAAAAATTTATCTCCACTATCAGGTGGTGTACTGGCTGGCATCCTGCATTTAGACAGCAGAGCAGGGAGGATATACATATATATTTATATTTATTGTATTTTTTCAAGCACATTTATCTGAAAAGGCTTGGGTTGATTAATATTTTCCGCTGTCCGGTAACCATGGCAATAGGGTCAGCAGATATAATACTTAATTTAATCTTCCAGCTGCCTCAGTGTGCTTCACCAGTGTCCCGAATAATAGAAAGCCTTTTGCCTCTCTCTCTCTCTTCCTCTCTCTCTCCCCCCTTGTATATTATTATCTTTGCCAGTGGCTCCCTCACATGACCCAACAGGAATACAGTTTTTTTTTTCTCATTTCGTTTTGTATATGCACTTAAAATAAATTCCTATGTGATCCTGCCTCCCACCCGAGCCAGTTTCCCCTTCAACTCCCCAACCTCCCTCTTCCCCCTCCCTCCACCCCCCCACTCCCCCCCCCGCAACACTCCAGCAGCCAATCTCCACGGAATGACAGGAAACGTGGGAAGATCCTGATAGCTTTCATAGCGGCACCGTAAGGTTTATGAAACCCACTCCTCGGCCAAATGAACCCATGCGGACTCTCCTCCCCGCAGCAGGACCCGGTGATTGGCTGAGAGGGCCATGCTGGTCCGACTCGCTCTCCAGGTGGGTTAAGTGCGTTGCTTTGTCTTCATTTGGCCCATTTCCCTTGTGTCATATCTCTTTATTTTCTTTCTCTGTCCTTCCTCCTCCTTCCCTCTGATAATTATCTTTTTTTTTTTTTTAAGCTACCATGTTTTTGTACACATTCAGTATTTGGTTGGTTCTAGGAAAAAGGAGAAATTGGTTTTGAAACCTAGGTAGACTTTTGCGCAGGAGCAAATAAAGAAAAGGCAGTTTGGGGAGAATAAAGGGGTTGTGGTTTGAGATGGATATTTTTGTTTTTCCCGCTTTCCAAGAAGCTGATGTGAATTCTCTGATTTGAGTTCACTTGTTTCTTGTCCTCCTGTGGTTTATCATTCTGCCACCATTTATTCCACACCTATTAAAAGAAAACATTAAGATTAAGATAATACTTTCTTCCCAAAGCTGAGTGGGTGAGGGGAGATTTTAAAAAAGAGTGAGAGAGAGGGGAAAAAAAAGGAGAGAATTGGTTGGAATATGGTTTATAAGAAAGCTGTAACATTTTTCCATTTCTGTTTATTAATCAGACTTTTATCAATCCTGTCATTGACTCAGACAACAAGTATATTTTCCCATTTTTTGCACCCCCTCTTCCTCTTGTTGTTGTTTTTAGAATAAAGAGCAATTTCCCGAGCACAACAGTAATTTTTAAAAATGAAAAAACGAACAACTCTCACCCTTATTTCTTCCTCTAAGGTGCATAAACCCCAGTTCATTCCTTCAGGAATTCTTATTTTCCTTTTTGGAAGAAACGGGTCAAAAATATCATTTAAAAAATGCCGGGCCTCCCTGGTGGCGCAAGTGGTTGAGAGTCCGCCTGCCGATGCAGGGGATACGGGTTCGTGCCCCGGTCTGGGAGGATCCCATATGCCGCGGAGCGGCTGGGCCCGTGAGCCATGGCCGCTGAGCCTGCGCGTCCGGAGCCTGTGCTCCGCGGCGGGGGAGGCCACGGCAGTGAGAGGCCCGCGTACCGCAAAAAAAAAAAAAAAATGCCGATTGTGCATCCGTTTACTTTAGTCTGAAATTGGGCCAATTCTGTTGATTGCATTTCCCTAAATGGAGGAAGCACCCCCCATCTTTCTCTGATAACGTGTTTCATGTAAATATGCATTCAGTAACTCTGCTCTTCAAGGGCAACCCCCCGTTCCTTTTTTCCCACTCCCCCATTCAGGAAAGGGTTCATCCAGTTAACTCGTAACATGGCCTGTAATTGACACATTGGTAATCAGAAGTCACACGAGTCGGGTTGGAGGCTGGAGGAGAATGGATGTGCGGCTGTCAATCTCTTGAAGTAGGTGACACTGTGGAGCCCACCACCAGGAGTGGACATGTGCAGTCAGTGCCTTTTGCAAACAGGTCTCATGTTAAGCCACATGACGTATCTCAGGAAGGTCCTGTACATGTGAACAGTTATGACTGGAAGTGAAAGGAAGCCTATGGTTGTCAGTGTGTCCACGATCTCAGACATTCCCAGAGACAAAGCTACCTGTAGATTTACCCTGGGCTGCTAATGCTGTTTACCTAAGTGACCGTGACATACAGATCCTGGAACATGAGGCATGCAGACAGCTAAGTACGGATATAGAGAATAACACCTCTACTTCATCACCATGGCTACCTCCCAGATGAAACTGTGAATATCCGCGGGCCATGTTCCTGTGGTGTGAATGCTGACTCCCACTTAGGTGCGCAACATCTAGCTCTGATTAGAGCCTCTCTTGAGAAAGCAGGAAAGGGGACCAACAGTTCTGAGTAAACAGGGCACAATGGGCTTGATCATCCCAGTCGTGGAGCCACGTACTGATGCATTTTGAACACTGTTTGCCATCGTGTTGAGCACTATTATGCTAGTGTATCAGGGAAGTGCTCTGGGGTTATAAGAAGCTAAGACGATCTGAGCTTACTTAAACTAAGAGAGAAATGAGAAGAAAAGGAAACCATTTCCTGAGCATGCACCTAAAGATCACAAAGAACTGGAACATCATGTAGGGACATTCAGTAACTCTGGTGTTTAAACCCTCTGGTGGCTCAGCAGATCTACTATTCTTCATCTCTTGGGGTTACTAGGGCATCCTGTCTCTCAGCAGATGTTGCCCATTGCTTCTACTCTAGCAAATCCATCTCAGACTTGGGGGTTCAAGAGATCCGCTCATCTCTTTCTCTGCTTCAGTTTCTCCTGTCTCTACTCTCTTTCCCCAAGGTTTCTGCCTTCTTTCTGTGGGGTTCTCATCTTCGGCACCACCTACCTCTTGATAGGTCTGATTTCTACACTCCCCATGGGTAAGGGTCTGAGTGCTTTGAATCCCTGCAGCTTCTTAGGTCAGGCCACTTCATAGGCTAGGCCATTTCATAGGCCACTGCCCCACTATCTATTACTGTCTTGGGATCAGTGGCCCATCTTTGACCCTTTTAACTGTGGTCAGTTACAAATGAGGCAGGATGACCCCTTCAAAAAGGGAACATGGGCATGGTGGGGCCCCTAGGTTTCTCAGCCTTTAACCATTAAATGTGTCAGGCTCCTCGAGTCTGCACTACCTTGCAGATCTTGTTGGCACTGGACGCAAGGCTTTATCAAAGAAAACCAAGAAGGACTTCCCTAGTGGTGCAGTGGTTGAGAATCTGCCTGCCAGTGCAGGGGACATGGGTTTGAGCCCCGCTCCGGGAAGATCCCACATGCCGCGGAGCAACTAAGCCCGTGAGCCACAACTACTGAAGCTCATGCACCTAGAGCCCTGCTCTGCAACAAAGAGAAGCCACCGCAACTAGAAGCCCGCGCACCGCAACAAAGAGTAGGCCCTGCTCGCCACAACTAGAGAAAGCCTGCGCACGGCAGTGAAGACCCAGCACAGCCAAAAATAAAATAAATAAATAAATAAATTTTAAAAAAAAGAAAACCAAGAAAAGTGCATTTTCCAGCCTGCTTTCCTTAAAGGCCCTTTAGAAGTTCCCATTTATATTCAAAGTGGAATAACCATAGGTTTCTTGATCTATGGCCTTTTTTTGCCGATCAGTGACTTTTAATGCTATATCTTCAACCACTTTTCAGTGGGTTTACCTCCTAGTGAAAAGAAACAGAAAAGAGAGATAACCCACTGGCTGTGGGAAGCACAGTTTATCAGAGTAAACAAATGGCTCTTTGCTTAAAAAAATCCTACATAACAGCAACCGGACCTTTTCTTCGTAGAACCTCTTCCCTGAGGCATAAGAAAAGCACTTGCAGTGGCTCCTCATCTTCCTAAGGGAGAGAGGTTAGATATGGTCTGTCAGGCCAGGCATGGCTTCCAAACACGGGCACAGGCTCCCTCTCTGAACTTCCACCTTCCCCTCACAGCTGCTTTTCTTTTAGGTTTCTTTTAATTTTTCTAATTAATTTTGAGAGCTCTTTGAGACATTTTCCATTTTGTTCGCAGTTTGAGCCCTGCTCTGAGGTGTTCTCAATATATGTCTTGGTGTCTTCAGCAAAATTCTTTTGGTGTAATGGATCCTTCGAAAGAGACTCACACTCCTGTTTCATTTAGATGCCTGATCTGATTGTCATTTTCAATCCAGCAATGGCTTTGATTATCGACAGTGACCTATAAGTCATAAGCACTCACAACACAGTTCAGAGAGGGAGGAGGGAGACTGCTGGTTAAAGGTTCCAGAATGAAGGAGCTCGTAAATGATACAATTTCTTATTGTGAGTTGTTGGGATAGCTTAAGAAAAGAACCAAAACAGTTGGCTTATTTCATGCTGAAGGCAGGTTCATTCCAGAGTCTTAAATTGTGAGAGGTGTGTGTGGGGGGGTGTGTTTAGGAGAGACAAAACATGGAACAATTTTAGTGTAGATTTTTGTGACCATTGTATATTTTTCCTGTTTCCATATTTTCTTTTAATTGCTGAGATCGCCTCTTAAAATATCTATAGTCTCCACTCGTCAAGTTTCTATCTGGATTTTTGCAGACTTGGTTTAGTTGGTTCTAGCATAAAGCTGTGCCTCTCTCGTGTTTTCTCATCAGGTGGATATTTGTACCATAACATGAGGGACTTAGAAGGCAGTTCAGCTGTTTTCCCAAATGTGTGACTTGGAAAGATCCAGTATTCCACAGTGTGAAAAACACAGATGTCCTCCTCCACTTCGGAGAATGCCTGTCAGTCAGTTGCCACCTGTTCAGAAAGGGAACTGCTGAATGCAAAGTGGCAGCTTGTTACCATCTTCCCAAACTAGAGCCCCTCTCTCTAGCATGGCAGAGCCCAGGAACGCCCATGCGTGGATGAGCCTGCAGCTCTGTTGGCTGTGACCTAACAGAGGAGGTCATGGGCACGAGGACAGGGAAGGTGCCTCTGAGTTTCTCCGGCAGGCCATCCAATTCTCTTTAGCTACCTGCTATTTGCAGGCTTGATATCCTCCTACCTAGGGTGCCAAATGAAGTCCTTATTGAAATGAACTAGTTCTGTGGGGTTTTTTTGTTTTTGTTTTTGTTTTTTTGTGGTACGTGGGCCTCTCACTGCTGTGGCCTCTCCTGTTGCAGAGCACAGGCTCCGGAGGCGCAGGCTCAGCGGCCATGGCTCACGGGCCCAGCCGCTCTGCGGCATGTGGGATCTTCCCAGACCAGGGCACGAACCCGTGTCCCCTGCATCGGCAGGCAGACTCTCAACCACTGCGCCACCAGGGAAGCTCTAGTTCTGTGGTTTTGCCAGTCCCCAGCTCTCAAAAGCACACAGCATATTTGGGGGGGGGTTACTCTTAGGGGTGAAAAGTGGTACCTGCTCCTTCCTTCTTGACTCCACCCTGTAGTGGAATCTTTCTGCACCATCCAGATCCATCCCCCAGTTTGAAAGAGAAGCATCGATTCCCCTGGCAGTTGGAAAAATTGGACAGCTCTTAACAGAGTCCTCTCTCTGGTAGTTGTGCCAGGTTAATAAACCCCCTTCCTCAGAGGCAGACTGCTTGCCATTCTGGAGCTCTAAGGCTTTGGTTTTATCTGCATCACAATTTGACTTCTTCCTCGACCCAATCCTTCCTTGACCCCAACAAGGGTGGTATTGTCCCGCACACGCTCCTCAGTAAACTTCGTGCGTGGAAATATCCCACACAGAGTCTCCATACCTAAGACCCATTCCCAGTAAGACCTTCAGTGTGGTGCCCTGGAGGCAACTCCAGGCATTGCCAGACAGCCCTGAAACCTGAGAGACATGGTCTGATGTGCTCGGTACCCACTCACCCAGCAGTTATTCCTTGAGCTAATTTGCAGGTCTACCATGACTACCACATTACATGAAAGTGCCCATCCTTTAAAAAGATGGTGTAGCCATCATTTTTTCTGTAAAGGAATCCCTTCTTCAACTGTTCAGGGGTTGAAGCTGAAAATCTTTCAGAAAGTGACGATTTTCACTTTTCTTTTGATGTGTACATACTTACAATAAAAAGAGTGAAGATCCGGAGTGTACAGCTCACAGGTTTATTTTTACATATATACATACTCATGTAACCAAACCCACATCAATATCTCAAACATGTCCGGCGTCCAGAAAGCTCCCTCATGCCCCCAGCCAGTTCCTCCACGAAAGGCCAATACCGTTCTAAACTCTAACCACGTAAATTAATTTTAAAATGATTACTTTGTGCATTTTGAGTTTCTCTCTTTCATTGACGGTCTTCAAAATTTGGTCAGTGCTGGTGGTGGAGTCACCATTTCTGTTACGCATTTAAAAGGCAATAAAAACATTTAGAAAGCAGCATGCAGAAGGGAAAAACTCACCACTCAGTATTTATATGAAGCACTTAAAAGTATAAGCAGTCATGTTATTAATATTGTGCACAAGTATAACCAAACAGGCATTTATAGTTTGCAGACAGATGGTTGCAAAACACTATACAGCCAAGTTGTCATATTATTTTAGCTTAGCCACCAGGATGGTTAGTTTGGAGTTGGAGGGGTCATTAGGCTGGGATTTTGAAGTTAAATTGGGATTTAACAGTTTAAGGTCTGGCTACGTTGCCATTTTTTGTTTTCCAAAGGAGTCATCCATTTTATAAGGTATCACCTTATACTTCTGAGAATCTTTCTGTCCCCAGTGCTGTTGAAGTCCCCTCCCTGTTTCTAACTGACTGTATCCTTTGGGGTGTTTCAACCTTCAGACCCACTGTTTGCAGTGCTGTTGCCAGGATTCCCAGAGAGTTTCAAGTTTCATTTACTGAGGTCCACAGTTGAGGCTTTCTTTCTCCAGGGGGAAGACGAAATAAAATGACTGTGTAATAAATGTGGTTGCAGTGAATTTGTCAGACAGTCTTCCGGTGGCTGAAGATGGGGTGAAGCAGGTTTGTATCTTGCTCCGTGTGTGTGCGCGCTGACCACTGGAAGTTGGTGGTCCAGGCTCCAAGCTTTCCCCCCCTGAATCAGTCAGGTCCCAGCCAGGAAAAGAGAGCAATGTTCTTGATACAGGGAATTCAATATGGTATCTAGTTTGAACGGTGCTAGAAGGGCATGAAGAGGCAACCCAGAGATTAGCAATAGCAGGAAGCTGTTACTAACTCTAGCCTAGAGAAGCAAAGAAAGGAGGTGGTGGTACAGAGCCCAAGGACCTGGGGCATCTGAAGGACCGAGAATCACAAGAGGGCTGTCTGGCAGAAGCTGTGTGGCAAGAGAAGCAGCAATTTCCATTGGGGCCACCCAAGGCAGAGGCAGGAGAGGGGAAGTGGGAGAAATGCCTGGCTTCTCCCTTACTCCCAACCTCCAGGCTCCTGCCAAAGCCTCCCTTTGGCTGACCCCAACCAGAAGCCATTTGGCAAGGGAGCTCTTGGGAAATGGAGTTTACACAGGGCTGCGCTCTGGAATATGGAGCGGGAAGGGAGGGTTTGGATTTGAGAGCAAAGAGGCCAATGACCCGCGGACCCCCTTTCCCATCCCTCATTACCTGATGAAGAGAAACCCTTCCTACCACTTCAGTGTAGAACGAATTTTTTAGGATGTGTTTCTAAGGAAAGAGAAAGGCTAAACCTTTAGTGCCTTTGTTTTCAGGGCCTGGGGACTACGAGCTGGAGGCTGTGCTGAGGGGCTCTGTTTCTTGCTCTTTGGGAGCTTACGGATGCAACGCTTTCCTTTAGGATTTACAGGCGATCGCAGGTTCATAAATCAGCGATGTGTGCTCCCCGTGTGAGAGTCTGCAAATTCTAAACTAATACGTCGTTCTCTTTCTGTCTAGCATCATATTTATGTTAAGGCCGCATAAATCGCGCTCTCCGTTTCTGCAGCACGACCACAATGAAAAGTGATATAACTAACAATAAGAATGGGAATTAAAATGCAAGAAAACAAAATGAAGTAAAAATTCATGTGCCCATGTGACCCGCGAGTTAAGGCCACTTATTCCAGAAATGTGCGTTGATTAGGGGGAAGGAAATCAAATATTCAGTCTGCATTTAGCCACTTGGCTGCTAAGCCATTCAACCTGTTCTCTTGCCATGACAAGGCCCTGTGGATTGTTGCTGGATCCTAGGTGGTGGTGTAAGCTTCTAAGCCTTAATGTCTGTTTGGGGGCAAACCTTCCAGAGGGATCTTAGGGGCCAGTGTATTGAGGAGGAATTGTAAGGGCAAACTGGGACCAAATTTCCCATCGGCAGGTGAAGACAGAGAGGGAACCCAGGGAGGCACTGCTGAGGCTTGAGTCATGAAATCCACTGTTTCCTGCCTAGCTTAGCAGACCAGAACAAGGTGGATTTCTGCTGCTCCATTTTAGCGGAAGAATTCTTGCCATACAGATTTCAGTGTGTTTTATGGGCACAGATTTCTTCCCTTCGTATCAGACTCCTAGAAGGTGTGAAGGTACCAGAGCTAAAGAGGAAGGCTGCTAAGTGAGTGGTTCCCTTGGCTGGTAGAGGGCAGTGATTTCAAAGGGAACCCACCCTTAGACACAGCATCTTCCTTTCCTTTAGGGGCATTTGCTTTTCAAGTTTGTTTATTACATTTGAAAACCAACCGAAATATCAGCTTATGCATTAGACCAAGGAATAAAAGGTAGTGTTTTAACATGCTAAAGGAATTCTGCCAGCCAGTCCTAAGTATCAATCCATCACAATTATTAGAAACAATGTACTCTGCAGTAGTAAAGAGATACAGCCAATATGCAGACACACACTAAATAAATTCCCTCTTAGATTGGCTGTTTCCTCCCCTGCCCAGGCCAATGCAGAAACTGTTTGCACAAAAGAGAAACGTGAAGAGAGGTGGAACACAACATCACACTTTTTTTTTTTCTGTTTTCAGTTGTTCCTATGTCTCCAAGTAGAGCTTATATTGGCGCCCCAGTTTCCCGCTTAAAAACACAGATTGGCGCTGGATCTGGGGGTTTACTGGGTACAGAATGATTATAATGCTCATGATGACATGTAAGCATCAACAAAAACAGCCACTGGGGAGAAAGAAACATGGGATGGGTTGAAGAGGTAAATTGATTCAACCCAGAAAATGGACCTCACTGATATGTTTATGCACATATAGATGGCCACTTTTGTTTCCATTCGCTTTCCTTTCCTTTCCAGCCATATCTTCGTTAGCAGAGAGAAGACTGGAGGCACCCCCTCTTTCCTGTAGCCATTTGCTTTACATAAACCAGCTAGCAAACCTCTCTGTTCGTGTTGATGTAGACATTACCACAAATCGCCACTTAGGGACCTGAACGAATTGACTAACTGGTTTCAGATCCAATACACATAACTTGATCAGACACAGAGTTTAAGTACACTTGCAGGCGTGCCAACTGCACCTACCGGGAAGTGACTCTTTGGCTGCCAGTTTAAAGAAGCCCTAAGGGAAACCCAGGAGGAAGGCGCGCAGACCTATGGGTGAGGCAACAAGTCTGGAGGTTTCCAGAAGAACAGCCCAAGGTGGAAAGAAATAAGGCATTCTGGGCAGGAAGCAAGGCAATTTCAAAAGCCACATGGACACTTCAGTCCAGGGTGCACTTGATACAACCTTCATTAAGTTGGCTTTTTATCCTCCCTTCCAGTGGCTCTGAGGTCTGGGAGATTGAGTGTCAGATGACATGGGAGATGACTGAATTCAGATCACAGAAATCTCAGCTGGTCAAGGGTCAGCTGCGTGTACATCTGCCCATCAGGCTGCCAGGCATCCAGGAACAACAGCTTTTGAGTTAATTGTCTTCTCAGTAGCTAGGAAATTACCTGGGTAGAAATGGGCAAAGGCCTTGGGAAGAATGAACAGCACTGACCCTGGAGGTCAGGGCTGGTCTGTGGTGTGGCTGGGGTTGAGGACCACGGGAGGCTGTTCTTCCTAAGTGCAGTGGGCCAGCCCAGCCCTGATTAGGTCGCCGGCTGTGCCGGAAGCCCTCACTCGTTTCTGCCCCAATCTGTTATTGCCTAACTGGTTCTCACTCCTTTGGGATGTAAGTTTTTGTTTTCTCCAGTCACCTGGAGAGTGGGAATGCTGCTTTTCTGTGACACGAAGCTTTCCCTTGGAATATTGTGCGATAGAATTTACAAGGTGGGATGTGCAAGTGGAGGGATGGGTTGGACTTGTAGTCATGGAAGTTTCTGGAAAAAAGAATAAGTGAGATGAATCTGTCAGTTCAACTGAGGTGCATAAATCTGTGTGCACGTATGTGTGTATTGGGGAAGGGGCAATATTGATAATGGTGACCCGGATAAGATCCTGGCAAGACAGGAGTGTAGAGTCTATTAGAAGCAGATGAGGCTAACAGCTGCAAAAAAATAGGTGGCTCCAAAGAAAGGCTCAAAGTTAGAACAGAACAGAGAGAAGGGGTTATTGCAGGGAGAGAAGTGGCTACAGGTATATTTCAAGAAGAAGGATTGTATTCGAGCAAGAAGCCCTTAAAATGTGAAAGAATAATCCTGGTTTAGATAGAGAAGAAATATTTGTTATTTCACTTACTATTATGTATTTAGATTATTATATGTATATTTAATATTTCATTTATTTTTTATTCATTTGTTCAGTGTGTACTTACCACCTCCTATGCATTGAAAGCATTGTCATTACAGTGGGACACAATACAGACATGGCTGGTGACCAAGTAGAGTTTACAGCTTCACAACAGTTGTCTAGAAGCAGATTACTGAAGGCTTAAGGCATTTGGCAGTGAAAGCTTAATCCTTACAAATTGAAATAATTTAATTTAAAAAGTGATTTTAAAAGCGGTATAATAATAACAAGAGCAAATAAAGGTGAAACGTATTGAACACCTATATATGTGCCCAGGAATTGTGCTGCGGGAATCTCTGTATATTGTATCATTTAATCCTCGCAACCATTTTGTAAGGGAGAGGATTTTAGTGACATTTTACATGTGTGGCTTAGAGAGGTTAAGGTACATCCCCCATACTATGGAGGAAGATATGGTTTCAAATTTAGGTGTATCTGATCCCAGATCCTTCACGCACTCTCCTCTCCCATGCAGCTTCCCTGGTGGCAATGTGGAAGGTGGGCCAGGGTGGAGAGAGACTGGTGTTAGGGACCAGCAAGGGGAATAATAATATTAGTATTCTATGAGAATAACAGCGAGCGTACAAGAAGATGTACAGTGTACAAGTGGCAAGGGAGTGTGAGGGGAGTCAGGTTGAGTGGTCTCCTCGGAGCTCTCCTCGGGCTTGGGAGGCATGTGGAATTGTGAAGGTGCAGGAGTTGGGAATAGCCTCTAAGGTACCCAGCTTGGCTGACTGGAAGTGTAGATGGTCAGTGACATTAGAGAAGGTGGAAAGAGGGTTGGTGTCTGAAGCAGGAGATGACAGTGAATTTCATTTTGAAAAGGTTTCATGTAAGGAGATGGTTGAACATCCAGATAAACATAACTAATAGTAGTTGGATATACGGCCTTTGGGAGAGATTAAAGTTAGATATACAGGCCTGGGAACCAGCAACAAAGGGGCCAAGGAAGCGGGAGTACAAGGCCAAAAACAAGTAATTGTCTCTGGCTGCTTTGTTCACAAGCACTCAATGGGCACATTGGGCATTTGGCATTTCATGGACAGACTGGTAGACAAGAGTTTCTCAACTCAGCGCCATTGGCAGTTTGGGTCAGGTAATTCATGGCTGTGAGTGGCTCTCTTGTGCGTTGTAGGATTTTAGCAGCATCCCTGGACTTTACCCACTAGATGCCAGTAGCAACTCCTCACCCTCCAGCTGTGGCAACCAAAAATGTCTCTGGACACTTCTAAATGTGCAAACCACTGAGGTACACTATACAGTTTTCTTTCTAGTCTATATGACTCTCTATAAGCATGCATATCATGATAACGTACACACACACACCCCACACACGTCTGTACACATATATGTGTATAACTTCTTTATACATATTGTGTATACCTGTGCTAATTTTCCAGTCAATGGGACTCAGTGGTACTCTTGTAATTGCACACAGAATGAAAAATTACTCTGATATGAGCTGGTCAGAATACTGAATATTTCTAAAAGATTTAGCACCAGTCACTTGCCTATAGTTTGAAACCTTTTGAGGCATATTCAAAATTACTTAATTATACAGTTTTATTTTAGTACCTGTGTCAAAGACAGTTGGTGCTCACCAACTACCCATGTGTTTACATATTTCTCAGACAGTTGAGTTAGAATCAGGCAACTAGTTCATTCAATGAGTTAGGAGAGAGAAATTGACATGTATCACTTCTAGGCTGAAATAGATAAAAGCCAGGTGTCTTTTTCCATCCCTCTTGCCCTGACACAATAGCATCAGAAGCCATATTCCAGATGACTTAGCTTCAAGATGGAAGAGGGCTGCCTGAACCATATCTAACTTTGTATGGATATGATATGTCGAGACACTAAGGCTTGGAGATTTATTTGTTACCACAACAGAGCTTAGCTTTACCCTGGCTTACAGAAATCCTACTAGCATAGAAGGTAGGAGGTGCAAGAAAATTTTAATGAGGTTTTATGAAATGTATATCCACTTTATAGGAACATGGCAACCACATATAAAAACTGTACCTAATAGAATAGTAAGATAAATATTAGTCACATTGAGAAACCTGACATATTATACATTCAGTAAGAGAGACATCAGTTAGCTGTCACTTCTGAAGTCTCCCAGTTTCAATGGAGTTGTTTTTTTTTTAACACAACATGATTCTGTTAAATGGAGCTTGTGTCAGTGAAAGGTGGAATTATGCAACGTACCAATTCAGTCTTGATTTCAGATGTATCATGTGTACTTTGAAACTAATTTCCACATTACTTGAATCACAATAAAATTTTCACTAGTGTGAACGATAAAGGAATCACCTGTGGCTTTTCCCCTACCCACTTAAAAAGTTTTACAATAGGAATTGGGCAAAACTTCGCAACTCTGTGTTATAAAAATATGAAAAACTATTTTTGGAAAAAGTGTTTGTGGAAGTACTAGAGTTAATGTAATGATTCTTGAACTTTATATCTCACTAGATGAAGCAACTGATGTTATTCCTCCATTCTGAGCTGCAGTGGAATTCTTGATAAAATTGTTAGCATCTTGGCTGATGGTATTTTTGTTAAGTTAACTTCAAGGTGCAAAATGTAAAGGTTTTACGATACTCTTCCACAAGTATTTGAATAACTGCAGTGGAATTTTGTGGAAATTGGTTGTACAATAGAAATTTATAACAATTACATAAATGGTGCATCTCATGTTTTTACACTTGATATGATGTTTTTTCATATTTATATAGCATCGATAGAGATGCTATTATCATTTTGTGATTTTATTAGAGTGCAGTTTAGACAAATTTTGACATTGTCAAACACAAGATTTCCATGACTGATCCCTGCTCTTAAAAGAATGCTAATAATATTGCAATTACTATGAGCTTTTGTTTTATTCAGTTCAAAAAAAAATCTGAGAAAAGATGTTTTAAGCATTCTGAATTAAAACTTTGGTCCTTTTCATGAAGTGTTTTCCCCCATAGTTGTATTTTTAAGAAAGTAAGGGGAAATTATATTGAAGTCAGAGATTATTTGTGAATATTTTCCCTTAGAACTGAATTTAGAAGAAGATTCCTAAGATAATGCTGCTTAAAGTAAGAAAGTTGTAGAAGAAAGTAACTAATAGTGGTATTTGTTGCAATTTGGATCCAGTGCATCCATCAGGTAACAAGAATGTGTAATGTTAATTGTTGAATTATTCCAGGGCTTTAAAAGGCAAATCTCAGTGCTTTTATGAATTATGCTGGATTCAGTTGGAAAAAAGCCCTAAATGGGATGATCTGGAGAAGATATGGAATCACTTCTACATAGCTCATCTCACTTTGTCACAGAATGATCTTTTTAATGAACTTTCAGTTCTTAAATCATATCTTAATGAGAACTTGCCAGATGGGATAGAAATAAAGATCAAATATAGTAGAATGTGCACACAGATTTTCATCAGGAATACATTATAATCCCAAACATTAGGAAAGTACAGAACTTCCTTCTCTTCTTTCCAGTTTCAAATGCTGTGATCAAGAGGGCATCTTCCCTAATTAATATATTTTAGGTATCAGAGAAGGTTTTGATGGTATTCAAATGGTGAAGTATTTCTGGATGATCCAAATGAATTAGAACCTTGAGAAAATATGGAGGACCAAATAACTGTTGAAAATAATGACAATATAATGTACTGAATACTGTGCTAAATACTTTGAATGTATAATTTTATTTAATCATCACAAAAACCAAGTGAGATAGGAACTACTATTATTTCCATTTTACAGTCCGGAAACTGATGCTAAATAAGTTGCCCAAGGTCATCAGCCAGTAGGTTTTTAAGCTGGCATTTGGTTCTAGAACAGATACTCTTGGTCACCATTCTGTCTTGGCCCCTAACAGCTGGGTATACAATTGGACATCAACTTCAGTAGTGGATGGGGTGATGGAAATAAAAACAAAAATAATGTCTAGGCTGACAGACAACTTTTGCTGGGTTTTGTATACCCAGTCATGCAGCTTTATTCTCTGGGCACCCCATGCTTTCCTAAATCACAGCCAACTGCCTAGAATGGGGAAAACTTGATCAGTGAAACTTTTTTCCCAGGAGAGTCAAAATATCACCCCTCTCCTCCTTGTTTTCTTGCCCCAGTAGGATCCTAGGAGGTAGCCACTGAGATTCGCCTGCTATATCCATCCATGTCAATATTAACTTCTACTCTGTTATCCCTGTGGCTCTTCCAGTGTGGGCTGACCTTGCTGTTACCTGCCATTTGGCCATGAGATCCCTGCTGATGATCCCTGCTCTTTCATTCTTTCCATCCTTTTGGCCTTTCCTTAACCCCACTCCAACCATTGCTGGGCCATGTTGCTTTTCTGATCACCACCATAGTGGGCTGTCTCTCCTTCCTTTGCCACCCTCATGGCTGCTGTCCTTAGTCTGCCATGGTATTGTTACAACCCTGAGCAGGCAGCCCTAAAGGATGGCCCCATTCTTTCAGCTTTCTTAAAGTGTTTGCAGCTCTTATATCAGTTCCCAAAAGAGTGGCTCTGTTCTCTCAAGCTCTTCTAGGCTCCTCTCTTGAGGACCTTGTATCAATTATCTACTGTTGAGTAACAAAAACACCCCCAAAATTAAAAGCTTAAGACAAAAATGATGTAGTAGCTGACTCTTCTGTAGGTGGACCATTTGGGCTGGGCTCAGCTGAGGCAGCTCATTTCTGCCCCGCATAGTGTTGGCTAAGCTCTCTTACATGTCTGGGACCTCAGCTGGATCAACTAGAACAGCTGGACCTGTCTCTCCATTTGGTCTCTCACCCTCAAGGAGGCTAGCCTAGACTTCTTTCACACCATTTGGTCTCTCACCCTCAAGGAGACTAGCCGAGGCTTTTTTTCACTTGGTGCTAGAAAGACTCCCAGCAAGCAGTAAGAGAAGACAAACTCCAATGTGTGAACACTTTTCAAAACTTCTGCTTGTATCACATTTGCTAAAGTCCCATTGGCCAGAGCAAGTCACATGATCAAGCCCAGAGTCAGTGTGAGAGGGTCTACATAATCATGTGGATACACAGGGATGTGATTCATTGGGCCATTGCTATAACAGACCATAATAAAAGTCATCCTGGAATTGGTTCAGAAGACATTTGAGTGACTCTGCCCTACAACACCAAACCCAAACTGCCCACCAGCGACTAAAATCCTTAATTTGATTTTCAAGGTTCTCACCAAAGTGGCTCTTTTCTAAAATGATCTTTTTATAAACCTCTTCAGGAATCCTCTACTCTAGCTACCATTCCTATTCACTGTCTCTTCCCATTTCCTCAAGGTCAAAACTTTGCTCTTTCTAAATAATAAGCTGTTTCTGCTTAAGGAACACTATTCTTCTACCAAACTCCAATCTCTAGTCCCATTTCCCATTATTTCACTTTTGCTATTGCTGTCATCCCATAAGCCTTATTTTTTCCAAGTAGGTCTTAGGCCCTAACACATATATTTCTAAGATATAAATACTCAGTAGCCTGCCTTGAATTGGGCTTATGGTGAAAGGAATTTGCCTCAGGGTTTGTGAATCCCCTGTAAGGGCTGAAGTGGTCTTGTTCTGGAGTATGGGGAAAGCCTGAGATCCTGAAGTGTGCAGAGCAGAGCACGGAACAGCACATTGAAGGACTGACTCTATGCAACATTCGCAGATAAAAATGAATTCCATTTCTGAAGAGAAAAAAATAGAGAAGAGAGGCCCTAGTTTCAGCAGGAAGCAAGGAATGTTCTGGGCTGGAGTGAAAACTGCATGACAAAACCCATGAGGTCAACAAGCACCTTCGAGTTAATTTGGTATTTGGAAGACACACGTGTCTACCTTTATGTTGGGGGCTCACTGGGGTTCTAGAATGGATAGGCTTTCCTGGCAATGCAAAATCTGTTTTTCCAGATGCAAAAACAGGATGGTGGAGAAATGTTAGCAAGTGACACTTCAAGCCCTCAGTTAAGCTTTTGGATAATCAGTTAAGCTTTTGGTTAATCAGATGGCATTTATTCAACACGTGTTTATGGCTCCACTACTATGTGCCAGGCGCCATGCTAGGTACCATAGGCCCATGGTGAACAATGCTGCTCACATAGAGCTCACAGCCTTGGAAAAGCGATCCGTTAGAGAACTTTGTAATATGTTCTAGTGCTAGGCTCTGTGAGAGGGGGCTTGCCCCAGACTTGGGATGTCAGTGGAGGCTGCCAGAGGAAGCAGCATCTAAGCAGAGAGCTGAGGAAGAGGATTCAGATGAGTCAGCCTGAGGTGGCTGAGTGTGTGTGTGTGTGTGTGTGCGTGCGCACACACACATGCACACACACGCATGCGCATACACACACATGTCGCTGTGTACAACCTGCAGGTGCTTGTGTGACAGAGTGGAGCAGTGGACAGAGACATCCCGATGGGCAGAGGCAGTATTTGTGTGGGAGTAAGAGGTGAGAGAAAGCACGTTGGGTTTAAGACACTGACACATGTTTAGCATGGTTGGATTTCTGAGGAGGGAGGAGAAAGAAATCATATTGGAGGGCAACCGGGAGCCTGGAGGCTGCAGGACTTGTCAGCCACGTCAAGGGGCAGACCCAGAACAAAGGCCTAAACATAATCCAAAAAGGAAGGACATTATCACCAAAAACACTTTTTTCTTAAAAAAATTTGTAGAGAGGCTCCCCCCCACACACACACTCTCAAGTTTCCCTCCAAAGAGATTTGAAACCTAGATCGTACCCAGCAGTGGAGAGTTCTTCATTTACAACTAGCCAGGAATGGGGTTGGGAGGGAGGCTGCACAGAGAAACACGGGTCTACTTGTCTCCTGTCTACTGAACGGGTTTGAGCAGTACAGGACGGCAGGAGCCAGCATCTCGGGGGTCCCTACTTCTTCACTCAGCCATTCCCTAGATCCCCCGTTGGTCCCATCTGCAGTGACGTTGTACAAGCAATTTGTCATTTCCTCTAACTCATTTTTCAACCCTCTGTTTGACTTTGCTATGACCTCATCTATTTTTAGTCCTTCTCATGTTTTTGTTAATTTTCCAAATGCGCAAAGCTAGCCATTAGTTCTTTCTTTACCCTTTGGAGGACAAAACTGGCAGGATCCTTTTGTAGCTGTGTCTCTGAGGATACTTCAAACCTCATAAAAATTCCATTTTTTTTCCTTATGGGAAATGCTGTCTGGTTTTAAAGGTGTGTATGTGGCTATACCTTTCCAGTTATCCAAGTGGAAGGTTCCTACTCCTTTCCATCTTTCAACATTGAACATTTTTATGAAATGTAAAATAAAAATAAAGTGCCAAAGCAATGCATGTAATGTTCCTATGCCCCCGGAGGAATATAAATGAAAGGCACTGTATGTCCGGAGAGGCCTTTTCATGGAAGGCACTCCTCCCGCAGAAAAAACAGAGGCTAAAACAAGGGAAATTGGAAGTTGATGCTTTAAAGGAGAGACAGCTTTTGGAAGTGTGGGCCTTCACATTGGAGCTTTTGGAACACAGTGTTGGCTGTCCCCTCTGGTGCCCCCGGCTGACCATTCTCCTTCATTCACCCATGCCCCACAGGTGGGTGAGCTCATCCTAGCGTCATCGGATATTCCGGTGGCCGATCTGGTCAAGGCACCCAGTTCCTGGAGACATGGAATTAGGCTGTCTCAAGGGAATGCCCAGGGCAAAACCTTTTCTGCCTGAGTTTGGGACTTAATGCATCCTGACTGGAGATTTGCAGGCTAGTACCTAAATTGTTAGGACCTTAAGGCAGCCAAAACTTTAGACTCTTTGGGAGTGAGATGGAGGGAAAAGCCCAGATATGATCCAGAAGGCCAGGTTCTCTGGACCACTGGACTGAGGAGAGGATAGTCCTTGGAGAGAGCATTTTTCTCCAACCCATCAGTTCCAAAGCCTCTCTCATCACCCAGGGCTCTGGACCACAGCATCGGCCCAGGACATCTGTACCTCTCTTACCTGCAGACCCTGGGCTCCAGCACAGAAAAGGAGCTCCATACGTGACCCATATTCTTCCCCCTTGCAAACTTGACATTCTTGCAACCAAGTCTGGGCACTGTCTAGTGGGGTATTTCAGACTGTTTTCTTAGTACTAAATGGAGAGGTATTAACACAATGCAGAAATTTTAAAAAAAAAAAAGGCAGAGGGTGAGGAGTGGCGGGGGTGGGGAGAAAAGAAAAGACAGCCGCCTGCTCTTTTCTTCTTGGCATTATTATTTGTGACAAAGCCCTCGGTCCATTTTTCATCATAATTTGCAGGACTCCTAATGGGAACAGCACCTCCCAATTACCATGGCTGCCAAAGGCTAATTTGGTTACCCTCCGGATCCACAATAGCGAAACTGTGTCGAGGCTTTGTCGATATTTGCATACTATACATACCAGGAATGTAAAACAGCTGCCTGGCCCCTCTCCCACTATAATGGCAATTATGGGTCATTAGCTCCCCCCCTCCCTTTTTCTTGTTCTGTCTTCCAGGGTCTGGTAGGCAGTGGTAGGCAGCTGACGGATTTGCAGAGACAAGAAATGAGAGAGCAGAGCTGCGTGGCCTATTTGTTAAGAGTCGGAGGCTGACGGGACTGCCACTTGAATTGCGCTAACACAGCCCTGCGCTTTTATTCATGATTCCCTCCTCCTCTTCTTTTCTTCCATCCCCTCCAGCCCCCGCCCCGGCTCCCCTCTCTCTTTGTGGAAGCCTCTCGGAGGGTCAGCGGCGGCCCCGTATGTTGGCTATGTGTGCGCATTTGTCCTGGCAGCCGGGCCTGGACCTCTGGGCAAGGCGCGTGCGGGCACTTGGTACTGGGAACGCGCTCTTCCGGGGACGCGCTCCGAGGACTCTGACGTGCACGGCCAGCCCCAAGTACCCAGGCTGATCCGCATAAAGAGGAGGGGATGCTTCACTTTTAAGTTTTCTTATTGAATCTTAGCCCCACAAAGGGGATCGGGGAGAGGGAGGAGACAAGAAGAAGGGGGCTTAACCATGACATGCTCTTTCCTTTGGAACAATGTGTTGTGTCTTGCGGTAGTTAATGGGAAGTTATGGTTTTGAATATAATTTTTCCCCCTTCAAGCTGCTAATTTTATTGACAATATGGATAGATTGAAAGACCCAAAGCTTTTGTGTTGTTTTGTTAAAGCAAATAAGTGAGGCACAAATGTAAATTACATCTCCAGGTTCACATTAGAGGTTTGCAAATAATACTGAGCTAATGGTTATTGCAAAGGAAACTAGCACTGGGATCAATATTCTATACAGTGGAAGGCGATACCTCTCTCTCTTTTAATCACCTCATAGCAGAAATGGTATTGAAATTTGAAATCTCATTTTCTCCATTTGTACAAATTGAACATAAATCACTATGAGTGAAGGGAGGTGGCAGACAGCTTCACTCTTTGCGGGATTGCCTTACTAATTAGTGTTGTGCTGAAGTAGTGCACAGCCTGGGAGAGGCTTTGCTAGACCTCTGGCCTAAGGCAGGATGCTCTGGAAGCCTGGCCATGTTCCGGGAGGAGCCTGCCTGTCTAGTGGGGAGTGGGGAGTGGGTGAGGCAGGGTCAGCCCTGCAAAAGAACGGAGACAAAGGGCAGAATACATTTCAGAGCCTCAGTAGCTTGTACCATTTTCTGTGCTGGGATGGCAGCTCCCCCCAACCCCTAAGGTGTCAGTAGGGTCACATGGATAGGACATCACTGTTCCCCATAAGAATCAAGGGAGACATCAGCTTCCAAACCTTGCCTGTGTCTGTGCCTGTAGGAGTAGTGGATGGGATACCTGAGGATGGAAAAGACCTGCTCAACCTGGGCGCCTCTGTGTTACCTCCCCAAGCCCGCCTCCTGCCTACCGACACCAGGCCCCACTTCCTTCCCTCCTCCCACCCCTTCCTTCATTCCCAGCTCCACACACTTGCATTGAGTGGCTGTCAGAGCTCTAAGCTGGGTGACAGATATTATCTACAAAGCATATTCAGAGATGTCAAAGGGCCTCTGGTACTGTACCCACCTCAGCTACATTTTCTCAGTGTCACTTACAACATACTTGACCTTGGTGGTGGGAGAAGCACCTCGTTCTCCCTCACTGGCCTGAAATACCTCACAGCCATGCATTTCCAGGATTGGGCAGATATGGGGGGAGAATGAGTTATTTTAAAGGTGACAGAAGGTAGGGGAGGAAGTTGGTATCTGACATGTGGCCGGGGGAGAGAAGAGGGCAGGGGAGCGAGGTGTCAACTCAGCTTGCATACCTACTGGATTTAAGACTTTTTTCTTAAAGATTTGGGATGACATGGCTTAGGGAAGTGTTGTGCAGACAGAGCCCTTGCCCCGTCTTTGCAGCTGGCCACTTACCCTCTCACTAGAAGTAAATAACATTCTGCTGGGTGATTAATGGAGGGTATTTAGTTCATTAAACTTGATACCCTGAGGGCAGGATGGACTGGTAAAATATTTATATATTTATATGCGAGGCTGCTCCTGTAAGGGTCAGTGTGTGCAGATTATTCCCAAATGGGACAAGCTAGTGGCCATCAAGGTGGGGCCTCAGCAGTGGCCAGTGACACACATTGCTGTTACAGCCAACGGGTCACCATTAGAATAAAGAAAGACACCCATTCATTCCCAGAAGACCAAGCAGGATGGCCAGGCAGTCTCAGATACAGCCAGGGCACGTGCAACATTCCAGGCACGATTCTGCCCTCTTCTGCCTACCACTACCTCTCCGTGCCTGGGGAGGAAGGCGGAGGGACTCCCGTAGACTTCTCAACACCCCAGGAATTTTCCACCCTTTTCCTCAGCCTTAGCAGTGGCAGGAGGAGTTAAAAATAGGGGAGGTTCGGGGGAAAAGGGGAAACAAGTGTCTATTACCTAAGGTCCCGCTCAGCCATTTCAATAGATGAAAGCAAAGAAAATACAGCAAACTCCATCCAAACAGTAAGCAGGTGGTGGCCGCTAATAGAGGAGAAATAAAAACCTTTTAGAAATCAGAGTTGACTACAAAAAACACTGACAAAGTGAAATGAAAGTTCTGAACAATCAGTTCAAAGAAAAGGGTGTTTGAAATAAACCCTTAAAAACATTTCAAATGCTGAAGGAAAAAAAATAGCTGCTTTAGATATTTGAAGCCAGGATGACTTAATCTGGAGGGAGGACTTTTTGGATTCTACTTAAAAAAAAAAAAAAGAACTGATGAGGCCTTGGAGGTAGCGGGGCTTGGAGGACAGACCAGCGTCAGGTGCACATGGACAGCCTTGCCTTGACTGCCAGTCACAGGTCTCACCAGCTCCTGGGTTGACCTGGGGCTTTTAACCTCTCCATGCCTCCATTTGCCCAGCTATAAGCTGGGGTTACTAATAGGCGTGTCCCCTCATCCCCCCAGGTCCCTGAGGAAGTGTAATAGGATAATGAGTCTGATCCTATTGATGGAGAATGAGTAACTGCTATTTTGTGACCTCTGCCTTTAGAGGCCCAGTGGTCTTTGGGGGACCCTCCCTTTTTTTGGTGAGTTTCAGCATTCATTCATTTCACATGGGATGTGCTGCTCTATACCAAGTATGGTGGCACGTGATGACAAATGTGGAAAGCACCCATCCCCTCCCTAGGTTGATCATAGGTTGAAGGAGACAGGCAAGGTAACTGGTGGTAATAGAGCATTGTGAAGGCACAAGCATGGGATGTCCTGGGAGCTCAGCCTGGAGAGGCTTCCTGGAGGAGGTGGTGACTATGCTTATTTCCGGCCGAAGTGGCTAGGTGTCAAGGCTGGGAAGGGCATCTCAGTCAAGGGAACAGCTTGTATGAAGGATGAGAGGTATGAGTTTGGAAACTGTTGAAAAGACTCTTCTGGCAAAGGAATTGGGGCACAAAGCGTGGACTGGAGGAGACAGGGGAGCCTGGAGCTGGAAGTAGGTACTGTACCCATGGGTGTTTATGTAAGTCAGGAATTGCATTCCTTGTGGCTCTGGAGGTTGGCAGTGCATAGCTGTGGAGGCTCCGTAGTCATCAGCAACCCACGATCCTTTTATTTTTCTGATCCACCATTCTTAGTAGGTGGCTCCCCTCTTCAAGTTCATCTCGCTCGTAAAGAAGAAGGGTATCAGGGATATGGCATAGGCACTGAGCGGGCTCTAGCACAGCCTATTCCAACAGATGAGGGGGTGTGGGTTTCTCCTGGATGTGAGGCCATGACCATTACCTCCATGAGATTTGCAGTCATCTTGCATCCATACCTTATCAGATATTTGCACCTGGCTTTTTTGTTTTATGAAAGAGCTAGGAGTCCTAAGGGATGGACAGGTGCACAGAAAAACACTTAGCAGAGAAAAGAGTAAGAAATGTAGAGATTTGCTGCAGTGAAAAATAAAACCCAAGAGTCCTAAAAAAAATCCCCCTTTGCCCAAGGGATTCCTGGTGTCTGACTGGTCCCGTTGTCTCGGCATTTGTGCAGTTTACTATTTGTTCCAGATTTTACTTTTATTACTATTTTTTAAACAAAGTGTCATAATTAATTGTTGCATTAAAATAATCCAAGAGGGCTGATGGACCTCCACTTCGTTCTGCTGGCTCCTGCCAAGGTCTCATCCAGCTATGTGTGAGATGCAAGTTCAGTTAACAGAGTTCTCATTTTAACTTGTGGTTAAGGCTGAAAGATTACTGGGCATGACCTATCTCTTTCCCAATTTGTTCTAGACACAAGATAATTGATGCCACTTTCTCAAGTGCAGTATGCAGGGTACTTGCTGATGGTGCCAAGTGCACTCAGCTCTGAGCACTGGGGTTCAGTACCTCCTCGGGGTCTGTGGTGGTGGTGAGAAGTGGCTGATGCTGCCACCCCTACTTGCTACCTGTGTTGTGGCCAGTGCTGGGGCCCTCAGGGCGCAACAAGCCTCTGGGATGTCTGTTGGCAGGGTGTGTGTGAACTGTGGAAAACCATAGGGTAGGTGTATAGGAAAATATTGGTTCCAGGCGGGAAACAGTCTCAGCAGCTCTGCCATAGAACAGAATGCTCTTGCAATAGGAGTTTTGTCATTTATTGTAATCTAAATCCACAACTTATTTATTTCATTACTTGCTAACTTTTTTATTTTGAAATAAACTCTTATGGCTGCAATGAGCTAAGAAATAAAAAGTACATGTTTAATGAAAAATTAATTACCGGGTTTCTGTTTCTTGGGAAAGTTGATGAACATGTAACTTACACAAAATGTTTAACGACATTTACCATCCATTGTGGTAAATAACCACATAAAAAAAAATAGAGGACAAAATTTGCTAACAAAACATCAGCATCTAATGTTTAAAATCGGTTATTTTAAGAAGACTCTCTTGTAGATGATGAATTCACATATGAATCTTCAAAAGGTGGGTTTACAGATTCCTCTGTAAAGCATGATTTTATATCAATTGACTTTTTTCCCTAAATTTCACTCATTTTTTATTCCACCTCTCCTCATACATGTGCAAAACATGAAGTGTTCAGAGTTAATATGTTGACTCTACTGCAAATAGTTCAGTGGTATCAATTTTATTAGTGCTATTAGATACTTCACAAAGAAAATCAGTTAATTCTAATAATTAGTTCAAATATTCACTTATAATTCAGGAAGTCAAAATGAAGTTCCTGGAATTTCATTCTGAAGAAGGTGAAATATCTGCTCTGCTCTTGTTAATACTAGTGTAAAATTCACTTTTAGAAATGACCTTTTTACTTTAACTTTGAAGATAAAATGATTAGTTTTTGTAGTGATAATACATATTCGAATTTGGGTGATGCACATCTTCATGGTAAAAGCAGTGTTGTCACAAAATTAAGATACTTATGAGACAGGAATAGGCTTTGAATTTGTTTTGGTGCTCATATAATTCATAATTTCCTCCCACGAAGCTGCAATGTTAGATCAATTAAAATAATTAAGAAATACTTTACTGTGGCAGTATGTACTTTTTCTTCACTGCCCATCATCAATAGGGTTTTTAAAAGATTTTGCACCTTTGAAGAACTACTCTGTAAATCAACCTACATGCTTTGTAACTGTATTGACATTCTTTTATAAACAAATTTGTAAATTTTGTTTGCATTTTATTCAACATCAGTTGGATAACTTTAAGTAAGAATGGAATATTCAAAAAACTTCATTTTAAAGCTTTCAACCAGTTGCAGTTGTTGAAAATGATGCTTGCAAACAGGAAGACAATGAAATTTATCCCTAGAACAGAAAGAAAAAACCATGAACAAATTAAATGTTGAGAACTCGAAAATTATAGATTTCATTTTCAAAATTATAATTGGTCTTTGGAATATCTTGATCTATTGGAAGACTCTTGGATGACACTTCCATTTTTAATTGTATAAAGTTATATTCTTGGTGGATGGAAAGAAACTGAAAGGCTTATGATTTGGAATCATAGAGAAAATTAATTTGAATACTTTTTCCCTGAAAAAATATCTGTGGGAGATAAACACTTGGGAGGTAAAAACACAACATCTGAGAAAATATTTGGGCTAAAGTATTTACACAGTTTTATATGAAAAATAGAGAATTGGAATATATGCTAGTAGACTTTGCTCTGAACTTACAAGAATGTTTTTCTCAATTAAAAATAATATTATAATCTACAGAGAAGATTCAATTGAGGGTGTCTACAGTTTCGAAATTATTAACAATAAAATGCAACTTCAGTACTTTTCAGCGTGTAATACTTCAAAAAGCTTTAAAAATGCCACTTCAAAGAAGATTATATGCGATTTTATGAAACAAGATTAAAAAATACATCCATGTTTTAAAAAACATTCTTTATGAAAATACCATGACACCATAATATTAAAAATAAATATGACTAAAAGGACATTAAAATATATGAAGATATGCCAAGCACCATTATTCTGCTAATGATATTGTTTAATATTCAGATAATAGATTGAACAAAATAAATTATTTTTATTTTGCTTTAATGAACACAGATATGTGTTATATTTTTTATAGAAATAATTTCATTTTTGAAAATAGGCTTTAAATAAAGCTATTTTATCATTCCACCAATACGAATAAAATCAATGTATTGGTAAATAAGCTAATATTTTATTGATAAATTACAAAATTTAAATTATTCCTAGTACTTCCTTTTA
Organism: Mesoplodon densirostris; assembly: GCF_025265405.1. Classification (NCBI taxonomy): domain Eukaryota; kingdom Metazoa; phylum Chordata; class Mammalia; order Artiodactyla; family Ziphiidae; genus Mesoplodon; species Mesoplodon densirostris. Next base: position 49,921,688 of record NC_082679.1, read on the forward strand.
CTTTGAAAAACATCCTTGTTTGGTTGATAAATGTGTGGCCTCCTCCATAATGGGAATAAAAACTGAAGAAAGCAAGACGAGATCAAATGGATCAAAGAATCAGAGAGCAGAGGCAGGAACAGGAAGGAAAACCATGGAAGCCCAGGGAGAAGGAAGGACAGGGGCAGGAAGGGAGATGGGGAGCCCCAAGGGAGCCAAGGTGAGGGATACTGCTCAAGAGGAAGTCCCTCCTAGGGATGCTGGTGTACTGCTGGGGGTGAGGGTGGGTATTGGGGAAGGAACAGTAGTGAATCTCTGAAAATGACCCCATGACATCATGATATAGGGTCCCTCTAGTGGTAAGTACACATCGCCCTTTTTGAAAGAAATAATTTTTCAGCTAGAGAGGTAGTGCTGTCAGTTGTTGATCCTTCCATTCACTGATTCGTCTCTTACTCATTCACTCGATCATTCATTAATTCTTTAACTCAGTCAACCAAGAAGCATTTGCTGAATTCTTACTATGTGCCAAGCACGTTAGGCACAGATGAGGAATGGAATAAGGTAAAGCTCAAAGGTGTGAATCATTCCCAGTTCCAGAGATGGGCACAGAAGCTGCCTGCTGGAGTGAAGGCATGTAGGAGGCCCGTAGGGGACCCAGAAGGAGCATCTGCTGAGAGGAGACATCAGGGGTGATGATCGAGGTTCTTGAATAAAAATTCCTCCTGCTGCTTCTCCTCTGTTTTCTCTTCTCCCTCCCCTGGAAATGCTGTCTCCCCTGGCAGGGTTTTAGGTCGGAATGCAAGCCACTGCTCTTTGCTCTTGATATTTTTAACAGTAAAATAAGAGCAATAATGCAGATCCCGAAGAACGATTCTCTTTGCTCCCTTGGTGTGCTTTCCAACTGTTGTTTCATTCCTGTCTGGTCTCAGACAGTGTCCTGGAAAAACTTTTAGGACCCAGTAGCCGTTTCCTGTTCCAGGTTCCTTGTGTGTTGTTTCTGGGCACAGAAACAAATCCAATTCAAGCAAATAATGCTGTCATCGGGATCTTGTGCAGGCGTCGGAGGGGAGTTGGCCTGGCCAATGGAGTGCTATGTTTAAAATATCTAGAGATCTTCAGAAACATTTGTTTTTACTCAGAAGTGTTCATTTGATGTTTCCCTGACCCACGCAGTTTCCCTATGGGCTTAAGCTCCCTTTTGTTAAAGAAACAGATGGGAAAACCAGTTCAATTTGTGTTTGTTTTAGCATTTAAGACAGCTTACCATGAGTTGGTAGAGTTTGGACATTGCAGACAGTGACACTTTATATTTAGTGGGCACGTGACCAATTTGGAGAGATGGAAGCAGGGACCTGCCCAATTCCACAGAATAAATCAGTGGTGGCACTGGAAGTGGAACCCTGTGATTCTACTGTGGATTCATTTAACTTGAGTGGGTTGCTCTAAAGCAGACCAAGAGACTCTCAAGTGTCAGGCAGATTTTGCCAACTGCTATTAGTTTCCTGTATACCTCCTACCTTATTTATGCCCTTCCTCTCTATTCAAATGGAAGTGCCCCCAAACACAAGTCAGCTAATATAGGCTACTATTATCTGATACAGTTCCACCCAAGACATTTAAGGACTGCCCCAACCCACAGCGATGACCACTGTCAGGGTCAGGGTCCTGGCAGGGAAAAGACAGCACATCCAACATGCTAATGTAATGAAGAGAGCTTAATAGTGAGACTGTTTATGGATGTGAAAAGGTAAAGGGAACTGACAAAGGATGATGAAACACCTCAGAAGAATGAAATGGCAAAAGGAGGAACAGAAAACTCATCCCTTGTGAGAGCTATGACTGTGAGAGAGCTGTGCCCATAGGCAGAGGGATGTGGACACTGCCAAAACTGTGGTGAGGCAGGGAGGGAGCCAGAATAGCCAATACCTTGACCTCTGACCTCCTTCTGGGCCTTCCCATTGCTCAAATCCAACTGTGAGCTATAGGAAAAGTCAATCCAGGTGATACAGTCTGTAGAAGTTAGTCTCCTGGGACACAGAGCCGGGTGAAGGATGGTGAGGGGGTCTGCAGAAAAGAAAAATAGAATAATTAGCACACCCCTTACTTTTGGAATACCCTCCTGGCTCAGGCAATTACGATCTGTCCAAAACTCAGTATGCTGTTTCTCCCATTGGTGGCAGAAGTAGAAAATGTGCCCTTTTCAATATGGCAGAGCATCTAGCAGCAAACTAGAAGTATTGTGGCTCCATCAGAGCCCATGCTGTAGACAATAGCCTATAAACCAGCTAAGTGTGACTTCACATTTTACCACCACAGGCAAGATGATCCAAGAAGTATTTCTTTGAGTCTTTAAATTTACCATTTTTGGGGATTTAAAAAATAGAATCCTGAACTAGGAGTCAGAAAACCTGGGCTCCTGTTCCAGCTGGCTGAGGGTAATCCTCTCTAGGTGTTTTCTCATCTGTGAAATGAGGAAATTGGGTTAAAAGCTGGTTTAAATCTCTTTTGGCGCTAACATTCAGTAGGTCTTTAAATCGAAACCAAAAGACTGCTATGAGGAATGACAGGTTGTGCTGGTGAATGTCTGAACCATCACCAGACATGCGTGTGTGGAGGGACAAGAGGAAGTTCTGAAATGCTGAGGCCACTGGACCAGTTGGGCGTCACATTGTCAGAATCAGAAGATGGGCAGGTGATTTATCCCCATGAAGAGGGCCAGCTCACATGCTTAACATGCCAGATGCCCTCAGCTGTCTCAGCTTGCTTCATGGTCTTTCCTAGGCTAAGACTAACTGTAAAGATTCAGGCAAGTTCTTAACTCTGCTCTTCTCCACCCAGGGGAAAAGAGACATTTGAGTCTCCCTTAAGTGCGCTCCTATCAAGGCAGATTGCTAGTAAAATGCTTTTCCTGTAGTTCCCTCTAACCTAGTCCCCAAGGGTATCAGAACCTGTAGGGTTCCCCAGGATCTCCTTTTGCCACCATCACCCAAGTCAGCTGGACCTGCGGTAAAGGGTAGACCTGAGGACAGATGAGGTTTAGAAAGACAGACAGTCATGAAGTGGAGGTCTCTCTTGCCCACGAGTAACAAATGTAGGGTATGAATAACCTGCCTTGGCCCATCTCTTTACCTGTGACTGGGACTTGTAGCTTTCCCACTGGTCAAAATCAGCCCCAGCAAGAGGCACCTGTGCTACACTTGCCACTTTGTAAGCAGTGCCAGTTACACATCCTAAGAGCAATCAAGATTCCTACATGGCGGGCTTCCCTGGTGGCGCAGTGGTTGAGAGTCCGCCTGCCGATGCAGGGGACACGGGTTCGTGCCCCAGTCCGGGAGGGTCCCACATGCCGCGGAGCGGCTGGGCCCGTGAGCCATGGCCGCGGGGCCTGCGCGTACGGAGCCTGTGCTCGGCAACGGGAGAGGCCACAACAGTGAGAGACCCACGTACTGCAAAAAAAAAAAAAAAAAAAAAAAAAAGATTCCTACATGGCATAGTTAATTGTTGACTATGGTAACATATCTTGTTATCAGTTTTTCTTCAATGAATTCCTTAATAGATATCATTAGACATTAAGTGCTACATTACTTCCTCTAAGAAGAAATATTTAAGGAAACGATACACAAAAATTCTATGTCCTGAATCAGACCTGAATGCCCTCTTCAGTGATCACAAACCATGCTATGGAGTCATGTTCTCCCTGGTGGTGTGCTCATGTTAGCTTCTTTGGCTTCTGAGAATATGTGTCTTTGAGGATGGAATTTGAATCTACAATTATATGTACACCCAAAAAAGGAGACAGAAGACCTTGAATTCTAAGGAATTCACTGGATTCCATAAGAAACACATAGCCATGATGAGAAATAGATAAACAGTCTCAGTTTGGCAGCACCCTGTGTAGGGAATTAAACTCACAACTTCCATATTAATGACACTTTCACATTTAATTTCCTGTGTGCCACGCTGAAAATGCATCCATTGAAAGTGGAATTTCACTCCATAGAGCTGTCTTATTAAGTGAATGTGTGTGAGGTTGTACCTGTCAAAACAAGATTCTGGAAGCTCATTTAGAACTATAATTTGGGGTAGGGGGAGCAGAGGGGGTTGTACCATGTAGGGCTATCACTTTTCTCCATGTCATTATTGCTATTAGTAATTGGTTACTCATTAGCACTAAGCAGTAATTATTAATATTAATAAGAGCTGTTTTGAGAACCAGGAGCCTGATCTCTGCTGTGTCCAGGATGGGCCATTCTAGATCATCAGCTTAGTGGGTGACACGCTAAACACAGAGGCAGATATTGACCCAGAAGCCAGGAGCAGGCCTGCAGTCCTATCGGGAGCCTCTTGTTACAGGGGCCAGGCCTCCTCTGGCCTCCAGACAGCCTTGCATAAGTAGACAATGCCCCCTTGAAGATAACAAAAGGGCACATTATCTGTAGGGGAAATGCAAGTGTCAAACCTGCTATTCAAAGTCAAGTGTGCCCCAAAGATAGGCAGCATCAGCATCACCTGGAAAATTATTAAAATGCAGAGTCTCAGCCCCCATCCTGAACCTTGTGAATAAGAGTTGGCATTTTTACATAATCCCAAGGTGATGGATATGCACATTTAAGTTTCAGGACCACTGCTGTAGCCTCTGGTAATTCTCCAAATCTGCTGCACATTAGAATCTTGTTGGGAGGTCTGAAAAATCCCAATGCCCAGGCTTTACCCTAGACTAATAAAATCAGAATCTTGGAGGTTGGAACCAGGCATAAGCATGTTTTCAGAAGCCCTTGGTGATTTTAACAGGCAGTCAACTTCGAGAACTTCTGATCAGGGAGACTGTGGCACTAGATCAGCTTAAAACCTTTTGAGAACTTTGAGAACTCACATCCTAGTCCTTGGAGTAGATTCAGGACTGCCGGATGCATACCGCGTACAGGTGATCCACATCGACCTGGATGCCTCCCTTTGTCAGCCCTCTCTCCCTACCCTCCATGCGTGCCCCTGTCCTCCTCCTGGAGCACCCAACCAGCCTTGCTGGGCCCAACACGTTCCTGCTGCCTCCCTGCACTGCACTCCTTGCCGATTCTTTTCCCCTTCGGGTGAGACCACCTGTTTAAGGCGTCTCTGCTCTCAGGCAGCCTCTGTGCTTCTCAAGGTTTCAGTTAGCTGACGGAGATAGAGGGGCTCAGTGGTGGGAGGGGCTCGGTGGTGGGAGGGGCTGAGGAGCCGTGCTCTAAATCCTCATTCACTTTAACAGCAGCCTCTAAAGACAAGGACCCTACTAGTCTTTGGCATTTAGGGAGGGTCCATTTCTTATCTCTAACCTGATGATGCTAATACCTACCTTAGACTGTTTATTAAATTCTAAAGCACTTATCACCTACTTTCTTATTTCCTTCTCCTCTTCATGAAGTGAGCAGGCCAGAAAGGAGACCATTATCATGGAAGTCAATGGATAAAGTCAGAGCTACCCTGTGGCAAGGCAGAGTAAGTCAGAAACTATGGATTTGTGATGGGACATTCTCCCCACCTTTGAGAGACTATTAATTGCCCCCCCAAATCCTTTCTCCTTTCTTTAATAGTAAGATAATTTCTCTACTGGGCACACTGTTGCTGAGAATGAGGATTACATTTCCAGTCTCCCTTGAAGCTAAATATAAAAATGTGACTAAGTTTACATGTCAATTTCCACAAACCTCCCTTGAGAGACAGCTTGTGCATGCTGTTGTGTTCCTTCTTCTTTATTCCTTCCTTCATCCTGTGCTTGGAATAAAGGTGCAGCCATCTTGGACCATGAAGGGGGGAACCATTGCTTAGGGATGGTGGAGCAGTTGAGTTGGAAAGGACCAGAGTTCTCCAGATGTTTGAGGTACAGAGTCTTGAGCAGATTCCATTTGGACTTTATTTATGTGAATATGAAATGAACTTCCATCCTGTTTAAGTGACAATTGTTTTGACATGACACTTGCAACCAGACCTAATCCCAACTGATGTATCACCTAAAGCTTCTTCTCCACTGGCCAAATTCCACTTCTGAAGATTTATTTCTTTGAACGTTGAAGACTTGTATCACTCATCAGGAAAGATCAGATAAAATACAGATTCCACAGGTTGGGCTCATAGCTTAAGTCTTTACAAGCAACATTCTTAGCAGGTTGTCCAGCCTTGGGAAAGGTGTGTGGACAGCACCAGGGAGCTGACAGGCAAGGGAGGAGAGTGGAAGAAAATCTACCCTTTTGCCCTTCTCACCATTCTGCCAACTGCTATTTTGGGACAACTCGTCTTGGGGCCATAAGGATGTGGGTTGATTATTTTGGATGCTGTTGCCTGATTTTTCCCAATTTTTTTTTATTACAAAAATTTGCTAAGACATAAAAAAACTGAAAATAACTTCTACTGTAAACACCCATACACTCACCATCTACATTCAGCTGTGAATGTTGGAACATATTTGCTTTATCACAATCTGTCCATCTATTCTTCCCTCTGCCCATCCATCAGTCTATCCTTTTTTGGTAGCTGATTTCAAAGTGAGTTGGAGGCATCTGTACCCTTCCTGTTGAATATGTCTCTGCTACCTAAATTTAGTTCATTTTTACAACTTCTTCTCTGTTTTTGTTCAAGCCCATTTCCCTGCAAGGAAGGAGAGCAGGTGGTTCAGGGCCAAAAATGATGACTTACAGATCTGCGTAGGGTTCCTCTTCCCTCTTCCAGCACCTGAAGTTACTGGGCAGATAATGGAAGTAGATCCCAAAGTCAGACAGAGCTGTGTTGTCCTTCTAGAGAGATCTGCGTCCTCACTCTCTGTTCCTAAAGTTACGCTAAGACGGTCCTCTAGATTTCCTCTCTCCCTCCTTGCCTGACCGCTGACGTTTACCCCATGGCTTAATAAGGTCCAAAGATCATTCCTCTTTAGCCGGAATCCTCTCCATTCTTCTCTTCAACTAGATCTTCCTCCATAAGCTCTGCAGTGAAGGCTGCCTCCCTTTGTCCATGCCTAAGGCAGCTGTCCAGGTGTTCTGTACCTGTCAGGTCCTACCCATGTCATTCTAGAATGACCTCCCCTTCGCTCACACCTCCCCTTCGCTCACACCTCATGTTTTGCTCTGTGCCTCCTTTCTTGTGCTTCCTGGGGCTGCAACTCAGCCTTCCTCAAAGCCTCAGTCTCCTGAGCATCCTCTCTCCCACTCTCTGGAAACTCCAGGACATCAGATCTGGAGCTGAAGAAGGAGTGAGGAATTCAGGGTTAGATCCCTGAATTTTTTTAGTAACGAAACATGTAAAATACCTAGAGGGATCTGTTTGATAACAGCTGCTGCTGATTGAGAACTGACAATGTGTCAAGGATCATGTAAGCACTTCGCCATGTGTTATCACCTCCTTTTATCCCTCTAGCCACACTTCAAGGTAGGTACTTTTACTTCTCTTCCTATTATGGGTGAGGAAACCAAGGCTCAGAGAAGTTAAGTAACTGACCCATGCTTACACAGCTAATAAAAGTCTTCTAGAAGTATCTTTTGTATCAAGGAAGCT